>NW_028263385.1:12808548-13143548 GCF_051168715.1 Poecilia mexicana
TGCAAAATGTTCTAATATCATGCAGCCACTTCACCTGAATCAGGTGACCAAATTACCTTTCACAGAGAAATGCTAATGAGCTAATTCAACTCAAGTGTGTTGGGGCACATGCACAACTACAGACTCCGGGGACTGGAGTGTTAGTGTGAGCTAAACCATTTCTTTGGTTTTGTCCTGTTGAAAGCCCCCAGTCTCAAGCATTTTGTTGTCTTTTAGCAAACATGACCTCTTATAGTTTTCTTTTTTCCACTCTTCTATAAAGGGCAGATTCATGGAGTGCACAACCAGAAGACATCACTGATTCTTGAACCTGAGCAATGGATCCTTGTAGCGTTACCATAGGACATTGGTTTGCTTCTCCGATTAAAAGTTCTGCATGCCCAGTTATTTAGCTTAGCCATGTCTTGGTAGGTTTGCAGATGTAACATATTATCTTCTCAGACTGAACAATGCTTTAAGGTTCAATATTAAGATAATTCACTAATCAACCTCAGAGGCCTTCAAAGAGAAGCTGTATTTAAACTGAAAAATGGATGTACTGCTTTGTGTTGGTCTGTCTCAATAGAATGTATTCAAGTGTGTATTTGAACCAACCTGAATGGGTGTTCGATCAATCCCAGCAGAGGGAGAGCGTGGATCTATCAGATGGCTCACATGAGTCTTCTTGATGGCTGGTTGTGGTTTTGCATCTGCAGATGCAGCCATCTTGCTCTCACTTGTTCCCATAATGCCTATTAAAGGTTACCTGAATCACAGGTGGACAAAAAGCAAGCTTAATGTTAAAAAGAACACAAAAAATATGCGAATGATGAAGAAAGCACCGACATGAACCCTGCAAAGTGACCTTAAGTCAACACGTTTCTATCTAATATAACAATTAAAAAAAATTTTAAAGCTAATTTACTGTTTCTTTTGTTTACAGGGGATTCTATACAGCCACTGTTCTAAAATTAACATTTCAGTGCAAATATCTGCAGCGTACTTGCAATTATTGCTTGGGCAAAAGACAGCTGTGGTAAGGACTAATGCAAGCAACAGCAAATCTGTAAAAAAGCAAAACAATAATAAGTGAAATAATTATGTAGTATATTGACAGCGTTTATTTCCCAAAATACACAAAGAGAGAGATTACAAACTGTTCAAGCCTGCATAAAACCCGTATGCAATAGTAATAGATATTAAAAACACACAAAAAACGCTGATACATTTAAGCAATTAAGTGTTAAAGATTAGAAAGTAAGACAAAAACAATGCAGTTCAGTCAATGAAATGTCAATTTTCTAAAGAGTCATCAGTTTTAATAATAAAGCCAAGAAAAATGCGTAAAGTTTAAGTTCACAAAGTGTTTCTTTACCTTAGACGAGACAAAGCCAATCGCTGCGCCACACAACTTCAGATCCTTTCACTTCCAACTTCACCTTCCGATAGGCAGGAAAACACGAGTTTTTAAAAGATTTAAATGGCGGGGTTGCGTGCCTCGTTCTTTTAAACGAGCCAATAAGCGCACGCTTCCGCTTTGCCGCCTCAGATCCGATTGGCTTAGAGCAAGCCACGTTTGAAATGGGCGTGGTCTATGCGTAACGACGTTTTTGAACGTTAAGCTAAACAGCCTGCGCCAAAGATAAAATATTCGTTTGAAATCTTTGAGAAAAACACCCATTTGCATTATTTGAACTCATTTCGTTTTGGAAGAAAAGATATAGAAGAAAAACACGCGGTGTACTTTGCAAAACAGGTCAGTTAAAATAACTAAAAACGTAGTAATAAGATGAATTTCTATGTGAACATTAGTTATTCAAAAATATTTAACTTTAATGGATTATAAAAAGTGTAAGTAAATTTTAATCAAATTCAGAAAGAGATAAAAAAAAATCTCTTTTTTCTCCTGTTTAACAGTGAGAGAAAATCAGCAGACAATTTCAACTCTAAAAGCTTCCTCTTGATACCTGTAGTGAAAGTTTTTGGCTAATTAAATATCCCGTAAATCTCCCAGTACATCCAAGCTGAACCATTCTTAACTTGGTGCATCATTTTCTGTCTGTAAGTATATTTACACAGCATGTTCTTGTCAATATTTACAAAAAAAGTACATTATGTATTGTGACTTCTTCCAGCATCTCTACAGTTACAAACATAGTTGTTAAAATCCTCATCAGAAGAAAACCCTCTCGCGTTTGGAATCAAAGCTTTATTGCTGGATATTATATTAAAGATCGCAATCAGGCTTCAAGTAGCCTGAAAACAATCATAGTGCATCAATTATGTTACAATACACAGTATGGCATATGGGAGTATTTTACAATAAAGCAAAATTAGTTTAAGAGCATTACAAAAAAGAGCAAAACAGAGGGGAGCCATAACAATCATTCTCATGACGTGTTTTAAATGTTACCCAGTTAATCACAATGAACAGACGCACACACATGATCATAGCAATAACAGTCCTGCTGGTTGCCAGTTCACTGTCATGGCAGATCAATGGTCACTAAGAACGTACATGATATAAAAACAAAGCTGCAGCACTTTTTGACTTGTGTTTCTTCTACTGAACTGCATCGACCTTCTGTCTTCAGAGCACTTCTGGGTGAAAAGCAGAACTTGTTGTATTATTACAGCAGCACTGTACCTTTAGTCACCTAAATCCTAAAAAGTACTTGTAGGTAATGAAGACTGGGGGAGTACTGAGTGTCATAACACAAACCAACCTAACTTTACTCGCTACAGAAGATACAAATCATCAACATGCTTGTTGTTTACTTTATTCATCAAAACTTCAAGTAAATAAAAAGGGAACCTTTTTAACTCATTTGCTAGAACAACAATATGAGGACTAGCAAATATCTGAAACCCAGCAGCAGCTTGACTGAACAACTGCTGGTTGCTTTTCTCCAGCTGGAGACTGATACTGCATTATTGTACTCGTTTAAAACACACATGAACATCTAGCATGTCCGATGTCACAGTGTCCGCGTCTGCCATTTATATCCGACTATTAACTGCTCTTATTTCCCCCAAACATCGACCTTCGTTCTGAGCACATTCACACTCGATGAACCCTCGCTTGGCTAGTCCTCATTCACTTCCACCCTCCACTTCTCTCTGGCTGAAATGAGCCAGCAACGTGTCCAAGTCTCTGCGGTCGGCCGCAGCGTACAAAGAGCTCTCTCCCATCATGCTGAGAGCCATCCGTAGCGTGGACCAGATGTTGTCGGACATCAACGTGGCTGCTGCGCCTCCGGGTCCCCTCGCAGCTCTCGCTCCGTCTCCTGCAGCCTGCCGCTGGAGAGACAGCGCTTCCAGGAAGTGCTCCACAGCCTCTCTGTGGGAAAATTATTTATACGCACATATAAGAAAAGTCTTTATAAGAATCTACACGAACCATAATTCTTGGATTTTGCATATTACTGTTTGACTACAAATTGGTGCTGGACAATACGGCTGAAAAATGCATCACAATATAAGGGTTTCACATAAGTAAATATTGACAATTATTGATTTGTTTTTTTGTTTTAAATATGTGAAATCCTGCCAAAGTGGTGGAGTGACCCTTTCCTGTTTTATCCAGTTTTCACTCCACGTCGTTCAAGCAGTTAAGAGGCACGGTGACAAAACCTGAAACTGCTTCTGTGCCAGTTACTCAACAGGTTGTTGCTAGGTAACCACAGAGTGAGTGAGTTGCTAGGTAACCAAAGAGTGAGTGAGTTAGTTGATGCGCCGAAACTTTCTTGGCTAGCCTTCAGAGGTTGAGCGGCTAAAGCATTTCCTCTGCCTACATCTCCCAGAATGCTGTGCGGTTCTGGATCAGAGTTTGGTGAAATTACTGAATATTCGATACAGTGCGAAGTGAAAGTATCAAACATCCATTGCTGATCGTTCAAAGTTTCTGCATTTTTAATTATGTGAATTGATTTATTTATAGTTAAATAAGTAGGTATTTGTTTATTTTTTTCATTGTTATTTTACAAGATCAGTCTTCCATAAGAAACCTATTAAAATTAATAAAATTATTAATCTTCAATTAGAAAAACTGTACAGTAATTATGTTTTAAATTCTACACAGAACCTGAATGAGTAGGGTAATAACTACAATTACTTACCATTTACTGTAATTATTTAACATCATATAAAGTCTATGTACTTATTTCTATAAACTAAAAATCAACTTTAGGGGGTTAAGTTGCAAAGACTACTGAAGACAGACAAGTTTTTTGTCTTAGAAACCAACTTCTTATCCACCAATTTAAAATGTTCTAAACATTAATGTGCCTTATAATATTGTTTTCTGATTAGACATTTCCTCACCTGTGTGCCCCTAAGTTAACGCAGCTGATTCCCAAGTTGTAGCGACTGCGGACAAAACCTGGCTGCAGTTCCAGAGCTCTCCTGTAGGCGGCCACTGCCTCTTCTGAGCGGCTCCCATTGGCCAGCGTGGCGCCCAGCTTGTTCCACAACAGATAATCCTGATTGTGCCACAAAATAAAAGGAAGTGATGAAGTTACGGCAAGCTCAGAAACAGACATACAGTGGCTAGGATCCCAGTGTTGACCTCTGACCTGTGGAGTAACGGAGAGGGCAGCACTGAAGCAGTCCACCGCCTTGTCGTACTCTCCGCTCAGGTTGAACAAAACTCCCAGACCGCACTGCAGCTGGGGGTCCACCTGGGAAGGGTCAGAGTTGGCTGCACGTAGGAACAGATTCTGGACATCGGTGAACAACGATCTGTGCAGGAAAACAAGAAGAAAAGAGAAGAAAAGAGTCATGTTACAAAAGAGTCACTTCTGTAACATGAGTGCTGAACGTCTGCCGAGCTTCATTACTCACTCTGGCAGCAACGATCCGAACCGCTCCTTCTCCTTTTCCCTTTCCTGGCCGCCGTCTCTTTGACGGTCCCGCTCGTACTGCTCCCACACAGACTGGTATTTTGGATTGTGCTTCAGCCAGTCGCGCAACGTCTCACAGGCCTGCCTGTGCAGTGACTCGTTAGTGAAACTAACAGCCAGCGCCATCAGCGCAGTCAGGTTGTCCTTTTTCAGCTCTATACATCTGTTGGGGAAAAGCAGCAAAACAAAGGGAGGAAAGTTACATTAAAACTAACAGAAACTCTCACAGGTCATCAGTCAATCCCGTGCTACCGACTTGTTCATAAAGACCTCTCTCCACAAATGTGGATCAACATAAGACTGGCTTCAAGAAAAAGGTATCTTGAAGAAGGGGACCTTTTATGCAAATTTTACATTTTGTATATTTCTGTACTTCAATATGAGTCTCGCCTGCTTCTAAAAGCATCCCAACTGTTTAAAAAATACCCAGCTGTTTTCTTTTGGCAATAAGTTAATGTTTCAAATTTCAAATTAGCAGCCACAGCCCCTCACCTAGTAACCCCAACCAAGCCCAGCCCGTTACCTAGCAACCCCAGCACAGCTTTACCCATCACTTAGCAACCCAAGAAAAGTTCTAACACATTTGATCAGCTGGTTTTACTGCTGAAAAGTCTCTCCTGCTTTTCAACCATGTAGGGATGTATAATTGTGTATCTGTTTGCAGCCATTTGTAAACATTGAGTTGGGGGCATGGCCAGTTGCAGCTTATTTGGATTTAAAGCGACAAGACGCCCTAAAACAGGCAGAACTGAGCAGAGTGAAATCTCAGACAAAAGTTGTCTTTTAGGATCATTATTGCTCTTCCACATAACTTTTTTGCAACAACTTCTAAAACAATAATTTTTCATGTTCTTGAACCAACATGTCCATTTTAAGCATAATGTGATGCCAACACATCATCTGTATTATTTATTAAAAAAACATTCTTATGCTCTAAAATGTTCTTATATTTTAAATATAGAAACATTAATTCCCTATTACTTTTTATTTATAATTTTTACAAGTATATATTTTTTCACCTAGCCTTAATATAAATTTAACAGTTTAGATTAAGGCTAAACAGCAAGAGAGTACTTAAAAAAAAGAAAATACATGTTGCATGTATCTCATTGGACAACTGTATAGCAGACAAAAATGTCAACTTAAAAGAAAAAGCATAATTAAATACAGTCATCTTGGTCAATTTTGATCGTTTTCCACTATGAATCATAATTTTGTAGTTAAGGTTAAATTTTAAAATATATTCTGCAATTTCCAGGTCTCACCTGCGGAGGGCGCTGATGGCAGCAAATTCCTGCTCGTTCTCTGCCTGGCAGGTTCCCAGATATTGCCAAGCCTGCAATAAAACGAATACATTTTTTTATTTATCCTCCTTTGCTTATACAGTGCTGCCGCAAATTTTCTAATGTAACATTTATTTTTTTTTTTTTTCAGAAACAGATTTCAAAATATTTCTGAGAACATTTTTGAAAACATGGAAGTTGGTTTCAGATTTTGGGATATTTAGTTACTTTAAGTTTAACAACATTCAGAATGTTATTAAACTTTAAAATATTCAGGTTGGAATATTTTATAGAAATACAGATGATTTAAATTAAAGTTTGTTTTTCTGAAAATTCTTTTTACAAAAATCTTTCCTTCCTTTCACTTTAAGTTAAAAACCAAAAGTAGTGAAGTTTCCTTTTCATCCAAATTTAAACGAAAGCAAAGCAATCTCTTTTTCTAAATCAGAAAGACAAATTTATATCTTTTAGATCTTGGGACAAATACGTAACAAAACTGGGAAAATGATCAAATGAAATTGTACACTTTTCTTGGCACATAGATTCCTTTTTTTGTAAACTGAAAAAATATACAACCAAAAATATTGTGAGTGACTTTATCTGCGTTTGAGTAAAAATGAATTAAAAGATAAAAGCTGTATTAGATATTTTAAATAATTTTCTTGTGGATTGAAGACTTTAAAATGGCCGCTGTTGCCGTCTCACCAGCTGGTTGTCTGGTTCCTTCTGGACGGCGCTTTCAAAGAAGCGCACAGCTCCCGGGATGTCGCCCGCCTCCATCCTCTTCAGTCCTTCTGAGAAAGGGTCTGGGTGGGACAAGCAGGGGTTGTCCTCCTCAAACTGATAGCCCTGTCAGAAACACAGCCAGGAAAACTCAGAAATGGTCCAGGTACAGAAACGAAGGGGACTCACTGCAGCTTGGTTACCTTGTCGTAAGAGGAGCTGAGCAGCTGGTCGTAGTCGGACAACCAGGGATGGCTTTCTGCATCTCTCTTTGCCATCTCCTCCCACTCCTGCTGCAGCTTCTCCCAGAAATCAACGTCACTCTGGCAAAACCAGCAACACGCACAGTTACTGCCTGGTTAGTTCACATCAGACACGTTTGAGTTTTTACTTTTAAAGGAAAAAGATCAGCGCATTCAATGAGTTTTGAAACAAGTCAAAGATTTTAGAATCGTGCATCTGGAAGAGATGAACCAATATCAGCCCTGATTGGTGACTGCAGGGTCTGAAACTCAAAAGTCCAATCTTTTTCTAATCAGTGAACACACCATTTCTAAAGGCATCAGGTCACAATGACTGTGGATCAGAATCTGCATTTCAATTACAAATGTGAGCAAAACTTTGTCAATATTATGCTAGCATCTAAAAAATACAATTTTGCAATTGTAGTGTTTCCCATTATCTAAGAAACAATTAAAATCATCAGCTTATTTATGCGACAGGTCATTAAAAAAAACACGCCGCGCCGTCAACCTCATCCACTTCCCGTCATCGTCTTCTTCATGGTTTGTGCCAGTAGTAACATCGGATTGTTGATTATGTGAAAAAAGTTTTCATTGTAGTTTTGTGAACTAAACCAATTTCAATAAAAAAATAAAAACATTATCCAACATCAAAACTTTTTTTTTTAATCAAGAACAAGTTTTTTATGTTTAAATTGGCATGTTTCCATTAAGCTAATTTATTTTCAAAATATCAAATTGTGCCATTATGTAGTCAAAGGAAACAGCTGCTGAGGCTAAACGAGAGAAACCAAGACTCCCAGGAGATAACAGGAAGTCTAGATGGAAACCACAGTTTCCACCCTCCTTTCTTTTGAAAATTTCTCAAAACAGCTAGAATATTTTAAACATTTCAATATTTTAAATAAACTTTGCTCAAAATAATCATATTAAATATTTTACCCCTTTGAAAAATATTAATTTTAAATATAAATGTTATTTTTGCTGGTTTTAATCCACCAGCAGGCATCATGTTAAAGGAAAAAAAAATTTTTTTCCATAAAATAAATTGATAAGATTTTTTTCTTTTTTTAAATTTTTAGGCTTTGAGAATGTCACTGACAGCAACAATGACTTTGAAGCATCAATACATTTTCTGCCTAAAATAAAACCTGAAGACCATTTTTAATTTTCTAAAACTAGTTTAGACTAAAATATTCAAACTAATAAGAAAATATGTTGGAGATTTTAACCCTTTAAAGGCCAGAATGTGGACGTAGCTTCATTGTTGATGGAAATGAAACCCCCAAACCAAATCCTAAATAATTTCCTTTCAATAAATTTAAACGATTACTTGATCTTTATCATTATTATGTCCTGTGATATGGAAATGATGGTTTAAATGCATTTATTTTAATTGTCAGGTTAAAAAAGAAAAACAAAGATCATGAATCTTTGAGGAAGGTTTCCTCATCTTTTCTTGGTTTAAATCCTCAACCTGTCAGAAGACGGTGTCTTCAGCAGCTTCCCTCCCAGTTAAACAACTGGATTTCCATCTGGATTTTCCCCTTCCACATTCTTCCCGTACCTCCACTGCAGCTTTGGCTTGTTGGAAATCCGGTCCCGACGTGGTGAACTCGTCCACCCAGGCTTCAGCCGACTCCTCCGACACCTGAACAGCAACGAAGAGCAACGACAATAGGTGGCACGAGTCTGCAGGTGCTGTGGCTAAGAAAACTGTTACAGGAACGAAGGATGGCGACATTTAAAAAAAATGGGACAGAAAAGAGCCGGGAGGTGAATGTAAAGGAAGCAAAGATGAAAGCAAAATGGACACACACAAAAAAAAAATCATTTCTAGTTGTTCTTTTGCGTCTTCCTAATAAACTAATATCTAACAGACATTTAACAGCAAGGTTACTGAATGCATCCTTAAATTAAAAATAACCATTATTTTATAAAACCAGCCTTCTGCTGCCACGACCACAGAGGTCCTACCTGCCTGACGACTTTGGCCCACTGCTCTGCTTGTTTAGCTTTAACTGTGTCAATCCTTTGATTCGTCTCTGCAGGTTCCAGGGGAAGACTCCCTCCCCCCGTCTCCACCAGGAACTACGATAACGAGGGGAGGCAGGGGCAAACGGAGGCATGTTTCGAGGGGCAGGAAGCAGTTTGTGGGCAGTTTTTTATATTTTGGGGAGGAGGGGAGGGAGGAATAAGCATCAAGTTTGAGTAGTATAGGTAATTAATTAACAAGTGGTAGTTGTTAATTGAAGGAATGGCATGCCAGGATTTTAAGGGAAGGTTAAAGAAATGGGGAAAATGTATTTAAGTTATGTCATGGAAAATGGTACACAGTCAAAGCAACAGCAGGACTGACATATAAACCATTATTTTGAAGTTCAGTATTAACGGAAAGTAGCTTTAACGTACAAATAATGAGAATAATGACTAATATGATCTAAGATGGTAAAAACAAAGATGATTTAAAGTTTGCACTGAGTTTGAGACGCACTTTCTTATTGAGCCCAGTAAGAAATTAAAGACCAGTAACCTTAATTCTTCCTAAAGTTCTCTACTTTTGTCAACACATAATTGTCAAAGTTGGTTCATTAAGGGTTATAGGTTATTTTTTATGAGTTGAAAATGATGAGGCAGAAACATTTATAGTTTGAACTGCTAGAGGCCTTTCAGGGAATAAATTAATTAATTACAAGTTTTTTTAATGCAGGATTATTCATGATTCATGCAGAGTTTTTCAAAAAATATGCTGCTAAGCATAAAATAAAAACAAATTTATGCCTGGGTAATCATCTCTAAAAACCCCACCTTGCTTTACGTGAAGAAAATGTGATTCTAAAATTCAAATTTATGTAGATGATCTGTAAGTATGTTTGCTGGTAGAAAGATAAATCAAAACTTTTTTAAAACTAAATATCAGATTCCAAGTAGGATTTCTAAAATGGTCTATTTTATATGAAGTATCACTACATAACACAGCCCATGCTTTACATGTTATCTAAATTATCTTGAATTCTCTGGTAATCAGTGAAAAGTAAGTCAGATTCCAGGAAAATAAAAATAAAAATATTTGTAACTTCTAGGTAGGTTTTGGAAAGTGACCTCTAAAATTCTGGAAAACAATCTGTAAATTTGGAGAAAGCGCCAGAAAGCAACCTGGAAGTAAGAAAAAAAGAAAAAAAAAGAGTAAATTCAGTTAAAGTTTTTAAACTTTGTGTTTTGGAAGTAACAGCAAGTGGTTTCTGGACGACAAAACACTCATCTTTTCCAGCAGCCATTCGACTAAAACAGTAAAACCAGTTGATCCAATCTGCTGGGACTTGGGTTGCTAAGTAACGGGCTGGCTCGGCTGTGGTTGCTAGGTAAAGGCACAGTGCCCGCTGAATGCGACTCAAGTATGGAGAGGTTTTTGAAATCCGCTCATTTCCAAATGTGAATTTTTTCGTATTGGGTCCCGTTTAAAGTTCCCTAATGAAACCTGAAAGTTATGGGAACGCAAGCATTAAGTTTCAGAAAGTAACCAGGACATCCTACAAATTATGGGCTGTGCTATAGAAAACTAAAATGTTGGACTGTGTATTTATTTTCCCCCTTTCTGGTTTGCTAATAATTTTGTTTTCTTGGCATGAGTGGTATTCCACACTATCGTGATATTTAGCAGAAACCCAGAACCAACGTCTCCTTTTTAAGCCTCTGAGACGAAGCAACAAATGCAGTGAAATCAAGGACAGAGGAAATATTGAGTCAACTGGGAAACAAACTGAGGTTTGCTGCACACATACAGAAAACAAAGATATGAAGCATAGAGCTCCTCTATCTACAAAACAAATTTAATTTCCAAAGCTGTGCAGCCTTGAGATTCTTGTAACAGGGAGACTTGTGGCTTTATTTGGTTAGATTTGTGGAAAATATTACACCGATGAGTCACAAGACCCAAACCTACGCTGTGCAAAAATGAACCAATTTGCTCCCCTGATATGCTCCCAGTTTAAAACCATTCCCTCCTCAGTGGGAAGTGACTCATACCTGGTTGAGGTTGGAGGCCCAGTTCTGAGCCTCCTCGGCCTGAACTTTATCTGTGAGCTGTTTGTCTGTTCTGCTCTCCACTGTCACACTTCCCTCGCCAATCTGCCTAATGAATCGCAGGAACTACACAACAACAAAACAAAATAAATAAAACAAAAGATGCGTTTACCATTTCTGACGAGTCAGGTTTTTGCCAATACAGTGACTTGAACAAAGCAAAGTAAAACTTGATTATGCTTATGACACAGTTACAAAGATCGGTACAACGAAATGCAAACGAAACAGAGAGAGTACGTTGACGGATGTTGGAGAAAGAATGACAATCTAAAAGATTGAGCGCAGAGACAAGCGGCCCACCTCTGTATTTTGCAACTTGGGGTCATCGACCTTAGAAACAAGCTCATTGGCTGTCTGCCTCAGCTCGTCTCCAGCTTGATACTCCTTCGTCCTGTCAGATAAAAAAGAAAATATATATGTAAAGACACCAACATAACTTGGGCTGGAGGTTCAGTGAGAAGCAAGAGTTTAATTTTCTTGCGGTTATGAAAGCTGGTCGAATTGAACCCAGGCTGAAGACAAATAACTGCATTGTTGCTTGATAAATGAGGCCAATGAAGGCCAAGGCTCACATCCTCCACTGCAGCTTTTATTCGTGTTTAATTGCCTTTTGCAAGATGTTTGTCAAACGGGAACATATTTAGGAAAAAAACAGTAGGCTAAAAGTGAGAGGAATGAAATTTCAATTGACACATTCACCTGACAACACGTCAATGTTTCAAGGTTTAGCTCTGAATGTGTTTCTGTGCTCCTCTTCTCCTCTGGTTTATCACAGCTTTCCATTTAGAAAAGCCATTTATTGTCTGAATAGACTTAAAGCAGAGCCTGCTCTCACCATTCAGTCTCCTTGTCCCCAAGGTCTCCGAGCCACAGCTTCTCCTCAGACTGCTCCAGATACTCCTCTGCCCAGCGCCCGGGATCTGCAGCAGAAACAGGAAAACATGCCGTTAATACACGCCATCAAGTCGGAACCACATATACATCACGTAGGTGGTATAAAAGCATTTATAAATACCCCCAAATTAAGTTCCTTATTTGTCTTTAACCGCCTTTTGTTTTTTTGTTTTAGAGCTCATCAAGTTTACTTTGTTTTATTTGTATAACCTATGATTAAATTCTGGTTTGAGGTTTGATGCTTTTATTTTGAAAGCACAATTTAATTAGTATGTTACCATATTTTTATGTATTTATTTTACATCTGGTTACATTTCAATTGTAAGCAACAGGGTTTAATTTTGACAGTATTAGAGTTTGTCGAAATTGGTTAAATTTTTTCCCCTCATTCATTCTGTTGAGTCAAAACGTTATTTTCTCCTGACATTTTGTTGCCATAAGCTCTGTTAAGCTGCTCTCTTGACAGTTGGTGGTTACCGTAGCAACCAGTAACTGACAGCTGTCGGATCAGCTCTGTGTTTTGACACATATTTTGGACTAGTTTAATTTTGTTTAAGCCCAGGGTTCCATGTATAATTTTATCATGTCTTGCATTTGTGTTTAACTGTTATACATATGTGCTTTTTAGCTGTTTACAACTGTTAACTGTTCGTTGGGAGCCATTGCTGGTTAGTGTAAGGTTATTTATTGTATTTTATTTAATGTAAAGGGGCAAAAGTTGCTGGACTGATGTTAACCACCAACTTCATTTTCTCCCTTACTATTGAACTTCCCTTTGGGATTAATAAACTAGTTTTGAATTGGAATTTGTTAGGTATGTCTTAATGTGTGATTTTATTTTCTGTACTAAAATATATATTAGTTATTTCTGTTAAAGATGTGGATTAATTATGTAAATTTACGTTAAAAACCACAATGCGATCACTGACAACTCGCCCCGTTTTCTGCAGAAACTGTTGGGCTGATGTTAATCACCAACTTGATTTATTTCTCTTGACAGAATAACAATCCCTTAAACTTCTCCACAACTTTCTCCCAGTCCTGTCTGATGTGTTCCTTGGTCTTTATGATGTTGTTCATTCAGGTTAAATTACACACAGATGGACTCCATAAACTAACTGTGCCACATATGAAGGTAATTATTTAGTTTAATAAGTTACATAACTTAATGAAGGAGTGTAATATACAAGCACTTGCTTGTTTTCTGATTTTTATTTGTAAAGAAACATGAATCAGTTTCCTTTCACTTTATTATTATTCTCCACTTTCTACCAATGCCATAAAACCCAATAAAAGTTTGTGGTTTCAATTTGGATGAACGTGAAAACCTTCCAAGTTTTGAAAGTCAATGTTTGCCTGATTTGATTACTGCGCTCCAATTAAAAACAGAAGACATATGGCAAACCGAAGACAACACAGAAAGCTGAATCGCACATCCAGCGTTGCTTGAGAACCCAGAGTGAGACAAACTCAGATTACCTGCAGCCTCAGCGATAAATTCTCTCGTCCAATCGGCATCTGCTGCTTCACCAAGAGCGTTTGTGGCAGCAGAGTCCGAGCCGGAGACGAACTCTGCTGCCCAGTCGCCTGAGAGGGCCAACGCTGCCACATCTGGTGCTATGAGGGAGAAAAACCACCACTTATACTTCTCAAAGAGGTTTGAACTAACTTCACACCACACCTATAGAAATAACCAGGGTTAGACAATATGGCTGAAAAATAATCACAATATAAATGTTTAATATTAGTCAATATTGATAATTATTGATTAGGTTTTTTGTTTTGAATATATGAAGTATTGCCAAACTGGAGGCATAACCTCCTGTTCTATCCAGAGTTTTCACTTACCGCCATTGTTTTTTTTTATTTTTAAGCTGTTATGAGGCATGATAGCAAAACTTTAAACTGCTGCTGCACAAGTTACCCAGACGGTTGTTGCAAGGTAACCGAAGAAGTTGCTAAAGCAGTTCCTCCGCCTCCAGAATGCTGTGTGTTTCTGGATCAGAGTTCAGTGAAATTACTAAATTTTCTATCAGATATATTATCTACTGATATTGATCACATCTCTGTCGCGATATATATTGCTATACAAAGTTCCCTCAAGTCTGAACTGGGGGTGATCCACACCATCTTGGTAGACAAACGCAGCTCAATGCATAGCGGACCCATGTCTTAGAGACCAACAAAAAGAAAATATATGGGCACTCTTGATCAATGTGTGAGAGAAAGATACATGAACAATGTCGCCGTTTTCGGGATCGACCTGAACAAGACGAAAATTTAGAGAAGAAAAATATGGAAGATGATGTCAACAAGCTGCTAGTGAAACCATGAAGGGGCTTTAAATCTATGACCGAATACAATCAGTGTTTAAGCAGATTCATAAATGACGTACTAACACTTAGAGCGAATAACAAGTTTCTGGTGACTGGCAGAGTAAGTACATATAGCAACATGTAGTAATGTGTAAGCTAAATGTCCGTCTTAGCTTGCAGATAAAAGCTACATTAGCTAAGCTAATTTTGCTAGTTCGGCACTGATATTTATCTTGGTATTACATAGAGATGGGTAGAGTATTCAAGTAATTATAATGTACTTATATTGTTTACAAGTTAGATAGGAACGAGGCGAAAGCTTGTTCTAAGCTGTTGTCATAGCAACTCCATAGCAACCGCCTGCCAAGATGTCCGTCAGTTACAAAGTTCATGGAAATGTGACGTCACTTTGAATTGATTTATTGTCCAGCCTGAGGAATAACCTGAAGTGATTTAGCACCTCTCTGAGGAGCTTGTCTGTAGCTCTGCTGGTCAATCTGCTGCATTTCCTCCAAGAGCTGACCCATGTCAAATGTGTGTGGGGGTCGAGGGGGAGCCTGCAGGAACTCATTCACAAGCTGAAGGACAAAGCAGGCAAGAAGTCAAGAATGTATAAACAGAAAAATGTGGAATTAATTGTCCATTGGGGGGGGGGGAAGAAATCAACACTGACCTCTTCCTCTGTTGCAATCTCAATAGGAGTGGGGGCAATCTGAGAGAACAGAAAATGTGTTTCACAGTAAAAACCAAATGTGGTGGATTTACATTAAGCTGTGATCAAATGACAAAACCATAGAAAACTCACTGTGGGTGTCGAGCGGTGCCGCCATGCCCCTTCTTCCTTGGTCATGTGACCGGTCAACTTCATGAGGGGATTGGCTCCCCCGCATTCTGCCTCCACCAGCTCCCGCATCGCCATGGCAACACAAGGATGAGGCAACACTAGCCGGATCCCCTAAAAGCTAGGGAGAGAATTTGGATAATTTGACCTGGACCACATAAGAGGTAAAATATCAATGTTTTTACTGCTGATAAAGTTTAATTTACAGACACATGGTTGATGTTTGCCCCAACAGATTTAATCTGCAGCATTTTCCCAAAACTATTCAAACCCCAGGCAGGTTTAGATTTAAATACATTATCAATCAACCAATTGATTTTAATAAGAAATTAGATAGAAATCTCTCAATAGAAAAAAATATAACAGGAGAATCAAATATAAAACAACAAAAAAAACAAACACCAGCTGTTTCTATTTACATTTTATTAAAGGAATGTCATGTAGGAAAGTATTCATACCCTACAGAATGCAGGATTTCCTTCAGTGTATTATAAGCCTGGCGGGCCACCAGGCTTTACTTGTGCCCCCACCAGGTTTAGCAATGTTATTTTATCTTTTTTTTATTATTATTGCCTTTTATAATAATTTATAGTTGGTGTTTAGATATTAATCTACTCTTCCAAAAATGCATAACTATCAAGTAATATTTTCAAATTTCCTGTCAACTTTAAACATTTTTTAACTCAAAAACATGGCGGCCGGCTGGATGACTGCCGTAGCGCCCCAAGCACCGGGCTTAGCAAGTTTTCTGGGGGAAACCCTGCAATAATAAATGGAAAAACATTTGCATTATAGCAATTAGGCTCTTGTTTTTTATGTTGCATTAGAGTCAAACTCAAGGTAGATGCTGTTGGTTATGTTTAAAAAAATGTGCTTTCTTGCATGTTACTTAATATAACTAATTTTGATCTACGTCTCGCTGAATGAAGCATCTCTAAAGACAGGTTGCACTGCCACCATTAAAAAGCAGCGTTGAGAAATGCAGCTTGTTGAGGGATGAGCTATCCTTTTTGCACTTTTTCATCATTAATGTTTCTCAGGAAGAAGTTAAGTAATGTTTTTCACAGCGGACAGAGCAGGCGAAGCCAAATCTGGAGGCTCTTGTCACATCAACTAATTCAAAGCCCATCTGCTGTTTTACACGACATTCTCTGGCCTTCTGTGAGCCATTAATAATGAGGACACCGAGGCCCGGCAGGCACTGGGACTGGCTGCATACTTCAGCTACTGTCACATCATTTTGAGCTTTTAATGCCACTGTAATCTTTCCTGATGTCCTTTTGTAACGTTTGCAAAATGTTAAAATTGTTGAGTTGGTTGACTTGACTGTTGTGCTTTGGTTTTGTTTACGTCTTAATGTATTTTATTATCTCTTTTGTAAAAGTATGACTCTAGTTTGTGGTGTGGACCCTGGGAGGAATCGTCTCTGCCATGATAGAAACTAAATGGGATTCTTAAATAAACAAATAACCAAACCACTCTGTGCTGTTACCGAGTGAATGTCAGCGAGCTGTTATAAAATAAAACTAAACTAAGCAAAAGAGGTTTAAGACGACATTTAAAAGCAACATGTACTTTCTGTTACCATGGAAACAGTTCATTCGGGTTACAAGACAGAAAAACAAGAAGGTCACACAAAGCACAGCGAACTGCTGCTGTTTGAAGGCATTACAATAAATGATAGTGCTGTTTTGAGACAATTTTCAAGTAATGGCATAATAATGCAAGGACACATTCTCATTTAAATTCTAATGAACATTTAACGCAGGACGATATTTTAAATATCCAGAATAAATAAACAACAGAAATAACTAATTATGAATTATTAAGTTTCTGTTATCAAAATTGTCCTTCAAAATAAAACAGGTTGAAACCAGACTGACTTTTGTCATCCAGTTTTTGACAGAAAGAAAAAGAAAAATGACAAATTATGCAAATTGAAATTATTGACATTTTATTTCCAATTTATTATGCGATTAATTTACTTGTTGCTACATTTTTACTGACAGAGCTAAGAGCTAATATAAGATGCTAAATTATGTAATCATCTCGTCTTAAATAGGAACTGCTCTCTCATATATGGTGTGATTTCACATCTCCCTGGTAAAATAAGTAATCAGTGATCATTCATAGCAAGAATAATTTATTTATTTTTTTCTTAGTATTTCTATGATATTACAGTTCTTAGCGAAATTAGAAATCAGCAGTGAGATTCTGGTCAGTTCGTTTCTAGTTTTATAACTCAAACAGTTAATGTAACCTTTTGTCATATGGGCCAAAATCGTAGAGTCAAAACTTCGTACAGGCCGAAACGTAAACAGGATTTTGCATGTTTGCTGTATTAAACCAAATGCATCTAGTTTTCCACAAAAAAAAAAAAAAGAAAAAAAGAAAATTGGCTCGAAAAAATGTATAAGGGATTTGGGTCACTTTGTCAAAATGCTTATTTATTTAACCAAGTTTGATAAATTAGATTAAACCTGAGTTAGATGCAGTAAAGTCGCTTTTTCAGTAAAAGTGTGAGCACAGACATGGTTCTATTTATTATAAAATGAAAAATATTTTGTGTTGTAAGAAAATTATGTTGGTTGTAATTTTACCCTTATTACAAATAAAAGGTCAAAACCCTCTGATGGATGTGTCAGATATGTATCATTGTTGAATTGCAGTCCAAGGGCCACTTGGACTGCAATTCAACAATTGCAGTCCAAGTGGGTAGTGCTACCCACTTTGTAGAGGGTAGCACTTTGTAGGAAATGAATTTGTATATAAAGAAATGAATTTGTATATAAAGCATGTTGCAGTTTAGATAAGTTTATGGCTGAACAGATGACAGAAATGTGTCGCATCCTGACCTACTCCAAATCCCCAACCTTTCTAGGGACACAACTCAACTACAATTTCCATAATGAAATGTGTGGAAGTGTAATTTAATTCCCCGTCTATTCCATAAAAGTGAAGCATTTTTTTTCTCTCAACTAAAACCACCACAGGGCATTGCTCAGTAGGTAGAAAATTCATTGTAGAATGCAGTTCTCCAACTGATTCACACAGCTGGTGCATTATGATTAGGGTCAAAGTAAGAGGATTAGACAAAGATATTAATGCTCACATTATCACAGATAGGCCACTGTGACACCTGTTTACACACAGCACTCAGTTTTTGTTATACACAGCCTACTTTTACATGCAATCTACGTAAAAGACCCAGAAAATGTTGAACTGTGCACACCTGGCAGCTTTCAGGAACGTTAAAGTGTTGCTACCTGAAGCTAACTGTAGCTACATTAGATTTCATACTCATGTTTATCCCATTATTTACCTAACATTCAGCTAATAACACAACAGTAAAACAACAAAAGATATGAACTATTACAGGCCGCTTGCTTTTTGCTAACAAGCTAGCTACAGAGGGCCAAGAGAATCGATCATTCCTGAGGTGTTCACCCCGAGGAGGAGTGCGAGCAGACGGGTAGCGTGTTGTTCATCTCACCGCCGACAGCTCCGGATGAAGCCCAACGAGAGTAGCTCCGCTCCGGGATATCTCTCCACGTCCTGTCAGTCTCTTGCTTACACGCCGATAAAAGAGGAAAATCCTCCAGCAACCGTCAGGCAACGACTGCTGCTGCGTGTTCTCGGCGCCCCTTCTTTATTTACCTTCCTCCTCCATGACCCGCAAAGCCATTGACCGAGCGCCTGGAGAGAGACTAGCGACGCAGCGTAGATGCGTATTCTTCAAACGGTTTGCGCAGAATGGTGTCAGACAGTAAAAAGAACGTAAGTTTACGTAAAATATGCGGTGAACGGAACAAAGTCCTGAAACGAGCATGATACAAAAACACATGTAGTGTCACTGGATAGCATGAAACTCACAAAGAAAACGTTTTAGATAGATAGATAGATAGATAGATAGATAGATAGATAGATAGATAGATAGATAGATAGATAGATAGATAGATAGATAGATAGATAGATAGATAGATAGATAGATAGATAGATAGATAGATAGATAGATAGATAGATAGATAGATAGTTTTACATAATAATAATAATATATTCAATCTATATTTATACTATTTATCTTTAGGAGACTCAAAGACGCTTAAAATAAATACATTTAAAAATAAACACACTATATCTGTCTATCAATCTATCTTTATATGGGTTTTTTGCATGTCATGTTTATTATTACTATTTTAGGTCACTTATGGTTTTAATGTATTTACCTCAATAGAGATCAATAAAGTGTATGCTGTTTTATTTTATTCTGTTGTATAAAATATTCACAAAGTTTAAGAAAATGTTTTTGCGCATAGGTCAAAGCTTCAAACTGCTGTTAAATGTACATCACTTCCAGATCCTCAGACAAAATGCTGCAGAGATCTGTTAAGCTTGGGAAAATATTACAAGACCATTATTTTTCAGCACAAACTGAATCCAAGGAATGTAAAACGAACATGCAAAAAGGAAGCTATATATCAACTCAGTGTCAAAATACTAACAGGTTGTCTGCATGGGCGTAAAGTTATCCCAGATGCACAGGAAGACTGGATCTTCCATAGCAAATCTACCTTTGAGTGTAAGGAAGCGTGATGTGCCAAAAATGAAAAAGGCCGAGGCTGTGATAAATCTAGAATCTGGGATTGCACCATAATGGATTCAAACAGTCTGCATGTCATGGGTTATTTGAAATTATTTGAAGGTATGACTAAAGCAGATGTATAGTGTTACATTACTGTTTTACTGAATTATTTGGAGCTCAATTAACTAAGTATTCACTTTATATTGCATAATTATTCATTCCCGTTAAAGCTGCAGCAGCAACTTTTATAAACAATATTTTTTTTTACATATTTGTTGAAACTGTCACCAAGTTGTGACAGTATGAGACAGATAATCTGAAAAAAATACAGTTGTTCTGCCTTCTCCCACTAACTGGAGAGTCTTAGCGTTGTCAATCACCATGTGTGCAAGCTGCTAATCCTCCCTCCAGCTTCCTTTCTCATTTTTTTACGATACTACTGTGTTTTCCTGTCAGCAGCTTGCCTTGAAAGCTAAGGCTAGTTAGCATAGCCACCGATGATGACAGATGAACCGTTTTCCGCCATTAGCACATTCACAAGGATGATTGGCAGCACAAAGACACGACTGAGCAGTAGCAGGATTTTCTTCAATGTTGCCTTTTGAAACATTTTTAGACCCTCCTTAAATAAAAATCCTTAAATAAAAAAGTAAAACTTTCTCATGGAGACGTCATATAGTGTTTTTATTATGAATTTTGCAATGTTTTCTGACACTTTTCAATAACAATTACTCAGCATAATCCATGTCGGCATTGTATCATTAATTACAGGTAATGTTCAAATAGTAACATAGTAATAATATAAGATTTTAACCAATGCAATTTTTATTCCTTCTTAACGTGACACTCGAAAACAACAGGCCTTTTATTTATTTTTTCACTGAGAGCCTTATAGCACTGCACATTAATAGGCTACACAGACAGACAGCAAGAGACACGGAGGGAGAGGTGAGGGGAGAAAGGCTGGGAGGGAGGGGAAGGTGAGGAGAAGCACACAGTTGTACATTCACTGAACCAAAGATGACAGATGGAGCGGGAAGGAAACAGAAAAACAACACCAAAATAAAACAAAAAAACAATTTATTTTTAAATGTGGACAAAAAATAAAATCCCCCGATGAAAGAAAATGAGCAAGACATATTGAAATATCACAACAATGTGCCCTCCGTTGTTTTTTTTTTTGGTGATGCAAATTCTTAAATTACAACAATATTACACACAAATCAGGATACACTCATCAAGCCAAAGATGATCATCCTTATCACTAATACTACTCTTTATTATATCTATCATCATTATACTATTTTCTGATTCTGGAAAGGTGATTCCTTAAATGGAAAAATAAATCATAATCTGCTCCCTCTCAGAAATGTGCAGTAAAAGAGAAAGAGTGGATGCATTGATAAGAACCACAGCAATAACAATAATATCGCAATAGTCATTGTTGTATGTACAGAAAAATTCATTACAATCAATACAATCAAAACTGCCCAAGCTGAGCGGACATTCTGGAAACAGCAGGGGTTGTGGGGGTCATGGATGGTGCTTGTGTGTGTGTGTGTATATGTGTGTTTGCAGTACAGTGTAGCGAGTGAAACAGTGACATGAGAGTCATTTATATGGAGGTCAGAGAGGTCAAGGTGCTGTTTTCTTATTTTGTGGCACAAGCTGCAGCGCTGCAAAGACTCCTGAAACTTTGACGACGTCAATTTTTGCGCGTAGGGGCTTTTATTTTGGAGTATTGCAGCAGGAGTGCTTGTGTTGGATGTTGAGGTCTGTGGTTGGTTATCAGATCAATATAGAATACTGCAAAGTAAACCAGTCTTACAGAGGATCTCAAAGGTGAACATCCCCTCCTATAATTAAAATTATTCTTCACCTCTAATGTGACATTTATTCTGTAAATTCAACATGGCTGCAGTAATATGGTTTTACCCCAACACCATGAAACAAACATGTCTTTTTTTTCTTTTTTGCTTCAATTTCAGGTTTTAATGCACATATCCTCAATTGCAATTGAGTGGATCTAATTAACCAGAAATAAATAAAAAAATAGAACGATGTTTTTATCTCTTAGTTACAGCCACAGTTTGTATTTTATAAAGCAGCTCATTGGTGGCCAGAGTTGGGTAGTAACTCGTTACATTTACTTGAGTAACTTTTTGGAAAAAAAAAATTTTAGGAGTATTTTTACTCTTCTTTACTCTTACTTGAGTAAAATATTTGGATACTCTACCCAATCTGAGTAAATTCACTGAAACTTTCTTTCAAAATTTAACCAGACACAGACCTGCAGTTTTTGTTAAAGTTTATATTTAATTTAATAAATTTGGAAATTATGTTTTGTGCCTGATTTTGTAATTTTGTAACCATATTCATATGAATTATTTTCATTTTGATCTTTAAAATACCAATATTAAATCCAAAAATGATACTGCGTACTTGAGTAGCATTTTTACCAAATAATTTTTTACTCTTGAGTAGCTTCTTGCTACTTTTTTACTTTTACTGAAGTAAATATGTTGAAGCGATGCTACTCCTACTTGAGTACAGTTTTTGAGTACTCCACCCACCTCAGGTGGAGGCAGCATAATGCTGTGGGGTTTTCATCTAGAGAAACTGATCATTTTTTTTAATCTCTTCCAAATGGCAGTCAGGTCTGATCCAAAATCTTCATGTGTGATGAAAAGCTGAAGATCAAGATGGATTTTATTTCTCAGCATCACAGAAAGCACTGAAATTAAAAGATGCTTCTAGATAAGGGGAACCGGAGTTATGAGGTGAGATTATTGTGTTTTTCTTGTTTGTTTTTCGGTTGAATTTTACAGCTTAAATGTCTTTGGTAGCAGAAAAGGTTTTAAAATGTGTTTTAACAGGGGTGTGTGCACATTACAGATCCACTTTATTACATAAATGGAAATAAAACTGCAAGGACATTGAGGTGTTTACTTTGAATAGCTAAGTGCGTCTAATCTCACTGCCTCCACTCTGTGGTTAGAGGAGATGACGCAGAGAGGGAGAGGGGAGCTTGTGCACAGACTTTCTGAGTCTAACAAAGAGGTTCAAAGATGTGTCGGGATCAAGGATTGTGTCTTTGCTTAAGGATCGACTCAAAGCCTTGTTCCAGCTGACATTTTGCTTCATTCTTCTCATTAACAGAGGATAGAATACAATCAATATTTTTCTTGATGATTAAACAGTCCCTTTCAACCAGCGTTACACTATACAGACACAGATTTCTGCTTTAGAACGAGTGCACCACAAACGATTCTGGTGGAGGGGGTTTGTTAGGCGGGTAAATTACATTAACTGTACACATTGTGCCATTGAACATTTAAGTGGAGAACAACAGCCTGTTGTCGGCTATAGGTCACATATGGCGTTTGAGCGTCGAGAGTATTACGGTGATTGTGTTGTGCGAAGTGTTTGTAAGCATACATTCCTTATACTAGTGGCGTCAGTTTGATATTAAAAGTGTCGGAGTGTGTGACTGGGGAGCTGATTTATGGAGAGATGCGGCTCAGTAGCGGCGGGCGTTTCCGTCTCTGCCCTCCTTCTTGATGATGATCCGCTGGTCGTCGCTTGCGTCGTCAGGTGACTCCGCTGCCTCCTCTTCCTCCTCCTCTCCATCGCCCTCCGTGTCGGCGGAAATGCCCATACGGGATTCGTAGGACTGGGAGAAAACAGGAGGGCGGAGTGGATAAGCGAAAAAATAAATCGATTTATCCAGACATCAATCAGCGGGAGATGACCTCTACCTCCATTGGGTTGACGATGATGGTGAGCGCCGAGTCGTCCCATTGGTTGCTGCCCTCTTTAGCCCCGCCCCTGGAGCCTTCACCTCGGCGATGGATTGAGCGAATTCGGAAGACACCCAGGATCACCATGACAACCAGGAAGCCCACACAGACCATAATGATGACGGTGGCTGCTCCTGGAACCACTAAAAGAAATGAAGAAAAAGTGTGACAATTCCCCATGTTTTTTGTAAAAGTTTTGAACATGAGCATCTGAAAAGTGTGGTGTGCATTTAAATTTAAACCCTTTGTTCTGATAACTCTATTTAAATAAAAGAACAATGCAGAGAATGGTCCTTTGTAGTCCTCTACTTGGTAGATGAGTAAAGGTTTGTTGAGAAAACTGATGTTTTGAGACGTCCTCGATCCAATCTTACTGAGTTGAGTTTTGTGTGAAAGAGAATGGGCAAAAAAGAATAAGTTGTATTTAAGTAGACGTGCCAACTTCTTAGAGACAAACAGTGAATCTGAAGGCGATGAATGGAAATGCCACACTGCAACCTCCTCACTGTCTAAAGAGCCAATTTTACCCTCAGTCCAGCTAATTAAACACATTTCAGGCTGCAAATGTTACTTGGCCTTTTCAATAAAGAAACAGAACATCTTGGTGGACATCTACATTAAAAATGTCTTTTTTTAAAAAGAACCATCAATTTATTCCTATTTTTAGTTGTGTATTTTTTTAATTTATTTCTTACACTAGTGGACTTTATTTTAGAGTAATGCAACAGAAAGAAGGAAGAGGGAAAAACACGCGGCAAAGGGAAATAAACTTGGGACAGCAGCCACTGCGATATGCAATGTTGTTATTTTTAGGTTTTTAAGTAAAGAAAAACATAAAACTTCTGCAAAAAGAGGCTGAATAAATTTCCTTCTGTGGAATGTTGATATTGATGGAAAATTATGTAAATAATTGGGAAGAAAAATAGATTTTGAAAAGCATTACTGGCACTTTTACTGTCATTCATTGATGGAAATTCAATAGATCTGTCTTGAAAAACAAAAACAGCTCAAACCCACATTTGTTGGTTTATTTATATTAAAAATGGTTGTTTCTTAATAATGTTTAGCTAGCGCTATTAAGACCCTATGCAGAAGATGCAAAGAGCCACTAGAGGCTCTGGAGCCGCAGGTTGGATACCCTTCGTTTATCACAAATTATGATTATGATGTGAGAAAATGTTCCTGGGGTTTTAATTTTCTGGCTGCAGCTGATCTTTATAAGATACACGTGTCAATGTATCATCAGTACAATCAACAAAAGACCTGAAAAGTTGTCCTGCTGGTTTTAATATTCACATTAACTGAATTAAATTTACCTCAATGGATCTACATTATTAAGATTTCAGCTCAAACACATGAAGGTCCTGCCAACTCTCACAAAATGAGGGTTTCTATTCCTGTGAAATTCTCCTCCAGATCCATTAATATCCTGATGACTCTTGGAGCCGTTTATGGAAATGCATTAAGTTTAAAGATGTATTTATAGACCAGTTCATTAGATGGCCATAAACTAGCTGAGAGGTCATTAAACAGGAGACAACTTGTTCTTTTATCTCTATTCAGGACAGATTAAATGCTTTTGTTTATTGATTCAATCTTAATGAAAGTCAAACATATTTATTGATATGTTGCTACCATCAGCCTGTTCCTCTGAGACAACCTTTATTGAAAAAAGGTAAAACTTTCCATCTAAACAACATGAAATCTGACTGAAAAGTTAAAGTGCTAATTATTTACCTGCATCACTGAAAGACAAGACAGAGAAATAGAGTAGAAATTTAGCAACTTTGTTATAACAACATTAACATTTTTAAGTATTGAGAAAAACTTTAATTTTAAATCTTTGGTTTTACATTATTGGTTGTTCACTCTGAGTGTCTCTTTTGTCTACACATACAAATGAAAGACGAACCAACTCCTGCAGCATTCCTCCTCTGCTCCTCATGTTGACTTGCAGGTCCTTGACAACAGCTTAGATCTGTTCACTATTTTACATTTTTAGAAAGTCCAGTGATTCTTTGCTCATGTTGTTATGTGTTGGTTCTGCAGCGTTTGAAAGCTGAACCAGCCAAATGCCTCAGTCAGGATGCTCGATCCGTCATCAATAAGCCTTCCTACCACCCTGCCTGCTCACCTGTTTGACCCAAACCCTCTGTCAACTTCCAGGATTTAGCTGCATGTCAGTTTGGGTTCCACTGTTTGGTATTCAGCTCAGAAAGCCTGGCTGCCCTCTGCAGGCCTCTGCGATCCACTCAATGTCACACCTGGGAGTCGTGCATGGAGGCCCAGCCTAATGTCAAATCCTTCTGGCTGATTTTCAGAGTATTATTGTGTCAGTCATTTAAAACAATAACAAGATCAACTGCCACTTTTTCATGAATGCTGAACCAGCCGCCTGGGACTGTAACTAAAGCAACCTCTAATTTTAAAATTTACGCTACACATTTCTTATTAGCATTTTCTGTTTAGTAAAGCTTGTATTTTTTTGTTGATATTTAAAAGAGACCTATTATGCAAAATTCATATTTTGCAAGCTTTTGTACTTTCGTTTGGGTCTCAATTGCCTCTAAAAACAGCTCAAGCACTTAGAAAGAACCCAGCTGGTTACTGGCAATAAGTTACTGTTTTTTGGTGTCTGGAAAATTACTTGTTTTAAAAACCTTCAGAATGTAATGCATCAAATCAGCAGGCACGTGCCGTTGCCTAGCAACACCAGTAATGTTAGGTAGCAACCCCACCTGACATTTGGTCAGCTGGTTTTATCGCTACACGCACTGTACAATAGCTGCTGGAAAAGACAAGTGTTTTGATTTCTAATTACCATCCAGAAACCATTTGCTGCATTCTTGTTTGTTGTGCAGAAAGCTCCACGTCTGCTTTTCAAAGATGTACATGTGTATAATTGTGCCTCTGTTTGCAGCCAATTTCATGTGCAAGAGTTTGGAAGTGTGGCCAGCAGCAACTTATTTCAATTTAAAGTGACAAGACACCATAAACAGCTCATTCTGAAAAGAGCTTACCATATCCAGAAGTGACCAGACTAAAATCTTATTATCAAAGAATAATTTTGTGTAAAAAAAGGTAATGAATGTGTTTTGTATAGCTCATAGACATGTACTAAACTATTCAAGGAAGCATAATAGGTCACTTTAATAAGTTTCCTGCTACATCATGGAAGGCTTAAACTTTTAGGGTAAGAAATGAATTGTCAATCAGGCGGTCAAGGGAATATTACCTGAGTTGCGGTGTGGGTTCGGCAAGGTGTGTCCACTCAGCTCTCCAGAATGATGAGATGGATGGAGGAACTGCTGCTGTGAGGCCAGCAGGTGGGAAGGGTGGTATAGGCTTTCCAAAGAGTGGAGGAAGTTCACCTGGAAGTAGTGAAAGCGTTACAAACTTTACAACTTAGAAAGTTAATATAGAACATTTATTATAAGACTATCATCAGCTTTCCAGTTTTTGTTGGGAAAATTGCTTCGAAAGGTCAAGGCTAAGATCTGAAAGCTGTTATGGATGTTGTTTGAGCGATGTTTCTCGTTACCTCCAGAGTCAACTCATTGCTCGTGTATCTGCCATTCATCTCGGAGCACGACAGGCGGAACCGCCTCTCGAAGCGTCCAGAGCCTCTGGCCAGGCGGTACCGGACTGAGCGGAGTACGTCCTCGTACACAGAGATGGATTCAGCACCTGGAGGAGACGGACAGGAAAGAAGATCCCAGAGGCAAGAAAAGGAAGACAGGGAGACAATGTTTGGACAGTCACAACAGAAAAAAAATATCCTGCCCTGCAAAAACATTCATACACCCTGAACTTTTTCACTTTCTACTGGGATTTTTCATAGCAGAGCAACACAAAGCAGCAAATCCAGGCCTTGGAAAATGAATGAAAGTAAAGGTGATTTTCCCTGCAAAAATGTCAGTGTGGTGTGCATGTGTATTCAGCACATTTTGCTTCCAAATATAAACGAATACAGTCAAATGCCTTCAGAAATCACCTAATTAGTGAAACATGAACATGAAACAATGTGTGCTAGAAAACTAACACCGAGCACAACGATGTGTTAAAATGGGCTAGAACTGGGCAAGATGACTGAAAAACGGGTCAAGATGTAAGCCTTTCATTTCAGTCGATACTGATAATTATTGATTTGTTTATTGTTTTAAGTATCTGGAAAATAGCCAAACTGGCAGTGTAACCTTTCCTGCTTTATGCACAGTTTTCATTACACACTACTCACTGCACAGCATTCTGGGAGATGTAGGCAGAGGGAAGAGTTTAACCACTCAACCTCTCACAGCAAACTAAGCGGGGTTAGTGGCATCTATTAACTCGCTCACTCTCTGGTTGCCTAGCAACTCGCTCACTCTTTGGTTGCCTAGCAACTCAGTCTTTGGTTGCCTAGCTACGACTTGTTGACCAACTGGCACAGCGGCAGTTTAAGGTTTCACCACTGTGCCTCGTAACGGCTTAAAAATAAAAATAATGATAAAAGACAACTTTATAGAGTAAAAACTTTGAATAAAACAGGAAAGTTTGGCTGTATTTCAGTTATTTAAAACAAAAAACTAATCATTAATTACCTCTAGCCAGTTATCAACTTCGACTGGTATGAAGTGTTTACATCATGACACGTTTTTCAGCCACATCGTCCAGCCTTGCTATATGCTTCGTAAAATTATCTTCTTTGTGAATCAATACAGGTGAAATAATATTAAAAATGTACTGCAGAGCAGCGGTACCTGTAATTGCGATGTAAGCGGTGGTATTGATGATATCCAGTCCTCGCTCTCGCACAACGTCCATGTCTACCAGAAGCTCCTCCCGCTCTGGATTCAGCTCCTCTCCCAGCGGCTGCACCTCACATCCGTCCAAAGTGTGAGCCACGGCATCCGACATCAGAGCTAAGAGGCAATGCAGAATATTAATAAAACAAACATAAACGTTTCTGAGAAGAAATTAAACAGCGTTTCAAGAATTATAAACATTAAATCTCCATATCTTTGCTCACCTCCGCCCTCCATGCCCTGTGCAGCCGTGTTGACAGCATGTGACAGTGAGCAGACGATCCGCAGCTCCGGGAAGAGGGGGACGCCGCGGGGTCCTTCAAACTCAGGGGCCGGACGGGCCAGATGTGGGCCGACCCCGGACAGAGAGATCTGAGGGGCGTCGGGCTGGAGAACCACCAGGTATCCCTCCAGCTGTTTCAGTGACAGGCAGCTTTCCTCATTGAAACACCTGCAAGAGAAATACAAACAAGAAAACAGATTTATTTTACAGCCTTTGAATGGAGTATTCAATCAACCATTTAAATTTATTGAAACGTGTTAACACGTTAACACATTTCACTGCGGTAGAACAATTCAGTGTGTGTGTGTTCTACCATCACAAATGCAAATTTGGACTTTAACAGGAAACATAAGATCACATGTTACCAGAGGAGGGTAGAGTACCCAAAACATGTGCTTATGTAAAAGTAGCACTACTTCAACATGTTTTTGCTGAAGTATAAGTAAAATGCAGCCATCCAAAAATTACTGGAGTAAAAAGTACTTAGTAAAAAGTCTACTCAAGTACTGAGTAACTGATCAAACATTTAATATTTAAAAATTACATCATGAGGTAGATCAGAATATAAAATTACATGGATATTTTGGTATTTTAAAGGTGAAAATGAAAATAATTTATATAAATAACAAAATCAGGAAAAAGAAACATTTTTCCAAATTATTATTTTTTAATTTAAGAAACTTTAACGAAAACTGCAGGTGTTTTGTGTCTGGTGAAGTTTTGATTAAAACAAGTTGTTTGTTCTTCATTCAGCAAAGTTACTCACAGAGTGTAGAGTAATCAGCAATTTTACTGAAGTGAGAGTAGAAATACTCCTAAGTACAAGTAAAAAGTAAAGTGTAGTAAATATTCTCTGTTGCTGATGGATTAGCTTGGCAGCTCTGAAACATTTTTCTTATTTTGTGTGTTTTTATCCTCTCTTAGATTGAAGTAGGTTATATAAATCTGAATTAGACCGTTATAATAATCCACATCTTTACATCTGGGAACCAAACTTTACGTTCTCATCTACACTGTAAAAACACGTCTCTAATTTACAGCTAATTTCCCAGCTGTGGTTGCCAGACTTTTGCCACATTTATACAGTAAGATTCTGGCAACCACAACTGCCAATATTTTACCGTAAATTAGAAATGTTGTTTTGTTTTGTTTTTTTGCAGTGCATAAAAGAGCATTTATCTTTTGATAAACTCTCTCAATAGACAGCAGTTATTATTTTCTGTATTTATCAAGACTTAAAGTTGAAGGAAATCGTCTATTTTAATATATTTAAGGTCACTATCAGTTTATTAAAAAAACATATTTGGAAATGTTTGGACTAGCAGCATTTTAGTCCTACATTTACTGTTAGGACTGCGTTTACTTTTTGCTATTTTTCCTTATTTATTATCCATATTTTATTTTAATTGGGTTTTGATATCTGTTGTTGCTATGATTCGTAATTGTCAGTGTTCCTCCCAGTCTTGCCCAGGTCTCTCTTGCATTAAGAGATTTTTAATCTACAAGGTTACATACATTCATGCATTTTGTTAATCAGGAACAAGTATATAGTGATTATGTTTTTTGTTATTTCCACGGTTTATTTCAATTCAGCTTGTATTATTTATATAGCGGCAATTCAAAACACGTCATCTCAAGACATTTTACAAGACAAACAGATCCAGTTATGTAAATTATTAAAGACATTTTCTCTTCTTTCCAAATCCAGTTAATTCAATAAAAGGTGAAATTTATGTTTTAGGCACTAAAGAGACAGTTTAGATATTTTAATAACCAGTGAGACTGACTGGCTTAAACTGTGTACAGTGTTTATAGATTCCCAGAAGGGTGATGATGATGATGATGATGATGATAAGACTGTTTATTCTCTAATTAACCATATTATTGTGGCAGAAGCAGAAACCTTCATTTCTTTTTTTCTGTTTGTTTGTTTATAGCTCCTTATGGTCTGGTGATAAGGGGAAGACAATTTGTCAGCTTTTAAAATTAAACCAAACATATCAGTGAATCCGACTGTTGTGCGTTTCGGTTTTCCGGATGCTGCAGCGAAAACCGACTAAATTTGGGAATCTTTCTTTGGCTTTAATTTTTAAAAAGCTCAGAGGCTTATGGGGAGGAGATCAAACCGATGCTGAACATGACTTTAGGCAAGCGTCTCCGACAGCTCACTCCTCCTCTTCCCATGTGCACCAACATCTTTAAACAGAGTGTGACATGCTAAACGAAATCCTCACAGTTTATCAGTGTTGGTTTCATTTTACTGGTTAAACAGTGTCACCTTGATGTGAGGATTTAACTCCAAGCAGAATAGCTGCAGAAAGCAAGGCAGAGTATTAAAAAAAACAACCTATTCCCCTGCTCTGCTTTTCCACTGTGACCGTGTCGCCATTTATCTGTTGTGATGCTGAAAATAACAAATGTGCAAAAACATTTCTGCTGCGTAAAATGTAATTTTCCTGCAGGAAGAAGAGAAAAACACTGAGTCAATGACAAATTGCTACAATTTCTTTACCACTTTGCCCTAAAATTCACCATCATATGTGAAAGGGTATTAAGCTGATTAAGTAGTGTGAGTGTGTGTGCTATATATCCACTATCAGAGTAAGCAGCTGCTTCTATCGGCCTCTCCAGAAGGGCCTGCTGTTCAGCCATCTGGTTGACTCCTGGGCTCAAATCAGTCTAAGCTTCACATACGCAGTAAAACATGGCAAAGTGAAGAAAAAAATAAAAAGTACTCTCCTTGAGCAGAAAGCAAAGAGGGGAAAAAAAATCTGTCCATGCCCTTGAATCCCTGGGATCTTTAAACTGTCAGATAAAAAAAGCCCTCAGCTTGATGCATAGCTTCATAATCATCTTAATCTTATAAAAACATGCGACTAAAACATTCATGTCTAAAGATAGCAATGAGAATATCTGCACAGGCTGCTGGTGAAAGTGCCGGCTGGCTGTGCCCTACAGGGAAGCAGCAGAAGCTGGGAAAAACTTTTTCCTTCGTTCAGATTCTCTCATCAACTTTGCTGCCACATCCCATCCCCCAATCATAAAAACTCACACTTCAGATTCTAAACCCGGAGAAAAATAGCTAATATAATAAGTTTCTCCACTTGTACAGTCAGTAAAACCTCTGTAAAGTAAAAAAAAAACCCCAAAACAGCTGGAACAGGATACAGGTTTGCACAGACTCTCAATGTTTACGTGCAGTCAGGGCCGGCCCAAGGCTTTTCAGGGTCCAAAGCAGATTTTAATTTGAGGCCCCCATACTAACATGTCAACACCAGATACTTCATTATTCCTTGGCGACTCCATATGTGTAACATGCCTACTACTATTAGTGTAATGTGCAATTATCTGACATCATACCGGTGTTATCATAGCCTTTGATTTTAACCTCACAGGAATAGCAAGCAAGCAAAGATGCTCTAATTAATTCACATTTTGAAATGCAGAGTGGTATTTAAGTGTGGCATGTTAATTTAACTATTGGAAGTAACATTTGCAGACAAACACTGAATTAACAGTAAACAAGTTAGCAGGTTTAATATATTTTGTTAGTAAAATTTGGAAGAGATGCGTAAAATGTGCAATCTATCACTATGGAGTAAAATCGAATGATGCTTTTGGGCCCCAAGCAACCGCTTAGCTCACATGTGCCTTGGGCCGACTCGGCATACAGTGAATGTGCGCTGTGCACTAGGAGCAGCAGATGATTGGAAGCTCATGGAGTATTTGATCAATTATGTATTTAGCACACACATTTGATATGTAGGGGGATTTTTAGTTGGCATAGCAACACAAATAAATAACAACCAGAAATATACAAATAAGGAAAAGTTTCTTTCATTTTAGACATTAAAGCTAAAAGTCCATAAAAATCTAAAGATAAATGATTTATTATTTAACTTTAACCCACATTCACCTTAATTCAATAAACAGGCTCCACCTGCTGCTGACTGTCAAAGATAAAGTTATTGAAGGCAAACCAAAGAGGTCAGATATTCTTTTGTTATCTTCTGCTAGTATATATCTCTGTTCGACCTTTACTGCACATAAGTCATTATCTCAGCCGAGTCAAGGTCCGCATTAGATGGACTCAGTGTGAAGCAAAGAAGCAGCAGTGCAACACACAAAGGGGTCAATATTTTGACAGCTGAGGAAAAGTAAATGTTCGGTATTTAATTAAACTATTAGTGAATCTTTTCATCAGATCTGTGCAGAGGCCGACTGACCATTCAATGGAAAAATGCAACTCTGAGAGAATCAGGCGCTCTTCCATTCTTTTGCCCTAATTCCACTCTAAATAAAACGCATAACATACATTTTACACAGATAAATCAACCTGGCTGCCGATAGTGACTCCATGAGACTTCACCAACTTTCAAGGTCAGCTTATTATAAACAACTTTGACAGGGCATGTCTTTTTCTAAAGTTACTTGTAAATCTCATGAGTTGCTGGTGTTTTGGGCTCGTTTTTGAATGTGAGGTTTGCTTGTCTGGCCTTGGTTTTCTTTGAGAAAAACCCATAAAAACCTACACCAGCTCCCCACAACAAACCAAACAAGAGCAGTTTGGTTGTCTCTTCCACGCCCCCATTTCCTGGTTATTGCGCCTGCCTGAATTGACTCGGCGCATCCCAAGAGCCCAGAGTGACAGGCACACGAGTGATGAGACAGCGTGAGAATGAGTCGCAGTAAGTGGGAAAAATATGGGAAAAAATATAATAAATAGTGAAAGAGAGCATACTGAAACGTCTCAAAGGCATGTTGCATTGAGACATATTGCATCAAGAAATACGTGCCCACCAAGCTAAGAAGCTATATATATATATATATATATCTATATATATATATAGATATATATATATATATAGATATATATATATATCTATATATATATATATAGCTATATATATATAGCTATATATATATCTATATATATCTATATATATATATATAGATATATAGATATCTATATATATATAGCTTCTTATATATATATATATAGATAGATAGATATATAGATAAATAAAAATGGCACCTTTCTGTTCAATGTGATACGTCTGCAAAATGCACTTTAAAAGTATAAATAATTTAAATAATTTAAACTATTTAAAATTGTTATCATAAAAGTGTTTAGAATAATTTTGCTGTTGCTAATATATAATGTCATAGTAAGTGCATATATTTATGCCAAACAGCCTCTATTTTACACAATATGTTGTGTTGACCGTTTCCATCGATTGACTCCATAGAGCTGGTTGCTTGTTTCTCACAAGATCTGCCAACACTGGTGAACATTAGCTTCTTCTTTGTTTCCAGCTTTAAAAAATGCATATTTATGTTTCAATTCCAAAATAATTTTAATTTATTTAACATATTTAGCAGATTTTAGAAGTAATTTGTGTTCCTATCCCTAACCCTAAACATATATTGTGGAGGTTTTTCTCCTGTGTTTCAGTTAGCTTGAGCTTTTCTTGTTGCTGCTTAAGACACAAAAAGTGACAGTTGTGAGTATTTAAGCACTTGTTTTCGTACTTATAATGTGACTACACTTCATTATATCATAAATTCAGACACTTTGTGTGTGATTTCTAATCAACAAAAAGTCAAATGTAAACAGACAGATTCTCTTGTTTATTTGCTCAACAATAGCTCCGGTTAAATGATAGCTGGCTGTCAGTATTTTATGTTTCTGTCCATATTCTGCGTAAACTAAAGCTAATTTACTTATTCGACGCTGACAAAGTCATGACTTCACATCAAACTGTTTAAAGGCATAGTGAACTTAGTGTATCTAAATTTCTCAATCTGAAGAAAGTAATCAACACTTATCTCTGTCATTATTTTGATATTCAAGTAGAAATAATTTTGGTAAAGGAAGTTGAATTTATTGACAGTGAGAAAAAATAGTTTTTGTGATATGTGTATAAATATCTTGTTTAAAATGTAAGCTCTCTAACCTCTTCAATAATTCACTTTCACTTATGACCTGGAACAATTTGTCTTTATTTCGCTGCTGTTGATGTAAATTTTGTTGGTGCGTTGTTTGTGCTCTACTTTGACCTCTTTATAAAACTTTTTAAAGGTCACTGCATGACTATGCTTTTCATAGGTTTTTATATTTGACATATTGTTTTCATCTTTTCGCCTTATGCATTAAGAGAACTCAGGGATCAAAGGTTTCTTTTTTACAGTTAAATTAAATCTTCGTTTATCGTCAAATTTCCCGGCTACATTCAGTTTTTCTTGGGAGAAGATATGTCGCTTTAAATTTTCTGTGGTGCTGCAAATGACTTAGATTTCATAGAACGTTTTTATTAATGTTCTTCTACCTGAGGGAAGTGGTGAGCTTGAGAGGTCGGACTCCAGGGGTGGCGAAGCGAAGCGAGTTTCTGTAGGTGACCTGCTGAACGGCTCGGTTGAAGCTCTCGATGTCGTCTCCCTCCAGCACCAGCACCGACTGACTGGGGTTCACATGGACCTGGAAGGACAAGTAATCGACATTTTACCATACAAGTTACCCCTCTGTGAAATCAAATTAGACTTTTAACCTTCAGGTTAATTCAAAGCAATACAAAAATTTAACATGTAGTGCCTTGGAAAAGTATTCACATCCTCAGATTTTGACACATTACAACCACAAAATCCCATTTATTTTTCAGTGGATTTTATTTCAAAGGCCAACAGAAAGTAGAAAATAACTATGAAGAAAATGGAAATTGTATAAAGCTTTCTATAATCTTTCACAAGTAAAAATAGGAGAAGCTTAGAGAGTATTTCTGTACAGCTACATTTTCTCCAATACCCCATAAATAAAATCCAGTGGAAGAAGCACCCTTGAAGTGATCAGTAACCTCATAGTCTGTCAGTGAGACACACAGCAAATCTCTAAAACTGTGTAATTTTCCCATAATTTGCAGTAATAGTGCACTTCTGGATTATGGGTACTATGGGAAACACACAGTGAAAAAAATCCACCCAGCTGTTTTTTGGCAATAAGTTAATGATTTTTGGTGTCTGGAAAATTAGTTGTTTCAAAAACCTCCAGATTAAGTCACATTGAATGGCCCATTACCTAGCAACCCAAGCCAAGCCTAGCCCTGTCACCTAGCAACCCAAGTGGAGCTCTAGCACATTTGGTCAGCTGGTTTTACCACTGTATATGCTGTACAACGGCTGCTGGAAAAGACTTATTCAGTTTTTTGTTGCAGAAACCACTTGTTGGATTCTTGTTGGTTGTGCAGACAGTTCAACTTCTGCTTTTTAAAGATGTACGGTTGTATAATTTGCAGTTTGCAGACATTTTCATTTGAACGTGTAAAGGTTGAGTTGCAACTTATTTGTATTTAAATAAGTCGAAACAGTTAATTCTGATAGCTCAATATAAGTAGAAATGACCAGACTAAAATCTGATTGTCTAAGAATGGTTTTGTGCAAAAAATGTAATGATCATGTTTCGTGTATTCTACTGACATATCATCACATGTTCAAGGAAGCATAATAGGTTACCTAAATTTTAAAATCAACTTTTTTTTCATGGTTTAATCCAAACAAAAGTAGAAAATATCTCAGTAGAAATTCAGGCATTTCGTATGTTCACCAGCGCCTGCAGCAGCAAACACCTGCAGCTCTCCTGAGGCGTTACCTTCATCCCAGAACCCAGAGTCTCCAGGTCTCCGAAGTCCAGCCCCTCCCTGCAGGCGTACAAGCACTCCACCACACTGTGCGGCTCCACGCTGCCAGGACGCACTGTCACCCCTGACAGCAGGCCGTGGTAACCACCCACGAACTTCACTAAAGTGCAAAAACACGTGATATTGTCTCACCAGCTTGTAATTTGCACTTTGTTGTTGCATCAGCAACAGGAAAGACAATCAGCTGAGCGTTTCTTTGAAACAAGGGAGGTCACCTGAGTCTTTTCCCTCTGGGATTGTGTTGTTTAGTATCTCCTTCTGCTTCTCTTCGGGTTCTGTTGGGAAAACCACAGAGAGAGGCAGAAAAACAGAAAACAATAAGCCGTACTGAGACAGACACTTCAATGGAGCGTGGTGCGAACAGACAGAGGGTGCAAAGATACACAGAAAGCAGGAAAAATACAGAAACAGACTATAAATAAATACCACAAGCATGCAGAAGTGAGAAAACTATAGTGGATCTTCAAAAATGCAACGTCTCCTCATTATCTGGCAGCAGCTGCCACCACGCAGGCAGCAGACACAGTGGATGAAACACTGAACGTGCGTATGTGTGTGTGTGTCTTTTCTACGGTAATTGGCTGCCAGAGCTTCCCATTTTAACGAGCGGTTCTGCTTTAAGTGTCTCTGAGCTGCCTGCCCCCTGTGTTGTTCTGCTGCTCTAAATAATTGATAACTCATTTATATTATTAGGCCTTAAAGACAAGACGCAGCAGCCACACTGAGTAAAATGAGGAGCGCGATGTAGTGGGTCCTCAAGGTACGTCATTAGCCGCAGCTGGCTACCTTTGGTGGTGATATTTGTTAAAATGACATTTCAGCTTTGGATGAAATTAAAAATGAAAATACAAACCCCAGCAGGCGCCGATGAGCATCCTCTGACGGGGCGCGGGGTTCGGGATGGCGCCGTTGTCATGGATGAGGGCAGGGTCAAAGGTGACGCCGTCCACATACAGGGTCACTGATGGGAACTGGACACTGAGGGACAGATGATGCCATTCGCTGTCACACACCTGTTGGACAAATATAATACAGAACAAACAAGAGCTTCAGAAAACCCTGAAGGAACATCTAAGCTTTTTAATTTTAATTTTAGGAAAACTAAGACAATTTCTACAGGACAAAAATGAAAAACTTCTTCTGGGCAGCTGTATTTTTATGAGGGCTGGGACTTAATTAATTACATCACAATGAGTCACATTTTTTAACATGCAAAAGTCCTGAGACATTTGTATTGTATTTCTGGTACGGCCATAAATCCGACACACAAACAGTAATGATGCCACTTCCCTTGGGCACCTTGAGGTTAATTTTTCCTTCAAAAAACTGATGGGTCTGATGGGACACTGGAAAAGATTGTTGTTGTGTTCAAGTTCCGCTAAATGAAGTTATTCAAGTCTAAAATAGCATCTTAATGCTAAACATGGTGCAGCAAGCACAGCTGAACACTGAGGTCAGGAATACTTTTTCAAAGTTACTTGAATGAAAATGTTTCCTGAAACTAGGGCTGTTGTAAACGAATATTTTAGTAATCGAGTAATCTATCGATTATTCTTACGATTAATCGAGTAATCGGATAAAAAAAATTATAAAATGAAATATTGGTAAATCTGGCATAATACCGGTGTTACAATCAGATATCAATATCAGTCCAATTTTTCATATTTGAGCATCCCTAACAGTTGCTTTTTTGTAGTTTAGAAAACTAACCTGTAACAATAATAGCTCACTTTCTAAGTTAACCAGAAGAAAAGTTATAGAAAAATCTGAAATTATATTGAATTTAATAACAAAGAGGCAGGCTCACAAATATGCTTATAAAAATGTCTACAATCCAGCTTTTAGTTTATGTATTCATCTTCAGTGAGTTTAATAGATTAATTAAACTCACCTTGCCACCTAACCTGTCACGCTTTGGGTTTGAAAATACGGGAAATGCCGCCTGGAGTGGGAGGAGAGGGCGAATGAACGAACATGGGGTGGAAGGGAGGAAATAGACCAGCGGACTGACGAACCGTTAGACCGGGGGACGAACACGGGGGGAAGCAATACGGGATATTTACGACCATAGACATAATATAAAGATAGACGCCTCATGCCCCGCTGTCGCCTATTGTCGCTGACGAGATTTAGGGCGGCCATCTTGGAGCGGTATACCACTCCACTCGGTCCTATGTGTTTAACAGGCACAGTGACGGATCAGCGCATTTAATCGATCATAACACGCTTTTTTGTTACTGGAAACCATATTCAAACATCTATCAAAGCTACATTTATAAACAATTGTATTATTTAAGTATGTTATTTAAGTATTTAAATATGCTTAGTGGCTAAAACAATAGAATAGGAATGGAATATTCTGATATTGATGTATAAAGAGCATATTACGAAGCACACAGCCGTTCATAATTTATTTAATAAATTATTTAGTAATATCAATACATATTTAAATAACTATACAACACAAATAAAGATTCATAATGGCACAAATAAATAATTAATACTGAATGTATATATATATATATATATATATATATTTATATATATGTTTATATATATATGTATATATATATATGTTTATATATGTGTGTATATATATATATATATATTTTTTTTTTTTTTTTTTTTTTGCCGACTTCTAGCTTCAGAGATTCAGCAGCTGAGATTAAGTCCAAAATCTGATGAGATCCATCCTGCTGCAGTGAATTCGTCTCTCTTTATAGATTTCTCCCTCTTCTTCCTCACATCGTGTCTTTATGAAACTTTCAAAACAAAAACGGAAGATTTGGGATGTATCTTACTAGTGAAAGAATTACATATAAATAATAGTCTTTACCACCTGTGTAAACTTTGCTGGTGAATGTTATAACACATAAGTTTTATAATATGTGTTATATTGTTTCATTTCTATTAATATTAATAGTATTTTTAGATGTACAGAATCTCAGTTAGCCTTCATAGCGGGGCTGAACCCGTATTACACCAAGCACTGTAGCTAATATTAGCTGGTATCTCGCCGGTGGACATAAATACAGTAAAGTAATATTCTAATATATAATATAATCACAATATATACACAATAATATGTCCATCTTACTTGTGAAATGCTGTCTGTGGAGCCCTCACATCAATAATCCATAGATCCGAACAATAATATCCCTCAGAGCTGAGGCATCGTCTATTGTTTTGATTGAGGAAAGTAGGAGTTTATACCGCTCTAAGATGGCCGCCGTATTTCCTGCGCCGGAGCGGCCAATGCGGCGTCTACCCTTATATTATGTCTATGTTTACGACACCTTCACTGGTCACACTCAGAAACTCATCTACCAGCCATGTACGATGCGCTCCGCCACCCGTTTCTTCAGACCGGGATATGAAATTTATTGTGCGGTTCGTCGGTAAAGCTACATTTACACGGTAAGCATCAGCTACTCAGCCGCCCGCCCTGTTCAGGCTATCCGCTCACCTCAGCGCTCTTCCCGCCGTTCGCTTTCAACCAGCAGCCCCGGAGGAGAAATGCTGCCGTACTCCAGGCATTCCCCCAGTCATTTTAAGGATGCTTATTGGTTCCCCAAAAACGATAAAAAGTCGGGCATTATCATCAATCAATAAAATCCCCACGGGCCAATCTTGAAGATTGGACTTTATGCCGCTGAGACTTAGCTTTTGTCAACAACTCAGAGGCGGAAGTGAGAGCTCCGCGCAACGCAAATGAAGTCCCGGCCGGAACACGGTGCGCTAACTAATTAAACATAAATTAACGAAGCTTCGAGGCAGGTAAATTTTCCTCGAGGAATTTTAGTAATCGAGGTACTCGAATCATTCGAGGAATCGTTTCAGCCCTACCTGAAACACTTGAAAGTTGAATAACCCTCTTGCTTTTGTGTGCCCAAAAGTAATATGTAAATATCAATGTAAATTTAATTTAATGTAAATATCATTAAATTCAATTAAATTTATTTATGTTTCTCCATTTATACGCAAAAAAGAAACACAGAAGAACTGATCTAGTAATGTTGAAGAAAAGCAAAAAGTTAATAATTAGGGGAAGAATCGGGAAAAGAGTCAAGTTATCATCAGTTGGAAACACTTCAAGCATTTGGCATGCCGATGTGAGTGATGCCAAATGCAGCGCTCAGTTGGCTTCACTCATTTGTGGTTGTTGGAGCACTCTTGCTGTGATGTCTGGTATGCTATACAGAAAAAGCTTCTGTGTAGCATAGCTAGAGATTAGAGACATTTGTGTAGCATTTGCTGAAACCGAAGCAGTGGAAGTTAATATAATACTAAGTTAATATGATGTCTCTCTAGTCTGAGTTCATGCTGTTCTTATTACAAGATTAGATGTGGAGAAAAGCTATATTTGAGCAATATTTACATAAAGTAGCATATCTCTGTACACCCCTGAAAAGATAGGCAACAGTGTGACAAGACAGCTTTCTTGAACTGTTCATCTGCTGGACATAGTTTTTAAGCGCTGACACTTCTTTGTTCTGATCGACTTTCCTCATTTATTTAGGCACTCACTGTACAACACACTGCCAAGGTTAGAAACAGGACTAGAGTAGAGAAGACAAGAGGAAAAGCAGCAAAAATTCATTAAAAAATATTAAAAGTCTTTACAAAGCTTCAAGGACTCGTAATAAAAATCACATTAGGAACTACAAAAAGCACTGACTCAATTGAAAGATCACATAACTGCGGCAAAATAAGGCATTTACTTTCATCCAAAAGCCAAATAAGAAATTATCTGTAAGTAAAATACTTGCTTATATACACTTTCCACATTTTACTGAACATTTCTTTTGCTCTCAATTATCCTTGTTTTAGGTTTCTTTATATAAACAGATACAAAAGCACTGAAAAAATGGCGAGGGAATTATAGAGATAAGGGTGGGGGCTGGAGGGGAGAAAGACTGGGGTAACAAGATAACGCAGCTCAGACAGAAGGCTTTAACAAATCTCCCCTGTATCAGCTCAGCTTCTTTAATCTGAGCAACTTCAGTCTGTCTGAGACCAAAGCTTCAGACAAAACAACCCTCCATCCCCAGAAAACAAGCAGTCATGCATCAAAGTGTTAAAAAAAAAAAACACACAAAAACACTCTGAGCAAAACTTTTATCATTTTTCTGAAGTTAACTTCTAGTTTTGACTTGGAGAACTGGAGACTGACCTCCCTACTCTAGAGTCCTGGGCTCTATTATGCCAATTTACGTGAAATTGTAGCTTTTTTTCTTTTAGATAGCGTATGTAAATATCTGGCTTTAACTGTAACCATCTTATGTTTCATACCAGAGGTGGGTTGTAACTAGCTATATTTACTTGACTAACTTTTTTTTACACCATGCTTTTTATTTTTACTTGAGTTATTTTATTAAAAGCTATCGCTGCTCTTACTTGAGTGAAACGTCTGGATACTCTTCCCGTTATGAGTAACTTAATTGAAAAAAGTACAAATACATTAACCAAACATGTGTGATGCAGACCTACAGAACTGATTTAAAAAAATTTTACATTATGAAATTATGGAAAATATTTATTTTGAAAAGAGTCTTTGCTGTTTAAAATGTGTTATGCTATGATTATGTTCTTTACTTCTATTAATATTAATCTTTAAAACACCAGAATTTTCACAAAACTTTATAATTTTTGTCTGTCTGATGACGTCATTTCAAAATTTTGAATCGGATGCTCTGAACAGTTAGACGTTCTACCAAATACTGTTTATTTTTAATTGAGTACTTTTCACTTTTATTTGAGTAAAAATAAGTTGAAGCAGTGCTACTCTTACTTCGGTACAAATTTTGTGGACTCAACCCATCTTTGTATGTGCCCAAAAGTTCGATTTTAGTTGCATCCAACCAAACCAGTTAGTTCCAGTTTAGCAAAATCCACATGTTGACTTTTGTGATGGTAGGGCAAATCGGTTGATGTGTAATAAATAATAAAGGGTTCTTATAAAGAACAATGAAAGAGCAATGAGATTATTTGATTTTCCTCACCAACCAACTCAATGTGTTTTATGGGAAGATAAACCTCTAAGTCACATCATATTTATATTTATGCTCCCTGTGAACAGAAAGTCAAGGAATCAAGATATCAATAAATGTGCCCCAAGTAATTTGATTAAAAACAAGTATATTGTAAACACACTTAATAAATTAACTCAAATCAAAGGGTCATTTTTTATAAATTTTCCAGCTATTTTACTGCAATAAAAGATTAATTTAAGGCTTTTTACCAAAGCTGCTAGTAAACATGGGTAACTGCTTGACAAATACAGTAAGGTCAAATATTTTGAGGAATAGATGTACGTTAAAACTTAATCATCCCTTAAAAATGTTGTAAAAATTAAATCTTTAAAAATGCCCATCAGATATGCGAACAGCACACATATTGAATAAATTAATGGAAAATTAGTTTGCTTGCTGATTGCACTTGCTGCTTGATTATTTGTCGTTGTTTTTTGCATGTCTTTGTACTATTCTCTGTTTATAAGATGTAGTTATGAATAAAGAAATAGATACATTTAGCATGGCAATCATTATTTTATCAGATGAGAGCTTCATCCCTTCTCACTGCAACTATTTTTACATACATAAGGGAAATTATTAATCACGGCGAAAACTGCCGACGGCTCTCATCTGGTGATGAGGAATATGTGTAAGGTAATGAAATCGGAAACTAAAAGCAAATATCTTCTTTATATCCAGCTGAGAATGAATGTTAAAAACGGAAGAAAAAGCTTCATGGTCGATGCACAAATTGAATTCTATCTTGGCTTCTATTATCCTTTCACAGGTAGATAATTGCACAATCCGTTAGTCAGACTGCAGCTTCAAAAGATGGATGATACACACAGCATGAACCGTTTAAATTAGGCAGTTACCCTATAAAAAGCTTTACAGATAAGAGAAAAAACAGGCTCTATCTTCATACTGCACTATGTAACATCAAAGATTATACATTAAGCGTGCTGCAGAAAGGAAACGAACTACTAAACTTCCTCAAATTCAGTCAGAAAGATAGAAATGCAATTAAAAATAAAGGTTTTTCCAGGACCTGCTCCAGCTTCCAGAGGAACTTGACGGGCCGTGCGGCCGAGACATCGGGCCAGTAGAAGAGGGAGAGGCGGCAGCCGTGGACGGAGAGCGAATAATGGGAGTAGGAGTCATCTGTGGAGCAGAGGAGGAAGAAGATAATTGTTGGATCTGTTGCTTGGAGAATAAAGAAAAGAACTGACTCGATTTAGAGATGAATCGTGAGAATTTCGATGCAGAAGAAAAGGTGTTTGAGCGTGGGTTGTTTATGTAAATTGAACATGAGTGACACTTTTTGTAGCTGTGGCTAGATGTATTAGCTTTCCTGGTTAAACCTTCAAAACCACAACAAATCCCAGAGATTAAACGAACCGTTCTTTACGGTGCTGCACACAATAGTCTCCTCCTCTTTGCGATTTCCTCTGGACTGAGTGGCTGAAGGCTGGATGTTGGCGCCGCCCCGACGCATCCACAGCTGCAGGGTGAAGTGGTCGCCCGACAGAGCGGACACAACCGAGTTGGGAACCACCGCCACGTGATTCGACCCGTTGAAGGAGAAGACCAGAGAAGAATCGGAAGAAGGGAGAGTGGGCAGAACCGAGGTCCAGTTGGCTGCTGGAGATGGAGGTGGGAGAAGATCGACTTCGCCCCTGACGGCACCTAATCAAAAAATAGAAAACAACTCAATAGAATTTGACTGTTATTTCTTTTTCCTTCTATAGTTAAAGGCGACCAGTTATGCTTCCTTGAACAGGTTAGGATGTTCATTACATTTTTTCACAAATCATTCTTAGATAATGAGATATTAATCTGGTAAATTCTACCTATTTCACTCCTGTCAGAATGAGTCTCTTATCACTTTAAATCCAAATAAGCTGCCGCTGGCCACGTCCCCAACTCAACGTTTACGCTCGCATGCGACAATGGCTGCAACAAAATCTGCAATTATACATCTTTGAATAGCTGAAGGAGAGTCTTTTCCAGCAGCCATTGCAGTAAAAACCTGATGACCAAAGGTGCTAGAGCTCTGCTGGGGTTGCTAGGTGACAGGTGGAGTTCCGGTGGGGTTGCTAGGTAAAGGGCCAGGCCTCCTCTGAGTTTGCTAGGTGAATGGCAGACCCTGACGTTACATAATAAGAGATTTTTGAAATGGCTCATTTTCAAGAAACCAAAAAACAATCTGTATGTTTGTTAAGCACTTTGGCTGTTTTTAGAGACCCAAATGGAAGTACAAAAACGTTCAAAATGTGAAATAAACCAATATCAACATCCAGTTGAATATGATTTTTGGGTCTAAAGTCAAAACTTACCACACAGTCGGCGAACAGAACGGTCAGAGTAGCTGTCTCTGTCACAGCCCTTCCCAATATGGCCGGTCTGGAGCTCTACGGTGGCCTGGATGTTCCACACCGTTTCCTCACAGGTCTCCAGATGCAGGCTGGGGAACAAGGGGATGCTGCCTGACCCGGGTGTGTACTCCACACGTTTCGTCCATCCTTTAAAGAAAGAAAAAACTGAATCAGAACTTTACATTTTAACACACAACTCTGATATTAAACCCGATGGGAGATCAATCAAATGACATAAGCCTGTAATGCCTACAGACAGCAAAGGTAAAAACTGCAATAAAATAAAAATAACAGAATGACAAGATATCAAAGATGTAAAAAAATATTAGCTCATTTTAAAAATCACGACAGCTTTGCCGAATCTTTTGCATTGCGATGAATTTCATCACCTCTTCTTTTAGCAACAATCTGGTGGAGTTTTGCAAGATAAACAAGATATTTCCCTCATCCTTCATTTCAAACACATACTGACAGATGCTGCATTGAGTTCATTGGTCTCTTTGGTCTGTGCGAGTTTACAAGAATGCTGTATTCAAGATTTATAACTTTCTCTCCGTTTGTTCTTATGCAAAGTAAGTCTGACCTCCAGCTTAGAGTGGATCATCAATTGAGGCGTTGCTGAAATCGGCTTTGTATACTCTCTCTGTTCTTTCATTCTAAAAAAAGGCACTCAGTGATTCTGAGTTTAAATCTGTCTCCTTCTGGATCAAAGCTTTTCAAACAGAAACTGCAACCATTACCTTTCAGTATTCTCTTTCTTAATAGAAAGTCTTCCAGGTACAGGTTTTCATTGTTTGCCAGTGTTTTTCAGCTGGACTCACCCATCAACAGAGGTGCTGATGCCATTGGCCGAGTGTGTTTCCGTAGAAAGAACTCCTGGTTCAGTGATTTAGTGTTAAATATCTTTTTCTGGGCCAAACTATTGAAGGTGCTGTTAATGCCATTAACTCTTAGGATGTTTTCACTCTTGACAACATTTGTTGAATTTTCAGCCGTTGTGGTTTGCTTTCATATTGATCTGTGTCAAATGATCCAAACTAAAACCTGTTCACCTCCTCGCCTGTGGGGGCGCTGTACCAAGAACCACATAAGGACATGACACATAAACCTCTGAAAAAGAGAGCAACTTACTTCTTCACAAAATGTAAACAAAAATGAAATGCAGCCAGACTTTAGAGATTGTAGGATTTTTGAGTCATTTTTTTCTGCTAGCTCTCAACTCTTGTCTTAGTTTGGTCGTATTTACCCAGAATGCCCCAGCGTTATAGTTCGCTTCCTGCTTTTGGAGCGCTCTCTGGTCGTCTTGAATCCACATCTGCATTCGAACCATGACACAGTTCTCTTTAATCAAACCGAGACCTGGATTTTTAAGTGGACTAGAATTCAATATTTTGGTCTACGTCAGAATTTGACTGTTTATTCACACCTCCCTAAAGGAACCAGACTTTCTAGCCAAAAAACCAGAGTGCGAATAAAGTGGACTAAGCAGGGTTGGTGTGAATGCACCCTTAGTTTTCTACTTTTACCTCAGTGTTTCAGTGTTTAGGATTTTCTATTCTCTCTTCCTGCTGGGTCTCACTAATTGACCAGTCATGTTCAACCTGGTTCTTCTGCACGTTTCTCCCTGTTTGAATTATTTCTCTGCGCTGTTGCCACATGCTCACAAGATGATTGACTCCGATAATGTTAGTGACTCAAAGCAACTGACTGGGCTTCCGTAGGTAGATGCTTGGTGGACAAAGTACTCCACTCTAGTACTTGAGTAAAATATTGACACTCGAGGTCAAATCTTACTCAACTACAGGAACAACCTGCTCGGTCAAAAGTTTACTCAAGTTAAAGTACTGTTTGAAAATACTTAAGTATTCAGAAATACAATTTATACTTTGTTAGTGCATTGCTGCATTGTTTGCTCTGTGCTTTTAAATGTAACTTGCTGAAACCACCTGATTTATTGATATGTAGAGTCACTCTGTTATAAAAAGTCTACACCTATGACAGCTATTTTCTTTTTCTAATCATTATTTAAAATTTTATTTAAACTGAATCTGATCCAAATTAGATTCCACATGATTGGAGGTAATTTATAACAGATAACATATGCAGTGAATTGGCATGATACAGATAAATTCAAATGACTTATATTAAATTTAATTACCCCCCTATAATATTACTAAGCCTTAAAACGGCCTATTTGCAACGCAGCTCATGATCTAATGATGCAACCAGGATTAAGCTGAATAGCTGCCCACACAATTTCTAACTCAGAGTGGAAATTTCATCCAAAAATCACTGAATGAAACAACCAAATCACACGTCTGACGCCTCCGCAGAGTTACTCCAGAATAAAAACTGAGACAGAAAAAAAGAGCCGCCTGCGCCATTGATTACCGATCCAGCCGGGTTTGCAGGACGGCTTGACCGTGACGACAACCTGGGCATCAGCCTGAGCACGATTCTTCCCACAGTCGAAAGCGGTCACCCAGAAGGTGTGAACACGCTGCCGCTTCGAATCCAACGGCTCCGTGTTCTTAATGTTACCTAGGAGACGCAACGACAAAGAAAGAGAGGACATGACATAATGAGACAAACAGAAATAGAAATGGAGGGCCAGTCGCCAACAACAAGCTTATTCAACTGAGTGAAAAACGTCCTGAAGCTCCACATGTGCACTGAGTCAAAACAGGGTTTTCAGCTCTGCTTTCAGGGCGAAAAACAGGAAGATAAATAACATCGAGCAGGATGAAAACAAACGGGTTTTTCCTGCTTTTATAGATAAGCGTGAACAAAGTGAGTATCTGTGAAGGGCTGACAGCACTCTGCATGCTGCCTGACAAACAGCAGGTAGGGAAAAGAAGATGCTTTGACATGAAGAGATGAGAAACAAAGAGAAACACAAGAGAGATGCAAAAATAAAGAGCATGCAGCACAATGGGAACAATAGATCTCTGTGCTCCTATCTGAAAACAGAAAGAAGCTACTCATCCTTTGAGTAAAACGTCCAGGTCTGGTCATTTTCTGCAGCGTCATGCTATAACAGGGTCTCCTCAGCTGCTGGGTCACATAACTGAACTGAGCCCCCGGAGTGCAACACCGGACTGTAAATACAGAGAATCTAACGAGGCAGAAACAAAACGGGATGCTCTATTACACCAATACCTCTCCAGTACAGCTGGAGCTGGGACTTTGCGGATGCAGAAATCAAAGTCCGCCCCCACAAAGTCTATTTCAACACTTTTTGTTTATACCTGAGGTTTTAAGTCTCTGCAATTTTCCTAAATTTACCATTTCACAAATATCAATATCTCAGCAGTGGCTGCTGTTCAATCTTTATGCTTTGTTTGTTTTCAGAGTTTAGAATCACTTTGCTGAAATATCTGTTTGGCTTCAAAATGTTTCTTTTTCTCATATTTTCAGCTGTTTGAAACCAAGGAAAGTCCAAAACATACAGACATGTGAAGGAAGGTGCTCTGGTCAAATGACCTGATGTTTAACTGCAATGAAATGCTAAGCGTGGTGGGAAATAGAAAAACGTGGTGCTGGAAGCATCATGCAGTGCAATGCCTTTCTTCTGCAGGGACACAGAAACGGGTCAGAGTTGATGGGATGGAAGTAAAGTGAAATACTGGAAGAAAACTTGTGAAGGTTCATCTTGGAGCAAAACGATTCCAAGCATACAGATTTCAGATTTCATTCTGTTTCAGAATGGCCCAGTCAAAGTTCAGACCTAAATCCAATTTTTTTAATCTGCGCAAGAGTTAAAACGTAATATTCACCGACACTCTTAAAACAATCTGAGTGAAACTGAAAAGTTCATCAAAGAACTGTGAAAAGGTGGGAAAGAAACACAACAAAACACTTGAACCTGCAGCAGTTCATTCAAATGGATTAAATATGAACTTTTTTACTATTTCTGGTTAAGAATTTCCAAAAATGTTTTAACTTCTCCACAACTTGAGACTATTTGCACTAATTAGGTGATTTTTGAAGGCAGTTTGGTTTAACTGAATGTTATTTAGGGTTGTTTTAATAAAAAAAAAAAAAAAAAGGCTCAATTCAAACTGAAGACATTTCGTAAAACAAAAAGTGAAAACTAGGGATGCAACTAACGATTATTTTAGTAATTCATGAATCTATCAGTTGTTCTGATGAGTAATCGGATTAAAAAAATCGGCACATTCTGCAGATTTTTTATTTAACCATTTCAGCCTTTCTAAACAATATCAGAAATACATTAAAACATGCAAATAAACAGATAATTTAATTTATTTTTTAAATAAGAAAAAGCAGCTCTTTAGTGTTGCTTTTTGTGGAAAAGGATACAAAGACAATCTAATAACATCAACCTGCAAAAAGCTCAGACCTTTCTGCTTGAATTAACAACAATGCGGTGTAGGACTAATCTGACGATCATTTTTTGGATTGATTGATTAATAATTGAATAGGAAAAGGTGAGCAATAGGAGATTTATTTACAGAATGTGAACAGGATGAAGCTTAAACTTTGTCACTTGAAGATTTTTGGATGGAACTTGTTTACATGCAGAGTACTTTCATTTTTATCTTAAATTCAAAATGTTTTGGCTTAATTACTGCCCTAAGTATATTATTTTTGTAGCAAATAGAGTTTTATAAGCCTGAATATTCCGGTTAGTAATTAATTGGTTACTAAATTAGTTTACGGTTCTTTCCATAAACGATTAATCACAATTAATCGTTTCAGCTCCAGTGATGACTATGCATCAGTTTCCTTCCACTTCCAAATGAAGCACTAACATGGTAAACTACATTCAAACTCGTGATTGTAGGCTGATCAGACTTGTGAGTATGTTGTTGTTTTGCTCTGTTAGTACAGCGTGCAGGACGTGAACCGTCTCACCGTCGTTGTCGATAGCAAAGGGCACGTTGGGAGTGATGATGTCATAGAAGCAGATCTGGCTGTACTGCGGGGAGCAGTCGGCATCCAGAGCCTCGACCCGCACGATCCTGTCAAACAGACGGCCCTCGGGGACCGAAGCCTCGTAGCGACGCTCCACAAACACTGGGGAGAACTCGTTGACGTCGTTCACACGAACATGAACCGTGGCCCTAAGGGAGAGGAGGAAGGGAAGCAGAGAGATGAGGGTTGATATCGCTACAGCGGGGATGTAACACTAGTCTAACTTAGTAAATGATTAATCTATCGATAATTTTAATGTTTGAGCCTCAGGCTGCAGCGTAGTAAAAGCAGGCCTGTCACAATAACACATTTGATAATATTGTTGTTTTGAGACCATCTTAAAGTAAAATATTAATAATGGCATAATAATGCGAGTTCAATAAATAAATATCCACAATAAAACAACAACCAGAAACAATTTAAAAAATACACACAACAGAAGCCATAGATAAAACTGATTTATAAACTCCCGATAAACAGAATTTACCTTCAAAAAACGTCAACAGAATAAAAATATTTGAGCTCATTTTAATTTATCATTTGATTAATTGATTAATTACTTATTGTGAAGTAAGAAATACTGCCACCTGCAGGTGGACGTTATCATCACTTAAACCAAATATTTTTGGCAATTTTTGCGGAAAATCTGCAATAAACTCATAATTATGCATTCGCCAAAATTAGAGACAAAAATTTGATATCTGTTGATTTCATGTGAATTTCCACAATCACAGAATCGTAAAAAAAATCTGGAGGGACTTACTGATGTAACAGATAAAAACCGCCTTACTTTGATTGATAAGATCACATTTAACCTTTTATCATGAAGATCCTATTTATGCATCTCTCTGGAGTTCAGAGGGCCACCTAGAACGCCATGGCGGGCCAGATTTGGCCCCCGGGCCTTCAGTTTGACACAGCTTGATGAATCTACTGGCTGCTGTTGTTTAAAAATGGAGACGCTGTAACTAACTTGTGGGATTTCTTGCTGTTGACGCCGTCGGGTCCCTCTCCGCAGTCATAGGCCTGGATGGTGAAGCTGTGCTCCCGCTGGCTCTCACAGTCCAGCGGCTCTTTGGACCGGACCAGACCCTCGCCGGTGGAGCGGTCCAGAACCACAGCTTCAAACTGGACGGAACCGGATCCCGAGGGGCCATTGTGAACCCGGAAGCCACAGATTTCACCTGGGTTGAGAGAATATTAATAAAACTGAATTAAACATGGCGTTATATGAACATTAAGGTTAATCAAAAAACCTTTGATTTCAGAGAACTCAATCTTTTTTTTATTATTTTGTCCTGATTATTGTAACACATTTATTTTATTTATACGAACAGCGTTCACCTGGCCTCCTTCTGACTAACGAGTGTTGATTTTCTCTTGATTTATAAAGCACTCTGTGGGTCCATTCAATCAGGCAAATTGTTTTAAATTAGTGCAAAATATGTGCATGCGACATACCAATAAATAGCTTAAAAGATGGAGAAAAATGTCTAGCGATTAATTGTCAGCATCCATCAAACTGCAAACAAATTCATTTCCACTGTACACTGTTTATATTTTAATAGCAAAGCAGTTTATTTGCTATTACCTTGTTTACAACGTGGCAGAAACCTATTGGAAAAGGTTTTAAATGACACATCTCTCACCTCTGTGTTATTACTGGATCTCACTGATTTTGACCAGGTTGATAATAAAACACTGATTAGCTAGAAAAATGGATGGCGCTGTTCGAGATTAGTTCTGATTTTTTCTTGGCAGACTAGAACGACTTTGTGTCGTTTGGCAATAGAGTGTATTCTCCAGTTGACAATAAATCAAGCTAAATTAGTTGATTATTAGTCAGTAATCAATTCATTTTGATTATTGGAATTGATTGTTTCAGCCCTGTACAAACTCATACAGGTATATACTTTTCCTTTTGTCCTTCATTTAATTTCTTCTGAGGTTGATCTGTTTAGAAAGTCTGAGAGTTTTAAAGTCAGATTCCTTGTTTGTGAACGTAATCTTGCCAATAAATCTGATTCTGGTTTTCTTCCTGCTTCAAGAGGATCAAAGCATTTCTAACCAGACACACGCTGATGATGTACAACTTTATATTTCACCACTAACCTGAGAAAATGTTGGCCCGTTTAACTGAAAACAGTAATGTTTATCATAAGGGTAAATAATGTATCATTTGTATTCATATGTTTAAACTTTCAGGTTTAGCATCTCTTTCATTTATGTGATACTTTATTATTGTATATATTGTTTTTAGTTCAGTGCTGTTCTGATTAACTTAAAAAAATAAACAAGATAAATGCTTCAGTTTTGGTTATTTTACAGGAATAAGTTGAGGTGCAACTAATCGCAAGAATTTTGTTCTTGCCACTGAATAAATGCAGCAAAATTATGACTATTATAGTTTTTCAATGTGGAATTATGCAATTGAGATGATATATGATTTAGTTAATCCACCACTGAACTGTGATCACAAAACAAGGAAGCCAAGCTAAAACCTCACAGACTGATGCATTTTCTGGCGTCAAACTTTGACTCTGGGAAGAAGGTTTTTCTCTGAAACTGCTAAATTATTAAGCGATGCAGTCCTTCAAAGAACGGAGAATCCCTGTTTATCTCTGAAAAGACTTGGTCTCTGAGGGATCTTTCTTTTTAGACCCACTCATGTTACTGACAGAGGACATTTTCCTCTGTTTGGTTGCTCCTCTTCCTACTTGTTAAACATATTGTTGGAAAAAATGAAGCATCCATGTACTTTGTAACAGTTTCTTTCTTATTTTTTTATATATAAAAAACAAAACCAAAAAAAAAACCTGGGAAGCATAATTTAAATTCAAGCTACTAAATTCTCCAATGAAGTATCATAACCACTGAACAAGTTACACATTTCATTATTATTGAAAAACTGAAGCGAACTAATGTGATTTTGAGTACACTGATATCTAGAAATGCCTTTATGCACCCGTTTATCTCAAACTTCTTTTATCAGACACATTAAAAAAAAAACTGCAACAGCTACTGAAAATAAAAATCCTCAGAATAGCAGCAGATTCCTATCGGTTGACGAAAGTCAAAGGTTCGTGCTCAAACAGCTAATTTCCTCTTCCGTTTTGACATCGGCTCAATATATTCCAGAGTAATTCAAGTTGATCTTTCATAATTTGACTGAACATGGTTATTTCCAGGACTCAGAGTGCAAACATGATCACCTTATTTCATCAGGCTGCAGAAAGGCACAGCGCTGGCTGATTGCTCTTGCTGCAGAGGCTTGAATTACACCATGATGGGCTAAAAATAGTGGACTCTTTGACTGAACACATTGCCTTTAATATTTAGGGAGTCTTTAGGGAAATATTGCTGGTGGCTGTGAGTGGTATTATGGCTCCAAATAAAAAAATAAATGAGCGTGTCGTTTACTACTGAAAGCTGAAAGCAATCCAGTAAAAACAAACTGGATCATTAGAGTCATCACTTTTTTTTTAGTCATCACTTGACTAAAACATCATTGAGCAATCTGAATAAAAATGACATGATTTTCTTTGTCTTGGTGTTTGGCTAGTCAAGCAAATTATTATTTTATTTGCAATGAACAAGTAAAATGACCTTCTTACATTAAATCAGATTTAAAATTTCTGTTTTCAGTCAACAAATATAACCAAAATTATTTTATTTTATTTATTTTTATATTGTATTACCTTCTTCAAATTGACAAGTTTAAATATAGTATGACTGATCTGAATTTAAATTTAATGAAGCAGTTGAAAGGTTATTTCACAACATTTGAGCTAAATGGAGGCACAACTCTGGGTGCGGTTTAAGGCTACACTTCAAACACAATGTGCAATCTGTCAGAAAAATCAAAGTAAAAGTAAAGAAAATATCAGTAAGAGAAATATGGGGTCCAGTTTCCAGAAGCCTGAAAATGCCACATTAATCACATGCCACAAACGCCACGGGAATGTCCAGCCGTCATACGGAGACGGGTTGTGTGAAGTTGTGAACTTGTTCTGGTTTGAATGTGTTTATCAACCCAAACCAGAGGTCAGGCCACTCAGTGAAGAAGAAGCCAGATTACAGTTTGCAAATGCATTTAGGGGCAAAAAAATCTATGTATTAATTCATTTTTTAGCAGATAAGTTCTTTGATTTGATGAAAGTGAAGCTTAGGTGTTTGACGTTAATGTCCATCCTTACATCTGGAAGAAAAGGAGGGAAGACGACAAGCCTAAGAACGTCACCTCTGCTGTTAAGTACAGGTGTGGCAGCAGCATCTTGTTGTGGGGCTATTATGCTGCAGGAAGGAAGGATGCACTTTGTAAAACAGACCACGATGAGGAAAGAAGACTATGTGCAAATACAGTGGCAACATCTTGACTTCAGGCAGAAATATGAAGCTGGGCCTCACATGGGTCCCTTAGCATAGCAGCAATGAGTGGCCATCAGGAAGTCCCATAAAAAACTGCAGTGCAGACCTGACTGAGCTACAACTGAGTTCTGTCAGGAGGAATGGATCAGAACTCAATCAAGCAAAATACTGTGAGAAGCTTGTGGAAGAAAACTATGACACTAGCACAGCTGCAACTAACAACTATTTACGTAATCGATTATTCTCATAATTAATGGCATGAAGAAATGGCACATTCTGCAGATTTTTCATTTCCAATATTAGAAGTACATTAAAAGATGCAGATAAATAAATAATTAAATTTCCTTTTTAAATAAGAAAGAAAACATCTTCTTGCCTAATGAGGAAAAATATAGCTTTCATTTAGTGCATGCTTAATCATTTGTAGCAAAGGATGAGTCTGCAGATAAAAAAGATACTTCCAACATCAACATGTAAAAAGGTCAGACCTTTCTGCTTGACTTAACATCAATATATTTTAAGGCCAACTATTGATTATTTTTTTGGTTGAAGTGATTAATTATTGGATAGCACAAAGTGTTAAATAAGAAATTTTCTACGTCACTTGAGGAGTTTTGGGAAGAACATATTTATAGTTTTTATTATCTTTTAATGGAAAATGTATATTTTTAGTAAAGTTGACTTATTTACTGCTCTGAATGTCATTCTTTAAGCAAATGTCATTTTTAGAGTCTGCATACTCTAGTTAATCATTAATCAATTTCTAAATTAGTTGACGATTATTTCAAGAATCATTTCATTACAATTAATGCAATTAACTATATCAGTTCCAGTTTGCAAGGAAATGTATATTAACGTTCGTAATTATCTAATTTCTTAAAATCATAACCAATCTAAAACGGGGAAATTTGTCAGATGTTAGATACTGATAAATAAAAGCTATGTGTTTTTTTTTTCTACGGTGTGTGTATAAAAATCATATTTCGGCTGTATTTTGATGGATGCAGGCGGTGTTACCAGCGTAGTGAAGCGGAGCGTCTTTGTCCAAGGCGAAGAGAGGGGGATTGAGCAGCACGGTGTTGTCGTTCTCCATCACAATCCCCTGGTACTCTGTCTCGATCCATGGCTTGTGCTTATTGGCTGAGAGAGAAGACCGAACAGGCTTTGGGTTAAATGGAGCAATTACAAGGAACCAATGCATCTATTTTTAACAGTCAATTATGGGGGAGAGACATGGTGAGAGTGTGCACGAGTGAAAAAAAAACCCCCACACACAGAAAGTAACGTGTGACCATCGAGAGTCAGATAACGTTCACAGTTGACGTTTTTCCTCCATTTTTATTTCAAGCACCCTCCAGCTCCACAGTCCTGATTTGTTTCCATCAAACAGACACAGACAGAAATATTCGGCTCTGAATCAAACGCCCAAGGTTCCCTCAGAATCCAACCTTTAATTGCTAAATAATTATTAATCCTTGCGCAGACTGTTGGGTGCTGACTGATCAAAGGCCAAGTTAATGAGCCACAAGGATGACGATTTTACACTCCAGCAGCGAGCGAAAACAAAAGGCAGCGCTCCCTCCCTTCTCTTGTCCCCGATCTCCTAACTCAGAGGCTGCAGAGTTTGAAATCAGACACAAGCACAAGATTTATTTTTTTGTTGTCGCCACAGTGAATTTTCGAGAAAATGAAACTGGAACTAATTTTTCAGTCTCAGAGCCAACAAGAGGAAAATGAAAATAAAAAAAAATTGCTTCTGGTTGTGAATCTGATCAAACTTCTTTAACTTCAAAACACAGAGCAGAGGATCATTTGAATTCTCTTTGCCTTAAAGCACCAAAGCCTGCTGCTGCTGAATTTAAATATGTTTTTATATCACTGCTGGAAAACAGCTTGAGAAAAGGTATTTCTTTATGCAACATCTCCTTTACCAGGCACAGTAAAAATATTTTAAATTCATTTCATATTCATTTACTTTAAATACTGTTTGCTTTGTCTTCACCATTTATATACCACTGCAGCCTTGACCGGCAGCTCCTTTTCTTTTGCACATAACTTAAGAGATACACAGATTAAAGCTGCAGTGTTTTCCACTTTACATTAATTTAAAGGAAATTATCCATGATTGTGGTTTATAAACTATAGACTATGATTTAAAATGATTCAGAAATGTTTTAAAGGCAGGTAAATTTTCCTCGAGGAATTTTAGTAATCGAGGTACTCGAATCATTCGAGGAATCGTTTCAGCCCTAGTTTCTATCTCTTTTACGTCATAAAATGATGTAAAACAAAAAAAACAGTCAATTTTGCATAATACTGCCCCCTGAAAACCAAGCAAAATTCTTAATCGTTTAAATATTTGTTTTTCACTTTGTAAATACATTTGAGAGAGAAAAAAACAACCCTCAAACTCTCAGAGCTATGCATCCCTGCCAGTTTTCAACTGGAAAAATGTCTATCTGGCACCAAAAATTAGTTGCCATCAACACCCAGGCATAATCACAGTAATTCATCTTCTCCTACACCTCCTCTGTTTCCACGCCCCGGCTTGTGTGTTTCTTTTTCGGTCATTTATCTCATGCCCTCTGTCCCCCCTCTGCTCATCTTCCTCTCCTCCCTCCCCCCACCCCTCGCTGCTATGTAGCATTAATCTGAGCATCAGGCCTGTGGATTACATTCGGGATTACAGATTGAGAGGCATCTCGCTCCATCTCTCTGTCTGTCCCCCTTGGCATTGCTCCTCTTTCTGTCACCCTATCCATCAGGTCGCAGCTCTCACCCGTCAACCCCTCCTCATTTGGCCTCTTCACACCCGCACACCTACTACTGTTGCACACACCAGGCCCTGCATCCTCTCTCCCTGCTGTCACCTGATCTCACGTACCACCTCTCCCTCCTTATCTTCCCCCTCCTGCACGGCTGTGTCAGTTTCATCCGCCTCCCCCTCGGCATGACAATCACTAGCTCCATTACAAATGTGCGCAAATCTTTGTCTGTATTCTGCTAATGTCGAAAAAGAAAAACACAATAATTTCGCAATTGCGCTGTTTTGAATAAGCTGATAAGTCATTAAAAATTATGGCAGCGACGGATGTAAGCACTTACATGAGATGTATTCATAATTCAAATATGGCGCTGGCGCTAATCATCAGAGACGTTAGCATCTCAGTTAGCCGTTGGAAGCGGCTACGTACATATGTGCGGTGTGTGGGGGAAATTGTAATCGGTGATTTTACAGAATAGTTATGGATTCAACGTGTTTAAATTTACGAACATTTTCCGAAAAAAATAAAAACAAACCATTATCCTCCTACTACAAACTGTAGTCTTCTTCGTCCTTTTCGCCAGTAGTAGTAGCAGCAGCGTTTGGCTGTTGATCACGTGACTCGTGTGACGTAAAGACATCGCACATTTTTCAGTTGCGTTTCGGTACAACTGAAAAACCACTCATTTTTATATCTCAGAAGGTGCGGTTTTTTGTTTTTTTAATTGGCGACTTCGAACGAATTTATTTTCGTACTCTCAATTTTACTTTATGGAAATGGAAATGCAGCAAGTGAAACAGGAACTGCATTTGAATTCAAATTTTTTGTCAACGTTATGCTAATGTCGAAAAAACACAATTTCGTAATTGCCGTGTTTACATCAAATAGAAAATTAAAATAAAATCACATGTGAAAAAGCCCGTTTATTCATGTACTCAATAACTCATCCTCCTATTACTTCTTGTAGTCTTCTTCGTCGCCAGTAGTAACGTCGGGTGTTGATCACATGACTCCTATGACACGGAAAAAGTGTTTCCATTGCAGTTTCGCTGAAAACCACCTCATCCATTTTTTCTTAAATTGGTGTGTTTCCATTATGCAAATTTCCGCAATGTTATAGTTAGTAGAAAAGCTGCTAGTGACTTGAATCAGACGTTTCTGTTACAAATGTGGGCAAATCTTTGTCAATATTTTGCTGGTGTAAAAAAACCCAAGCAAAAACAAAAAAACAATTTTGCAAATGTGCAGTGTTTTCATTAAGTAAGAAATTAAATTAAAATCCCATATGAATTATCTTAACTGTTAATTGTTTTTTAAAAGGGTGCAGCACCATCATCCTCCTACTACTTCCTGTCGTCTTCTTCGACATTTTCACCAGTAGTAACATCCGGCTGTTGATCACATGTCAGTTTTGGGTAATAGAACCATTTCCAAAAGGCTGGAAAACCACCTCATCCTAGCGCAAAAATATTTTGCGTGAGGTTTTTTTTTAATTGGCGTATTTCTATTAAGCGAATTTATTAGTATACTTTTAATTTGTGCAATTTTATGGTTAATGGAAACGCAGCTAGCGAAACAATGATCCTGAATCAGACTCCATGAGAAATCTGGGAAGCGGATCCATCATCTCCGAATCACACCGCAGACGGAAAGGGCACATGCAGGAGATGCAAACATGTTTATGTATGCACCTGGTTATGCATGAGGAATTGAAGCTATACATGAGTAAGTCGCCGGGTTCATGGCTCTGCTTGGAAAAATACCCCCCACCCCACCTGACAGGTCTGTGTGTTTCTATGGCAATGCAAAACCTTCATTCCCACACTTCACAGTCAAAAACAGAAACAGAAAAAAAGGAATTGAAACTGACCTTTGTTGCAATTGGCAACCGAAGTCAAGCAAAGGAGGAGGAAGGAGAGAAAATTCATTCTGTCCATCTGAAGGAGGAAAGAGGGGAGGATAAGAGGGTGGGGGTGAGGAAGGAGAATAGAGAAGAGGATGAGGAGGAGGAAGGAAGAGAAGGAGGGGTACAGTTCATGCATCAACAACAGATCAGCAGTGGAGGGGACAGTACAGTAGCAACAAGCAGATCAGGCATTTCAGATGGCACTTTGGGGGGACGGAAGGGGTTTCACATTGCTGTTGTCTGTCCAATAAATCACCATTAAAGTGAGAGCTGAAAAACTACATTCAGAGTTGCATGACTGGAGCTGTAATCCAGGAGAATTTCAGCATTATGCCGCCCTGACATGCAGCCCAGAATAGTATCACACACACAGACATATATATTCCTGGTCATAAGTGGGGAACGTTCTGCATGTGGCAGGGCTGCGTGTTTTATCACGGTTACCCCTCATGGTTTGTTTAGGCTGATGGGAACATTTAGGCTTGCGAACATGATAAATAATCTAATTTTGTGTGTTTTTTTAATGTAAAGATGACTACACACATTCAGAATAACAAACATGCTATGCGACAATTATCTGACACACATTTCCAGCGGGCGTACGTGGATGCGTAAAGCGGCATTTAGGAGGAAACGCCGCAGAAATGGTGGGTTACAATGCAGGAAAAAAAATGTGGGATATTACCGTTCAGAGTGCGGTGATGCTCCTGGTTGGTACCCTGCCTCTACGCTCGCAGCATCCGCCTCTCACGCCCCTAACGCTCGGTTCGGTTCGGTTCAGATCAGCTCGTCTCCCGGAGGCTGACAACAAACCCAGAGCTCAGCCTCCGAGGTGCGGGTGGATGGAGACGGAAGCGGCCGGAAGCTGTTCGAGAAAGGACGCTCAGGTGGGGTTATCAGGGATGAAATGTGGGGAGGAAGAGGAAAGCGGCGGACGTCCTTGTTTTTTCCCACTCGGCAGGAGGAAGAAAAGCGGTGGGAATGTTACGCTGACGTGCCCTCCCTCTCGGCGTTTCTTAACCCGCCCACACTGCGTCCTTCTTCCCTCTCTCCTGCTGCCCTGGCTCTTTTCTCCTCCACTCTGACTCTTTTCTCCTCCACTCTGACTCAGGCTCCAAACGCAGCAGAGACTCAGTCCCACCGTCACCTCACAGCTGTCAGCTCAAGCCGCGCTGATTGACTCGTCCGCCTCCTCGTTTTTTTTCCCTTGGTTTGTTTGTGCGTGTTTTCATCCGTTTCCACGCGTTTCACGCTGCTCACTCAGTCGGTTCCTCTCTGCAAAATGACGTCATGGCACCCCGATTCGCCCTCGTGCCAAGGCTAATTCTGTAAAAACAAACAGATCCACTCTGGATGCATTTTTTTTGCACCTGCAGTGTTTTGCAAAAATGATGGAGCATTCCCACATTTTGTCACGGTGCTGCCTCAAGATGAGACTGGCGTGCATTCAAAGCCCAACCTCTTTATTCTGATACCCCTAAATAAATCACTTATAGTCAAGGTAAAGTAGAAAACCTCAACATATTTTTACTCAAAAGTAAAAGTAAAAAGTAGAAACAACTGAAGCATTTGGTAAAAAGGCTACTCAAAGATAAAAGAAAAACAACAATAATTTAACATTTAAAAATTGCAGAATCACAGACAAATTATGTGGAAGGTTGTTTTTTTTTAATTCCAAAATGAAAATATTTTATATAAATTACATAGTTGCAAAAATAACAAAATCAAACAAAAGAAAAAAAATCGAAATAAATTTTGATTTTTAAAATAAAAAAAAAAAAAAAAAAAATCAAAATAAAATTCTCTCAGTACAAAACTTATGAAACTCCATAAAAAACAAGCTTCATTCACTGAAGTATTTGGTTTGAGTAATTGGTCAAAACATCAGTCATTTAATTTAAGAATTACTCCAGGTTATCTGGAAGGCCTTTGAGGTTTATTAGAAAATAAACGGCATCATAAAGACCAAGAAACGCAGCAGAGATCAGGCACAAAACTGACTGTAAGCAAGGAAAAGCTGCAGAGATCCACAGTCACACAGCTGACATTTACAGAAAAACAGTAAAAGAAAAGCCTCATTATCTAAAGGACACAGGAAATATATGAGAGAATGAGTTCGAAATGAAGCTTCTTATAATCTGTGGCAAAACTTGAAAGATGTTTATCTTTATTTATTTCAAACAAACTACAGATTCCTTATATCTGTGAATTTGAAGTATTTTATAAAGAGTGGATAGAAATTTTCCTCATTAAGGTGAACAAAGCAGAGCACTGCAGGTTTTTCCTTTGAATTAATTTGTTAAAACCCAGGACAGAATTTAGTTTGGCTGTCTACAAAATCACATATTATATATATTATTTCCCCAGTAGAGTTGAGAAACTACAATACAAATTTAGCCGTTTGTCAGGTACTTTATTATACTGTGTTGTTTTTTGAGGCAGACTCCCATCTTCTTCTCTCACTTTAAATATTTCCCCACCCCCCTTTTCTTCTTTTTATTTCTGTGCCCGTTATATTTTAAATAAACCCAAACTAATTTCTAATAAACTTATACACACACACACACACACACACACACACGTTTGTTTTGCTATCTTTGTGGGGACTTTCCATTGACTTCCATTCATTTCTACTCATTTCTACAGCCTAAACCTTACCTTTACCCTTTTCCTAACCCTAACCATCACATACCTAATCCTAACCCTAACCAAAACTCAATTCATACCTTAGCCCTAACTCTGACCCCTGACCCAAAAACAGGGTTTCCCCTCGTGGGGACCAGGCTCAGGTCCCCACGAGGAGCGACTGGTCCCCACAATGTAGCATATGTCAGGAAAATCGTCCCCACAAGGTATTACAAACAAACGCACACACACACACACACACACACACACACACACACACACACACACACACACACACACACACACACACACGTGGAGTGTCATGGTTAAAGCTGTGATGCTCCACTTGTGAAAGTAAAATAAGAAATACTTAATTGTTCCCTCAGGGAAATTCTTTGAGAGCAGAAGTGCAGCGACTGCAAGATACAAACAAAATAAGACATAAACATACAAAGCAGATTATAGAAATAGTTGGACCGATTTTAACAATTTAAATCCCTCGCATCTGAAAACAAGATAAATAATAAAATTAATCCACAAGGTAAAAACAAAAGTAATATAAAAGTAAATCAGACAGGAAAACTGAAGAACTCTTGCTGCTCAAAAACTCAAATGCTTCAGATTTTCTTCAGTCTTCATTTCTTTTTAAGTTGTATTTTGTATAATTCTGCAATAAAAATCCAGCTGTGTTTTATTCCCGGAGCACATCTGCTAACACAGGATGTTTATTATTTCTAAAGCTCATAAATAAACTGCAGAGAACTTGCTTAAAATGCAGCATTTTATTAAACATTACAAAAGTATATTTCAAATCACATCCACCTCTCACATCCCGACGTTTTTCGTTTTTGTACATTTGCTTCAGATAAGGCAAAAAACCCCGAGCCTCTTGAAATAGCAAGTCATCAATTAATAATCAGCATGTTCTGTATAAATATTACTGGAATCTGGGCCATTGCTACAGTGAGGTTTGTCCTCGAGTTTGTGAAAGGACGGCGGAGGCAGCAGCAGCAAATTTCACCCTTACCCAGAAATGTACACATTACAACGAGGCATTTGGGTTCTGATCTTTCACTCTGATTAATTACAGCCTGCTGTTAGAAACACCGGGGCAGGCTGTAGTGGAAATCATAGCCACCGCATGTTTAATAATATAAAAAACAAAAAACACAGCGTATGGCCCCTAATCACACAGATCGGAGTGGACAGAGGGACCAGCACCACTGAGTGTGATTCACTTTCACATTTGTGCATTTAAAAGTGAGGTTTAGCTGAAAGGCAGGAAAATTATGCATCTTATAGAAAAAACAAACAAAAAAAAAACTACGAAATGTTCATGTTCATAAAACCTTATATATATATATATATGTGTGTGTGTGTGTGTGTGTGGAAAACTCCTAATATTTTTCAATTACAAATCAAATTAAATCCAGAACAGACATTCATTGAATCAAGGCCATTTAGAGTCAGGTTTTAGTTGTACAGTGTGTGATTTTACAGTGCTTGTATAACCACTAGCAGCCATTTGCAGAGAAAACAAGCCCATCATCGCCTCAGCCTTTCTGCAGAAACGTGAGCATGTTGTGTCATGACATCAGGAAGTGTTATGTATACATATATTTATATTCATATATAAATGGCGGCACTGTGCTTAAACCTTCTGTTTGGTTTTAGTGCTGCTGCTGCTGCTGAATGCGGGCGCCAGACACGGGGCGACGAAACGACAAAAACACAGGAGCCTAAAAACAGAACCTGTGACTCATAAGTGCAATCCTGTGTCGACAGCATGAAAAGTCTCTTCAGTTCCACAAGTATTAAAAATTCCCACAAAGAAAGAAGAAAGTGATAACGATAAACAAGCAGGAAACTGCCCCTGATTGGTTTACAATTACCCCGTGTGGCACAATGGTAATTTCCTGTAAACATTTTCTCAAAATGTTTATAAAAACCACCCCTCCCACTTAAAAACACAAAAATATATAGAAATTTGTTTTTACATCAACATATATTCATATTTATATATTACTAAAGGCCTTAAAATAGTTTGTGTTCTGCTCCCCGAACGCCACAGTTTCCTTCCAGGGTCGAGGAATTTCAGCCTTGAACGGACCTGGAAGGAAAACGGAGTTAGTTCACTCCGGATTAATTTTTAAAAAAGCAGATTGAAAAGGTGAAAATGTGACCCCTCACCTTTCCAGGTGTCAGAACCGGGTTTCAGTCTTCTTTCTTCTCTCTCCGGTCCTTCTTAGGCACCAGAGTTATACGGAGGAATGGCAGAATTAAATAAGCCACGAGGAAGAATAGGTGACCACAGAAGTAGACGGAAGAATACACCTGAGAAACAAAACAAAGATACACTTTAAAGATGGGCCGAATGATCACATGAATTTGCTGATTCAAACTAAAACAAATCACATATTTTCTTCTTAACAGGTAACGAGTAAACAGACTTCTCTGTTGAAATGGTTTTTGAGAGAAAATGCTCAGTTAGAAAGAAGCTTAAATAATGTCGGACAAAGCAGGAAATGTTTAAGAAGCTACAAGAAAAAATGTATTTCTCAGAAACAAAGTCAAATTTCAGGTGTGGAAGTTGAACAGAATGCAACAAAAATATTTCTTTCTCCCATCTGAACGTTGGAGCTTTTAACTTCCATCGGTCACGGGAAATCCTGGATTTGTAAATGTTGGAAATCTCACAATCAGGGTACAAGACTGTAAACACAACCTGCTGATATTGACCTCATGATTATTAATGCAAAAACAGTTTGAAATGTAATGTCCATAATCATGGCTTCAATGTTTTAAGTTGATAGTATAATCCTGTTATCTGTGGAGCCACAGTTGTACTCAAAATAAAAGAAATCCATTGCAGACACTGCAGCTCCAGATTTAAATCAAATTTGTTATCAATCTGCAAAAAGTGAGAAAAACTGAATATCAGTTTTATTTCCTTGAAAAAAATCATATTCAAGATAAATTGTAGCTTTCTGGTGAATTATCGAACAATATTTAGTTGGAAATAGACCATTTCTTTAAACTGCTTCACATCTGTGTGATGTGAAGCAGTCGACTGGGCTGCACAACCTGTGAGCAGGACAACTGGATTATATTCACCAGTTCCTGTGGATTTCTCGGTTTAGTCTCTGAAACATCTTTAATGTCACCACAAATAGTTTCCACTGGAATAAGGCTGAGGAATTGGACTGGCGGCTCCATAACATTAATCTTTTTTACTGGTGTCTTTGGGATCTTTATCTGGCTGAAATATCTCTAAATGTGTTTTGGGTTTATGACTAAAACACATTTAAATATAAAGCAACGTGATCTTCATGTCGCTTTCAGCAGAGCGTTCCAGGTGTGACCTCAATTGGTGTGAGTCAGTTAACCAATCAGAAGAGCCCACATCCATGACATCATCAGAGGTTTTCCTCATTGTTTAAAGAGGCAGTGATCATTCGCCGTGTAAACTTCTGATTTCAAAGCCATTAATGAATTAATCTTTGACGTATTTTCTCTCTCGTTATTGTGGCAGTAGCAAATAGAAATCATGTTGGTAACTTTAACTAACCTAAAACAAAGAGATGTTTAACTTCAGACAGTAAGAAAAAAAAAAGTCTGTCTTTTTATTCGGTGTAGGTAAATTTCTGGTTTTGACTGTAAATAATTACCGCTTCCCTACAAACCTTTTATATTCCTCCTGTTTCTGCACTTTTTATAAATCCTTAAAGCTCCCTAGGAGAAACGGACAGCACGGCTTTGTGCAGCAGCATCTTTCTGTTTAATAAAGCACTTTATTGGCCCAGCAGGGGTTCTGACACCAAAGTGTGCCGGGTCCACTGCCAAACATAGTTTAGTTCAGCTCAACTAATGCAACAAAACAGTAAGCCATGGCAGACAAAGGCTTTGCGCCGTCTAATCAATTTGTTTCAAGCAGATTACAGAGAGATTTACTGTGAAAGCCTCCGACAGGAAACCACAGGGTTTTCTTATGGCAAAATCTTAAATTTGGAAGCTAATTACAGATTGTTTCACAACTTGATTTGCTTTCTCACTAGCTTCATGTGCATATTTTTTATTTTTTTCAGAGTAAAAAGAGAGAGAAAAAAAGATAGAGCAACGTCTGGGCATCCAACCAACGTCATAAAAGAGGAGAAAATAATTCAGAGGAAAATCCCACTGCAGCGAGCTCACTATAAATTCACTAAAATGGGACCCTGTGCTGTATTTCAACACCTCACTGCTGTCTTAGCAACGTATTCCTCCCAAGCTGAGCCCTTTGTGCTCTTATTTACAGTGCACCTCTGGAGTTTAAAGAACTGTTTTGCATAAGATACTCAAAGCGCTCCCTGAGCTGAAAATGGAAAACATAGGAGAGTTAAAAAAAGATCCCCAAGCAGATTTATCTTCTTAGAGGCGTAGCCTCGGGAGATGTGTGTTACCTTGAGCCATTTGTCATAGGTGAAAAGGCAGAATGGCACCAGAGGATACCCCATGAAGAGCCAGTGAATAAACTGCTGAACTATGTAGACGAAGGGGTAGAAGTGGCTGTTGGCCAGGCTTGTCAGCAGGGGACTGTCCAGCACGAGAGCCTGGGCCTGTGCACAAACACATATAACACATGAATGGCAATAAAAACACAGCAAAAATAAGATTTAATAAACTAATCCCACAATATTGAATCAATGTTTAAGTACTAGTAGAATGGCGTGCTTCTAATTAACAGTGTAAATCAATGTAAATAGTAATTTTAATGCAAAAAGAGACACATTTCTGACACCAGTGATTTACTATACTAGTGTGCAAAGGTATTGAGTCTTCTTAGGCTAAATACTTGAAATTTATAGCAATCCCCATGTGAAATCAGATGTTGCAAAACTGCAACATGTGTTACATTTTCAGCTGGTTTGCTTTCACACTGCACCATTTCAAACAAACCAAACTAATTGAACGAACTGTCCCCCACTCCCCTGTGGTGGCGCTGTAGAGAGAACTACTGAAAGAAGCAAGACGAAAACCTCAGAAGAATACCAGCACAACTTCCTTCTTCACAAAATATACACAAAAATGGAGTAGCGTCAGATTTCAGTGGCTGTAGGATTTCTTCTATGTCTTTGGTAAAAAAACTACGAGTCATTTCTCCCTTTAGCGTTAGACACGAGTGTTTGTTTTGGTTGTATTTACCCAGAATGCCTTCTGCTCTACTCCACTTCCTTCTTTAGTAGAGGTGTCTGGTCAACATATGCATTCAAAATGCACCAGAGTTCACTTCAACTGAACAGCAACCGAGGTTTTTAAGCGGACCAGTGTTTGGGTTTTGGTCCGCAGCAGAGTTTGATTACGCATTCACACCTCTGCAAACGAACCAGACTTCCTAGACAAATGACCGATAAAAGAGAACCAAACTGGGCTGGTGTGAATGCACCCTCAGTTGTCAAGTCCCTTAAATCTGATCAGAGGTGCAGCAGAAGCCTGTTGAAGGCTGCAAAAAACATGTGGTAGAGGCGCAACCTGCTAATGTAATTTTCACCAAAATGCGGGTTATCTACTGTTAATATTTAAGTCTGTACTTGTTAAATTGAATTAGTTTAAAGAAAAATCACTAAAATATTCAAATGTGCACTCAATTATTGTATTTCAATTACTTTATAGCTGCCATTCGACTCTGCAACAGTCCTGGTTTAAAGAAATAATTAAAAGTGAGTTAGCAAAACATTGTTTTTTCAGATTTGACTCTTCTTTTGTCCTCTACTTGTCTTCTTTCCTCACGTTTGAATCACAATTTGATGCCACAGTCAGATGTTTGACAGAAAATTAGCAAAAAAGTCTTGAAATCTGATCTACCGACCAAGATTAATTTGAAATATTACATGGCTGCTTGAAAAAATTGGGACTATCTATAAACTTTTGTTTTCTCCTAACTGTTCTGTGTGGAAAACGAACCTGCCGCTCTACAGTGATGATGAAAAACTCCATGGAGAAGCACAGGATGTATCCAGAGTGAAGGCCGTGCCAAATGGTTAAGAAGAGCAGCGTGGCCACATGAGACAAGGTTTTATTTCCCAGGAACTTCAACCGCTTGAACACATGTCTGAAAAGAGGAAAAAGCCACAGTCACAAATCACCTTTTTGGCCATAAAAGCAGCCAGAAACACCTCAGCTGTCACAGCGGCTTGAACGAACTCACCGGCAAGTCGTTGTTGCATAGCAACTGAGTTCATTAGTACATTTGAACTTTACATTTTCTAAGAAAGCATCAAGCGTAGATATATATGAAAGATGTCAAGTTCACACATTGTGTTCTGTGTGAGCGCTGATGGCAGGCTTCTGCACTGGCTGACGGCCTGACAAATGAGTGCAGGAAGTGCTGCTGCTTACAGACTCAGACGAGCCTCAGTGGGCTTCAGACAAGCTGCCCGTTAGATGGTTAATGGTCTAAACTCTACAAGAAACTTGTTTCAGATAGTTTCAGATCAGTCATGTTTGCTTCTACATCTGACATATTGGAAGATCATCATAAATCTGTGCAGATGGAAGCTACAAAGCTAAACAACGTGTTAAGCTAATAAGATAAAAACAAAATATGATGCCAAACGCTGTTTTTAAAATACTTACTGAGTTATAAGATGGTTATAAAGAAAACTAATTGTTTGAAAATGTTTGTGACAAAAGAAAAATAATAATCAGGATTACTCAATGACACATTTCCAGATTTATTTTGATTTATAAACATGACCTGGTTCCAATTACTGATTTATAAATTTATCTTATGATTTTTTAATTCATAAATGAAACTAGGAGTCGATATTGAACTGTTAGCATGTCATGATGGTCTTCGGTCAGAAGCTTCTTTAGATTCACTGAGAGACTGGCTGCTGCTGGAGATGCTTCCTGCTGATGATCAGCATGGATGAAGACTCTCTGAAGACACTCGGCTGATTTATGACAACATTTAATCTCCCTTTGGGAAAATTACTGAATCTGAATAAACATTCCTCAAACTGATGAAAGCTAATAAGAAACTGGATCTTATTTCCGCTCAGTCTCGCAATCTGCTTTGCCAGGATTTTTGCCAACAAACCTCGTCTTTGCTTTAGAAATCTATGAATCGAAAATATAAATGAAAAAAATAAGATATCGATGTTTGAAGGTTTAGCTTCATGTGGCTTTCTGCTTTTGCACATGGAAACAGTTCATCCTGCTAATGAATATTGATAAAATTCTGTTTTTTTGTTGTACTTTCTCTTAAGTGGAGCAATGATACAACAGAAAACTTTGTTTTTAAAATCAAAATGTGAGTGAAATTATTTCTATATTTCAAAGTGATATGTACAATTTTGACCCTTGGTGTATTAAACTGACAACAATATTGGTATTTAGTTAAAGGCCACTGAGCAACTTGCAGAGAAAACACACATTCTTGTAGCCCTCAACTAGCTTCTGGCTTATTTCCAGCCTTATATTTGATTATTATTCTTGTAGGTAACAGTGGACTTCACAGACCTTACTTCAGGCAGAAACCCAATCTTTAGAAATAGTTTATACATTTTAAATTCAGTTGAGGCCGGGCCCATTTCTGAAAGTTGAAGTTCGCCTCGTTTATCTTTTCCAAAAGCAGTTTGATGCGTGTTTGGGAACAGCGTCCCGCTGGAACAGCAAGCTGCACCAAAGTTATGCTTATCTGGCCCAAATTGTCAACTCAAATGAAAGGAAGTTGGTTTGAAAGAAACAACCTGGAGTAATGCCACAGTATGCGTAACGTCAACATGGACTGCAGCCAAGAAAGAACCACCTTCTCCAGCGGTAAAACATTCAGGATTCATAAAGGTTTCCAGCTGCTGCAGATTGATTTATTACAAAAAAGGAAGTAACTTTACCTCACATAACTGACTGGACTGCACCAGCAGGAGAAAGATTCAGAACAGACATCAAAACTGGCTTAGGAGGAGTGAACTCTGTTATTAACCTTTTAGAAAATGGTGGAATATCCCTGAAACTACAATTTCTGATAAGTAAAGTGGCCACAAATTCAGACTGAAATGCCAGTAAGTTGCTGCAAAAAGACTGGCTTCTCTGCATTTGCTATGGAATAGTTAACCTAAAAATGTATTGGGTGTGTGTATACCTGTACATCTTATGCTGTTTGTGAATGAATTAGGAAAAAACACTAAATTCTAATTTGCAAACTTAATTATGTTTTTTGTTGTAAATAATCACTCCATACAGAATAGAAGAACAGGTCAAATGCATCAGTAATAGAGAAAAAGCATAATATGGCATCAATGCAGATGAAAAGTGTGTGCAAACTTCACTCTGGTGTTAAATATTATGAACCTTTTAACTTTCTGAGCGACAACAGAGGCGACACGAAGGCATTCGATCTAAACTATTGAGGCGCTGGGAGCAGAAATTCAAAATTGGTTCACACGACTCTATTAATAGGCATTTGTGGGTTAAATAATTAGATCATCCATGTGTCAAGTATGCTCTGCGTTCACTAAAGGCAAATGATCACCTACATTTCATCCCCTTAATATTTTCAGTTTTACTGTTTCACAGCCAACCCTCCTCTGCTCCGTTTTCTGCTTCGTAAGCAGTCTGAAGAGCGGAAAATGAAAGAGTAAGCAAAAGTTGTTATAGCATCCAGCGGAAATGGACCGTGTAATAAACCATAAGCTCGATAAATAAATTGCTTTGTTTGCCGAGGTCTTCATTGAACTGGGTCAGGTGCTGGAGGAATTTAATGTGCACAACTTGAGCTGGAAATTGTCAATGATTCCTTTTGACCTGGATGCCTACTTCCTTCTTGTTATTATTCCACAAAGTGTGGATTCTGATTGTACGCCAGTTCTCTCTCTCGGGAAAGGAAAGCCATAAATGGATAACTAATTGAACCGTTTCCACTACTGCTTCGCTGATAGCTCATTAATTTTTAACTTTTACAACGCCGCTTCACTTTAGCTTAGGGAGCATTACAGATGTTAGAAACCCCACTGACCTCGCAGCCCAGGCGTTTGTGTTGATGTTGAAAGATGCTATTGTTCCTCCAAAAAGGGGCGTCGTCTCAAAGAGCCACACCTTCATATTGGCACAGGCGTCCCATTGATGTTTACCATTGACTACGCCGTTGTAGCCAAGACCAGCTAATATACAAACACCCTCCTAAGACAAATAGAACCCAAAAACACAAGGCATTTGTTCAAACAATAGAACCTTCTTAGTCTGATGTAGCTTCATTATACATGACATTTAAATTAATTTAATGTTTCTGCAGAACAGCAGCTGTAAGAAGGCAAGAACAGATTAGACTAAGTAATAAAAACTCAGGTTTGCTTTGGCTGAAATACCACAGAGCTGATGTGACTGATGTAGAAGAACAACGTGAATCTTTTTAACAAATCCTGAGTAAAATGAGCTCTGATGGGAAAAACCTTTTCTAAGAAACAATAAGGATCATGAGAAAATAAATATTTCATTTTAATTCATCACCTTTCTCTACAGCCACACACTGTGACAGACCATTGATAAACTACGCTCTTTCATTTATTAATTTCATTTCACAACCAATCAGAACGCATCAATGCGTTCCTCAGGGTTGGATACTAACTACTTACATTTACTCATTGCACTTACTTTGTTTTTTTAAATGTACCTTTCGGAGTATTTTTACTACGCTGTACTTTTTGCTTTTACTTGAGTAATTTCATTATGAAGTATCGCTAATTTTTGGGTAATCTACCCACCTCTGGTATTTCCTATTCCCAAAATGCAACTCTGGTTTAATGATAATTAAACTAGAGTTGTTTTTCTATCGTAGCTGGTCTCGTTTTTTGCCTTTTCCCAGTGGAGGCTGCTTGGCTTAACGTGAGGCCTGCAGTTTGAGCTGAATCCATCTCTGCAGATTGCTTCAGGTCAGCCTGTGGCTCTTTACTCTGTCTTTTAAAAAGCTACTTGTATCTCCACCGCATCATCGCCTCCTCAAGGCATCTTCATGGCGAAACTTCACTTTAATCTCATAAAGGATTTTCATGTCTTGTGCAGTCACAGTAAAGTGCAGAGGTGGGCAAAAAATTGTACTTAAATGAAAGTAGCACTACTTCAACATATTTTTACTCAAGTAAAAGTAAAAAGTAGCCATCCAAGAAGTTATTCAAGCAAGAGTAAAAAAGTATTTGGTAAAAAGTCTTCTCAACGACTGAGTAGCTAATTAAATGATCAATTCTTTAATATTAAAAAAGTACATTGTCAGATCAAAATATGAAGATAAGTAGAAATTTGGGGATTTTAAGAGCAAAAACGACAGTAATTCACATAAATAACAAAAAATATCAAAATAAGACAAAAGAAAATTTTCCCAAATCAGTTTCTGCCAAAATAAAACTTATGAATCTTTAACAAAAACTGCATGTGTGTGTCATTTCCTGGTGATTTTTTGGTTAAAACATGTTTCTTCTTCAGTCGGTGGGTAGAAAAGACAGAAATTTTACTCAAGAGTATCGATACCTCATAATAAAAATACTCAAGCAGAAGTAAAATTATTCCTTAAAGTAATTTTTAAAAAAAGTTACTCAAATAAATGTAACTACCCAGCTCTAATAATGAGAGAGTTATAATAGATTTGTGCTTCTTTCCCACATAAACATTTAAATGCCTTTTTAATAAAAAAAAAAGAAAAACAGGATGTCAAGATCATTTATGCAACACATTTGGCCCAGTTGAGATAATAAAGAAACGACTTACCGCTATAACCCAACAGCTGACGTATTTATACAGCATAAATTTGCCCCAAAGCAGAATAAAAACACAGCGGTACCAGAAAGGCTGAGCCTGCAGGAAGGAAATGGTTTTTATTTTAGAAAGCTTGAATAGAAAATAAACAACATAAATGTTTTATCTTGTATCCGTGTTAAAACTGCACATCATGACTCATGTTCTCACCTCATACTCATCTGTCAAAAGGTAGGTGTCTGGAAAAGAAGGACTAAATATTGCATGTATCGCCAGGCACAGAAAGCCCAGAGCAAACCTCTTCAGAGCTGGAACAACACTGAAACAGATATTAAGAGAGAAAGGTTAACTCAAGGGCTGTGTCTCTGCTCTGTCTTTTTAACCAGAGATCTAATTAAGATAGTCTCTCTGCTCATTTTTCTCCGGATCGCTCGTGCTTTTCCCCTCTCGTACCTGTTGGGAGGCTTTCCAGGGCAGTCGGTGAGCTCCCTCGACACCAGCTTCTGGTAGTTGCGCATCGTGAACTGGGGGCCCACCAGGAACCCGCCGTAGAAGTAGGAAAACCCGAAGACCTCGAGCAGCGTGGGAACTGACGGCAGAGCGGCTTTCGCCTGATCGGCGCTCAGCTGCGACTGGGTTTACAACACATGGGAAACAAGGAATAGATATCAGTAGAAATAAAAAAATAAATAAAAAAGAAAAACAACTGCAGACAAATGTTGGACGACGTGGCTGAAAAACGCCTCATGATAAGTACTTCACATCAATTGATATCAATAACTATTGATTAGTTTTTTGTTTTAAATATCTGAAATCCTGAAACTGGTGGAGTGACCGTTCCCGTTTTAGCCACAGTTTCCACCGCAGGGCGTTGTTTTTCATTTCTAAGTGATCAGGCGCAGCAGAGAAACCTGAAACTGCTGCTGCGCCAGTTACCCAACAGACTGTTGCTAGGTAACCACAAGTTACTCTGCAGGTTGTTGCCGAGCATTTCTGGATCAGTTAAATGGATATCCTAACAGATGCATCATGTACTGATATTGATCACGCCTCTATCGCGGAACATATTGTTATCGATTTGTACTGCTGACCTAAGAAGAAAAGACCATCCACCTAAGCTCGATTCTCTCATTAATCAGAGAAAAAGCCAAGAAATTCACAGTAACTCTGGGAAAAGCTGCAGAGATCCATAACTCAGTTGGAAGAATTTGTCAACAAGAAAACTATTATTCTCTAAAAAATATGGCCTTTATGGAAGGATGGCAAGAAAAAAGCCACAAGATATCCTGTTCACACTTTGTTACAAGCTATGTAAGGGAAACAACAAACGGCGAAAAGCTTGCTCTACTCAGATGAGAACAAAATGTACGTTTGTGGTGAACACTGTGTGCACATTACCCTGCAAACACGTTATCTGTGGCAAAAAATGGTGGCAGAGGCATCATACTGTGGCCATGCTATTCTATAAGAGAGACAAGGAAGTTGAGGGCAAGATGAGTGTGTAGAGAGATACTGAAAGAAAATCTGCAACATCCTACAAAACACTTGAAACTGGGACAGAGGTTCACTGTCCAGCAGGAAAACGACCATAAGGAATATCCACGTGTTTTCCTGCTGTTGCAACAGTCCAGATCTAAATCCATCTATAAAAATGTATGTACACAGATGCTCTCCATCCGGACTGACTGAGCTTGCAAAGAGTGATGAGAAAAAAAAGTCAGTCTCTAAAGGCTGTAATTGAAGTGAAAGCTGGGCCAACAAATAATTAACTCAGGGCTGAAGGCTAGAAACAAATGCAAAACGTGCAAGGATTAAAACATTTTTGTTTCCAAAACTAAATACAGAAAAATAAATCAAAATCAACATTATTCTGTGTAGGTCTAAAATCCCAAATGAATCCATTTAAATGTTTGGTTGTAAGAAAATATGAAAAGGTTCAAGGAGACGTTTCAGCTGGGAACGTTTCAGTGGTCCTGGGATGATTATTAAAAACTAAGAAAATCAGTATTCAGATTAAACTCATTTATAGACACAAGTGAAAAAAAAAAAAAAACAGAACAAAAACATGCAATTAGGATTCTACGGAGCCCCCCAGGGGACATGGGGAATTTTTTTTCTTTTGCGTTCCCTCGCAAAACTTTTGCGTTCCCTCGCAATACTTTTGCGTTCCCTCGCAAAAGGTTTTGCGTTCCCTCGCAAAACTTTTGCGTTCCCTCGCAATAATCTACTGATCAGTTCATGCGGCATAATTGATATTATAAGCCTTTTTTACGGTGGAAGCCGTACTTTCTGCTTTAATATAAGCTTATAAGGTTTTTCCATGGACTATTGAGTTATTATCGCGGGGTAATAAGTCATCTGATTGTGTCTCTGTTGTGTTCGTGTCTGAATGGTTTAAAGTGCTGCTTTCTGTGCCGTTCCATCTGAGCTTTAACAGACATAAACATGCAGTAAATAAATCGATTTTCAATCAGTTTTTTGCACCAAAGCGTTAATAATAATAAACACGTTTTCACTGAGGCTCTATAAGAGCAATATGAATGAAATAAGTAATTATTGATATGACAGGAGCAGCGGCTTTGACACCTGGTGGTGGGCGTGTCGATGTGGGAGTGACTGTCATGAAGTATGAATGGGAAGGTGACGCTGCTGGCTCGGTGTGTGAGGCAGCGGGTGAGCTGGGTGGGTCAGTCCTCGCAAAGTTTGGAGCATAATAAAAATTAAAAAAATCGATAATTGTGACAGAACAAAGAAGAGGATAGGAGTTGATTGATACACGGACAGATGAGATTCCCCGAGTTAATCCAGTGCGGCCGTCTACCACCATTAGCTTGCTGTTTTATAATAATAAAACGTGTTTATTATTATTAACGCTTTGGTGCAAAAAACTGATTGAAAATCGATTTATTTACTGCATGTTTATGTCTGTTAAAGCTCAGATGGAACGGCACAGAAAGCTGCACTTTAAACCATTCAGACACGAACACAATAGAGACACAATCAGATGACTTATTACCCGCGATAATAACTCAATAGTCCATGGAAAAACCTTATAAGCTTGTATTAAAGCAGAAAGTACGGCTTCCACCGTAAAAAAGGCTTATAATATCAATTATGCCGCATGAACTGATCAGTAGATTATTGCGAGGGAACGCAAAAGTTTTGCGAGGGAACGCAAAACCTTTTGCGAGGGAACGCAAAAGTTTTGCGAGGGAACGCAAAAGTATTGCGAGGGAACGCAAAACCTTTTGCGAGGGAACGCAAAAGTTTTGCGAGGGAACGCAAAAGAAAAAAAATTCCCCATGTCCCCTGGGGGGCTCCGTAGGATTCAGTAAGTGTGACTCAATAAAAACCAATAATGAAGAATCAGAAATTGTCACACATTTATTTTCTCTGCTGGAAAAGAACAGAACCTTCCACAGCAAGTAAACAAAGTAAAAGTTATCAATAAGAGTGCATAAAAAAATAAAATAAATGAATTCAGGGAGAAATAACAGCAGATAATTGTGACTGGAGCTACATGATGATAAAACCTTTGTTCTTTTTCACCTGTACTGCGGTGTGTTACTAAAAGGGAAAGTGTTGTGGTTTGTTTAGAATAAAGGATCATAAGACCAGCTCCTCCCTAAACAAAAGCCCTTTTGTTTCCATGGCCTGGATTGCAGACCGTCCTGTTTTTAGAGATCAGGGGTGATATACGTCTCTAGCTGTCCCAGACAGCGACTCATTTAGGATTAAACAGTTTTAGGAAAATATTTGAGATACTACAGATGAAAATTGCGATAAACTTATCAATCCTTATTTTGTCACACCGTGTTTCTGTCCCTCTCCATGAACTTTGGCATTAAAGAAACAGTCCTGGTGTGATCATTAAGGAAGGTTAAAGTTCATCCCATTGGGTTATTATATAATATTAGAATACAAAGTGCGGTTGTGATATTGTACACACTGATAATACAACAACAATTCAATATATTGTGCATCTCCGGTCTAATTTGTCTGTTGCTATCGCTGAATGACTGACTGGAGAGAATAAAAGCCTCATGCTCTCCTGTACATCTACTTGTTTATGTCTGCTTAATTTGCAAAGTCTTCAAAAGGTCTATTTTTCAATAGAAATGCACAGTAAATTGAATCGGGCAACAGCACAACAGCGAAGGACAGCTGGGATGAAATATTCAGTAGGATAATACATGATCATTTCCACCAATACTTCTAGGCTTTTGGATTCGTTTCACTGCTCTAAACACCGACATGTGATAGATGTAAGTGAATGAGTTGCTAAAGCTCATAAAAGGTGGTGATCATAATTGATATCATCAGTGAGACATTCAGCTATGTTATCGCAATTAGACATTTTTTTGCAGCCCTACGTTTTTAGCAGAAAAAGTTTCTGATGCAGATCCTCCAGGCCTGAATGTTTTAGATGTTTTCCACACCTGATTTCAACTGATGGCTGATTAACAAGATTCTGTTGAATGCAATCAGGTGTGTTAAATCAGGCAAACATCTAAAACATGCAGGGCAGTGTGCCTGGAGGAGCAGGGTTGATCTAATACAAGAGTGTTTAGTCCTCAAGAGAAAGTTTAGACAAGCTCGCTGACATGGCAGGAAGGTAATTCAGCCTCTTGAATCAGGTGTTTGAGGACTGGAGTTGTAGAGTCCTGATATAGAGTAAATACTGCCATAATAATTCACACATAAAGCCCTGCAGCTGCACAGTATAACTTCTTATACTCTTTATTTTTAGTTTAGACAAACCGCCAGGCATTATTCTTTGCTGAAAACTCCTTCCCTTTGATTTTTTTCTAAGATTAATAAAAAGAAAAACGGGAAGCTACGAGAAGATAAGAATGAGAGCAAATGAAGTGCAACACAGTGAACCCATTGGATGGATAATATAGTAACCAAATGTAAGCAAAACAGACGAGCCAACTCACTGGTTCTTTGCCGCCATCGTAGAAATCAAATGCCAAACCTGTGAACCAAACAAAAGCAGAAACTGTGAGCGACAACTCGACTTATACTCGTCATGAAAAAATAAATGAATCGAGTTACTGGTTTTATGATTGAAGTAGAATCGGCTGTGATCTACTCACCGATGAGTTTCAGTGTAAGGACACAATGAGGCATCGTCCACTTGATGTCGTACTCCTCTGTTGCTGTGTAGTAGTATCCTGCCAGCAGGTACAGCTGCAGGAACACAAACAGAATATGAAGTGATTCAGTCGCTGTAAGCATCGTTAGATTACAAGGCAAGCTGTGGTCGTCCTCCATCTTTCAGCAATGATCCAACATAGCTGAGACCGAATGGATCTTCAGCAAAGATTCAAGTTGTATTAAGTCCTGCTAGCATGCTAACTACCTAAGCTGTGTATGTCTGAGCAGACATTGCACATCTCCAATCTGCAAGAGACCAGCTCTGAAGACTGGAGTTCTAAGATTTTATATTTTAGCATAAAATTAATGGAAACAATTTGGTCATCAACAGCTTCTAAAATCTGGTAAATGACCTGAAATGAAGGACAGAAGCTCCCAAATAGCCATGGGCCATTAAAGCCAAAGCTTTAATTCCTCCAAGCCGGAAACACTGGAGATCTGTATTAAACACACTGGTACTGTCCCTCCCCCACCTGCTGCTGCATGCTCCCTGTCAGCATGTTATTATAGGAGTGATCCGACGCGACTTTTTAATTTCTGATACAATGTCGATATTGCAGCTCTGAGTATTGGACGATACTGATGTTGACAGTATTCACACAAACATCCTCTTATTACTTACTTTGTCGTTTGGTCTGTTAGAAAGGACTTGATCAAGTGATTATTACTTATTAATAACAGTCATCAATAATAGGAATGAGAACAACTGACCCAAGAGCTTCTGGATAGATTTTAGATGCAGGTTGATATAAAACATACTCGTTTTATTTTTTTTTTTTAGCTCAGATTGATATCCGATATTAATATTGGATCAGGGCACACCTATATTAGTATAGATGATGACGTTACAAGAGCATCGCCTATTTAACTGATATCATAAAAGTCCAATTATTTCAAAACATCTATCTGTGGTTTCTAATCCATCCCCATGAGCCAATTTCATCAAAAGCATTTTAATGGCAAAATTAAGCATTTAAATCCTGTGAAAGACGAGAGAGTCATTTTAATTTTACCTGCTGCATTTGGCTTAATTTTTAGATTTCTGCAGCACTGGTATTCATCATTTATTGCTCAGGTTCATCTCACTTTTAAGAGCCTCTGAAGAGAAGATGATTATTATATTATGCTAATTTATAAAATCAAAATGCTCCTAATAAAGACAGAAGAGAGAAGCTCAAATGATCCCTGGCAAAAAGGGGCAGCGTGATTTTTGCCTGCTTAAATCTGAATTAAAGGTTAAAGCCATAACAGACCAAAAGGTGGTAAAATATATTGTAGAAAAGAAAATGCAAATACCCAACAGTCCGTTTTTAGAAACATGTATCCTGGTGGGTGGACACATTAACCGGGGCACATGAAGATGAGGGAACGCTCACCATTTGAAATGTAAAACTGCTCAGGACGCCCGTTACCGTCCTCCCCATGAGCCTCAGCATCAGAAACTGGACGAAGACGCATACTGCGGAGTGATACAGCTGGGAGCCTGGGAGGAAGGCGGACAGAAGGGGGAGATGAAGGTGAGTGTAGCCGAGCGTGACCTGTTGGACTCAAAACGTCAATAGCGCTTTTCTTTACACATTTTAGCATCGGCCGAGACGGAGAAAGGCAAAGACATAAAACATAAAACGAATATAAGAGTAGTTTTCAAAAGGAGGAAGATAAAAGCTACAGACCTGCTGTAAAGTCCAAGCGAAGCCACAAAAGAAAGAAAAGGGAGAAATCAATGTTTTGCTGTTAGAAGTAACTCTAAATGGCACTTGACCACAATGGAGCCCAGGCTCTCATTATTTTACTTTGGTAGAAGCTGATTTGTTATTGCTTCAGAAGTTTTGCTTGTCTAATCTCAGGTGCAAATAAAGTTACACCCAGTTTCAGTCCTTGTGTCTTACAAGTCAGGACGTGATTAAAAACAAGCTGTTTTGTAATCGGTTGTAAAATTATTTAAATCATATCTCATCACTAGGCAGCAAACGTCAGCAGAAATATCCTGAGGTCGTTTTCTCTATGACTTTGTGGAGGAAATCTGGTCCACTCTTCTTTGCAGCTTCAGCTCTTTATCAACATTTTCTTCTGCATTGCTCTGTTACAGGTGTGGCACCTCTAAACTTTTGCCATTTGCAGCCATTTTGCCCTAGATTTCCTACCGTGTTTGGGTTCATTGCCGTGTTGACGACCCAATTTCTTCCAAGTTTCAGTGACTGCAAGACGTGTGGCTCCAAAGAAGTAAAAGAAGCCTAAACCATCACTGTGTTTGAAGAGTTTGAGCTAAAAATCAATGTTTCGTTTTAACAAACAGCAACGTTTGGACGTCTCTACGTCGGCCCATTGAGTCCATGTATACATCCAATACAGTATATTATATTCTACTCTGTTGGTGTGATGTGTCTAAAAAACATTTTCCCATAACTTTGAGGTTCGTTAACATTAACAAACCAAAGCAACACTGCCATGCCCTTTTTAGAGCGCTCGGCATTGCCGCCTGGGAGCCTTTGAAAACAAGTCAGACTTGTTCAATGGGAAAACCCTTGAGGTTGTTCCTCGTTTCTTTCAACCTTACAGGGTGATTTTACTAGGACGTCCACATCTAGCAGTCTGGACCTCAACTTGTTTGGGAATGGGTTTATAAGCATTCCCAGACTGACGGACGATAAGAGTACCTTCAGTAGGGTCATTGCTCATGTCCTTCCACTCTGGTGTTGTGTTAAAACACATCAGGAAACAGGCAGAAATCCCTTGTTTTTAAATAATGTTGAATGTTATTGGCTGCACCTGGTTGATACTTTCACACCTAAAATCATAAGTGAAAGGAAAGAATGAATTTCAAACACAGCTTTTCCATTGTTTTTACTGAAGTGTGCCATTATTTTGGCACACTTGACTTTAGATAAATAGTAGTTTAAATAATTTTAGAACCTGAAAAAGTGTCCCAAAATAATTAAATGAGCAAAACAATTGGTTTAAAAACAAAACATGCTTGGATAGTTGTCAACTAAACTAGGCTAACTCGTTAAAATTATTAGTTATTTCCTCTACTAACAATAATTATCATCTTCATAGCTAAATGAAACACATGTTTAAGCCACATCCTGCATTCATCTGTTTATCTACTTCAGATCTGAACTAAACACAAAGTTTTCATTAGTTAGACTGACTTCTTAAGTATTTACAGCATCTTATCTAATTTTTTTTAAAGGGAAAAAGTCTGCACCAGCAAGCATGGCGTGAATATTTAGATGCACATTCCTTGTGGTCAAACCTGCTGGCAAAGTCAAAGAGAACCAAATGCACTTCCCCAGAAGTGACTAAGCAGAAGTTGATGATTCATCCAAATGTAAAACAGAGACTGATCTGTAGATGCACAGATAAATGTCAGACTTCACCAAGCCAACAGATTCAGACCTAAAGCTTGAAGTTGGATTTTGTCTCAGTCGAGAGAAGATTTCATGTCTCTATCAAGAAACATGTATGAAGTATCTGGCTGTTTTCTGCTTAAAAATTATTCACTTTAAAATAAGTTATTTAAATAAAGTGTCCTTCCATATAAGCTCTTATAAATCCACATACAAATCATGGGTCTTTTTGTACTTACTGCAAAAGTCTTTGCCTAATCCCACATAATTCTACCTCACAAATTTCTACACGTAGAAAAAGCTGAGATTTGTCTCTAGACCTGATGTCGACCTTTTCATTGAACTCTTCCAACATAATTTAACTACGTTTGTTATTATTCATCAAAACATCATTTATTTATATATTATGTATTTATTTATGTTTATTCTATTTGTAGAAATGCACACACTTTTTAAGTATGACAGGACTACTTTCAAGTAAAAAAAGTTATTTGCTTCTGCAAAATAATTTGCCAAACTTAACTTCAGGCTTAATTGTTTGAAAATGGTATTGTCATTTTAAACTAATCTTTAAATAATCTTTAGTTTTATAGGACAGCCTCACATTGTGGATCCACAAACAGAAATTGAAAGAAGATGATATCAGCAGATTGTGAAATCTGCTAAGAGCAGTTCTCATTTTCAAAAAATATTTAAACGTTTACATCTTTCAGGAAATGACCGGTTTAAAGAAGTACAGGATGGTTTAAAAAGTGAATGTAATGAAATAACTATCGCATATATGCATGGATGAATGTTAGCCATTTCATTTGTTTTGAGCAGTATTTGCCTCCTTTGCCACAATTTTAGTACATTTTGAGGCATGCAGCCTTCTGAACGAGCTGTTCTTCAACATTTCAACAATGCTGGGAAACTTTTCTTAAGTTATTTCAAGATTTTCTCATTTCCTTCAAGTACGTTGAAGAAATTCAGTGGTGAAGAAACAGAGGGGAGAAGAGGAGGTTAGCAAGCTAAAAAGGAAGTAAATTATCTACAAATCAAGATTATGTGTTAGTAGACATTAGATGAAAGAAAGCCTTTCCATCAGTGACAACAAACACATTAAACTTGTTTTCATTCCAATAAGCCTTAGAGAGTGACTTCCTACAAAATAAATGCTTAAACAGTTTCAAAAACAGAAGGATATACTGGAATAAAACTGTTAGATGTGGACTAGTTTAAGCCTCTGTGGTTCAGATGTGTGAAATGCTTTAAACGACTTCCTTTTCTATTGTGTTTTTTCTCACACGAAACATTTTAGAAGACATAAAAAAAAAATTTAACTCCTGTAGATGTATTTAGTGGGGCAAAAGTCACAAAAAAAACTCACATAACACCTAGTTTTCCAATGACCTGGTTAACACAAAGGTCACCTGGATTTATTTTAATTTGTAAGGCTGTAAACTGTAAAAAAAATAAAATAAAAAAATAAAAGAAAAGAAAGAAAAAGAAAGATTCAATTTGTGAGTGCCATTTTTCCAGGAAAACATCTAACTTCATAATCTGGTAGTTATTGAGTATTAGGATGTGTTTTTGATTGTCTGCAATAAAAATTTAAATATAAAACAGACAAACCAAACCACCAATAGCATGCCAACTGACAGGAAGGTTAGCAACTTCCACAACATTTCACAATGTACAAGGAGAGGGATCTTGCACAATCCCTCCATATCATGCAGAGTCCTCGGGCCTGTCTTTGCCTCACCTCACAGATTTTCTACCTGATTATTTCTGGGAACCGAGATGGTTCTGTGGTGATTAGAACAGAGATTTTCTAAAAGGCCCAGGGTGAGCCAGCTTTAGGTTTCTGGCAGAGAGCACTTGGTTTTTATTTAAAATATTATTTCATAAAATCTCATAATGCCATCTCATCTAGCAAGATTCCCAGAAAATCAGGGCACAGCATCATACATTCCCCACTGTGCTTAATTAGAAAATATCAGCTGGCTTTCCACATATTTATCCTTTGTTCAGTACCAAACACACCTGCAGCATTTGTTGCCAAAAAATACAAAGTTAAAGTATTAAGTTTAACAAACACCAGATGTTTTTGTTTGTGATGGTAGGACAGAAAAGTTTTTTTACTTGGCACTCTTTAATGCAGATCTCCAGCAGTGAACTTTGGAGATTATCTAACATCATAAATGTGCACAAACTAAATGCTGTTTTTTTCTACATGCAAATGTTTTAAATTTCACCCCATTGCAGATGCAAATCAAACAGTTTTACTGTGAAAGTCTTTGCAACGGTTGTACATTTTCCTCTCCATCTCACCAAAGTTGAATGCTGCTAGCGCCAAGCCAGAACAAATGTGGAACAAGTGGACAACTGTGGCGGGCTGGTAGAAAAGGAACCAACGGTACACCAGGGCGAAGGGATACCCTGCAGGAGGAAGAGATACAGAAGAAATATATTAGTGCATGTCTCCGGCTGAGCCAAGTGAGCCACAGTTCACTACTGATATCAACAGCAGTGACCTTGTGGTGAAGGGAGTTGCACGTACACACAATGAAGCCTGTGAAAATCATTTGAGAGAATGTGCGGTGTGTTGTAGACAGACGGATTAGCGCTCTGTGATCAAGGTAAAGTTTGTTTTTCACGAAACATGGTCTATTTGAAGCTGTATGTAAACGCAATCAGGGAATGCGGGCTGGTTTGATAACAAGGGAGCCATCAAATTCAGTCACATTTAAATCCCCAAACAGTGAATAAATTCACCTGATTGGGTCTAGCGCAATCCAAAGTTCACGTGATAAGCAAACATAAAGTTGAGCGCTACAGGAAACCTCCAAGAAGTCGGAATATCAAGATTTATATATGAGGAACATACTTAAGTAAAACCGGATTCAAACCAAATCATCTGACTATATTTAGAGAAATGGTTTTGTAAGCTTCGTGAAAGAGGAAAAAAAAACTGAACCAGTAATTTCTTTCTTATGAAAATGTCATAAAAGGTTTCATTTTGTAGCTTTGTAAACCAAAGACTGCAGTGCTATAAAAAGTCTTCCCCCTCCTTACAGATTCAGACCTTTTCCCCATTTTAGTCACACAATAATGTTTCAAATCAAATAACACCAGACTAGTGTTGCATGATTTAAAGAAGCAAGGAAATTGGATCCTGTTAAACTGGTTGATCTGCAGAATGTATGGCAACTGTCAGAAGTCCCTTACAAGTTTCCATTGTGATTCAACATATCGTTTAGCTCTTTATCAAAGATAACTTTAGGTAAACAAAAATAGTTTTCAAATGATGACTGTACTTATCAAGTAGAAAAAGAACATGCAGTATACTAAGAGATCTCAAAGAGCAAAGCTTTACTTTCAAAGCCATTTCTAAGCGAACCAAGTGAGAGGCATTATTCACAAATTGAGAAAAACAGAGGAGTGGTTCGCCTCCCAACATCAATACAAGAGTGCATCCCCGACTCATCCAGGAGGAAAGGAGCCAAGAACATCTACAGCACTACAGACCGGACTGCCTCAGAGTTCCTGATTCACTGGGGAAAATGGCAACCATTAGAGACTTCCTGAGTGAAAATCAATGTTGGGCAAAAGAGCACGTTACATTTGAATACCCAGACGTTGGGGACAAATATCCTCTGACCAAGGTGGTGGTAATACGATGGTCTGGAGCAGCTTTGCTTCTTCAACGCATCAACGACAAGCAGTAAGACCGCAAGGCTGGCTGCAATCAAAGCATGCAGGATGACAACGCTAAAAAACCAGAAAGTCCACCTCTGACTGTCTCAAATTAAACAGAAGGGAGTATCCTAGTCTAGTCCTGTCATAACATCAAATTTTGCTGGATAATAAACTGTCCCGGTAATTATTGTGATAAACGATGATGAGGTTTGGAGACTACTTTCAAATAATATATTTATAATGGCAAAATAATACAAGTTCGCCCTGACACAGATCAAGAAACTTTCATTTTGTTCCAGCGTCTCAAAACACTGGAACTGAAAGATATTTTCACTATCCAAAATAAAAAAACTAAAACCTAAAACAATAAATAAAATGGAAATAAAACCCACCTATAACTGAAACTATAAATAAAATAGATTATGATGTCCCAAAATGGCGCTTCAGTAAATCTTAATCATCTGAATGGAAATTATTGCTCCTGAAGGAAAACTAAGCTAGGCTGATGGTATCAACCAGCTCACTCACTCTTTGGTTACCTAGCAACAGCCTGCTATGTGCATGGTAACTGCTTAAAAAAAAAAAAAAAAACGTGTTGAGTGAATAAAATAGGGAGGGTCACATCACCGGCTAGGCAATATTTCTGATATTTTAAAACAAAAAAAACTAATCAATAATTATCAATATCGACTGATATATTTTCCAGCCATATCGTCCATTTACAAATCATTTTAATTTACCGTGTGGTTAATGGCTTATTGAGAAAGCCCAAGTCTGGAATTAAATCCGACTGGAATCGATAATGCTCAAAAATCTACCAATATGGTCGTATTAGAAGAATCCTGAAAAGAAGAGTGAGCCATATTACCTTCAGAGCAATGTGACAGACGCATTGACAGTTACCACAAATACTTGATCGCACTTATCAATAATTATTTTCAATTAATAAATTAAGTCATCGTTTAAAAACTGCATTTTCTCAGGTTACTTTTGTCTCATATTAACATTTTTTTAAATATTTAAATGTGTGAAGCGTAAAATAATATGCAAGGGTGGGGGCAACTAAAAGAGCACTAAGTAAAAGGAACCCCTGAAAATTAATGATACTAGTGCAAGACAGTTACTACAGGTTGGCTGTATTATGCAACAAACCTCTAGCAACATGCAGTAAGAGGATGACTCGAGAGGATAACGCAACCAAAGTCTAATCTGAATGGCCATGTTCAGACTACGTAGTATTATTGGAAGGAGTCCAGAGGAAGTCAGACGTGTACATGTGCCGGAGCAAAGTTCACAGGGGCCAGCTCTCTGAGGTGCAAACATTTGTAACCCATTTTGGAGAGGTTACTCTGTGTCATGCTGCATTCACAAAACTGAACCGTTTCACAACTCGACGTCAAAACGAGTGCTAAAACCCTGGAGGTGTGTCTGGGTTTTTATAACCAACTGACGTGTCCTGCTGTTCCTGCACACAGAAATAGCCATACTAGTACACCAACACACAGATGTCGCATCCAAATCAGGGCTTCCTGTTAAACCTATAATAAACCTGCAGGTCCGATGGTAAGGCCAAAGATAAAGTGTGCTTTAAAAAGAAGTCAGAATGAATGGTTTACCTGTAACCACCTAAGAGTTTATTTTATTATATTTTTGTATTATTATTGTGCTGAATGCATGTGGCTACATATGACTAAATAGGATTTGATTTCACTGTGTTTTAAGTCCAAAGTCAGAGCAGGTCTGAACTGCTTAAAGTACTACTGCGTAGTTTAATGACTGCAATATCACTGTGCTTGGTTGGTAAAACCTCCCTGACCTACATCACATTGAGAATATAACTTATATTGTCAAGAAGATGATGACTAGGCAGTACAGACAAACCGAATGCCACTGTTAAAGCAATCTTCTTTTAACACCTCAGCAGAGTCGCAGGCTGACTGCACCCATGCCATGCTGCACTGATGAAGAAATGCATGACATTCATTCAAGCCAAGCCAAGTGTACCTACTTCTCAGTAGGCTTGCATTTCTGCATTAAGACCTTCTCTAGTTAATTTCAAGTAATAACATTTTCTGAGAAACGTAATCTTGGGTTTTCCTTAAAAATTAACCAGAGTAAACGCTTGAAAAGCTTCACTCTTTGTTTTCCCTTTTTTTAACTGAATTACTTTTACACATTGACTTTTTCTTTATAGTCTAATCTATTAAAATAAGAAATCATTTTGAGCAGTTTTTTTAAACATTGAATTTAGTTTGAATTGTGGCACTTCTTGACCTTCAGACCTCTTTCAAACTGAGAAATGAGGTCTTGAAGGGCACATATTGGCAGCCAGCACACAGGTCCTTTCACCTCCACCCAAACATGAGCCCACTCACAGCTCAACCAAAGTGTGGTCAATTAGTTTCTAAAGTCTGCAACTACACCTTTTACTCAATCAACCATCACACATGCCTGTAGTTAGATTTTGTAGGAAAACCTTTGAATATTTTAAGTCCTAGCCTCCTAGATATTTAGATTGCACTATGAGAACGGGTGTGTTAATTTTTAAATAATATTATTGATTTAGTCACACACATAAAAGGCTGTTTTGCAGTTGAGTGGCTGAGTTAGCTGACACCAACAGTTACAGAAAACACAGGCAGCAGTTAGATGCTGTCACCCGGACCGCTGTCAGCCCTCCCGGCTAACACACCGACATCTTCATCAGGCCAAACTCACCGATTAAAACCGATAAGATGAGGCGAATCGCTGGCTCCGGCGAACCTAAAGACTCCGACAGTTTCTCCAGCAAGGGAGCCGCCATCTTTCTTGTGGGCGGAATCCTATCTTATGCGACGAGTCAGTCAACTTTGGAGGGTTAACAGCTCAACCCCATATCCACGCTTTAACGGCTCGACCTCCTTTAACTGTCAGGTTTTCTCCTCCTACAGGTCCTCCTCTGATGTCTTCATCATTATTATATCAGGAATTATTTTTTCTGAATCCCGTTTCTTAAAGTTTTTGCTACGAAATCACCAAATGTGGGCAGTAAGCCTGTCTGACCGTGAAGCAAGCAAAAAAGAAAAACTGTTTATTGAAAACAGACGAGGGAATGTTGTGCCTAGTCTGCCCCCATGTGGCCAGTAGAAGGTACAACAAGTATGGACACTGAAATAAAACGTTATAAAACATACAAAATCCCGTCATTTCTATCGGTAATATGATTTTAAAACAGTATTTACTATAGAAGAAGCGCTTATATCCACAAAAAAATGTGGATACACATATTTTTAAGCAAAAGGTATCTAAGCCTTCAGGATATGAATACTACCGGCTGGATGGTGATTGGCTGTTGAAATAGCATGAGAAAGAGGAGGGACCTTTCCTCCATAAGTTACTCGAGTTCATATTTGTTTTTTGTAAGGTTAAGACAGATATCTGTCATAATTTGTGTCTCTTCCTCGTGGTAATTAGGTGTTTAAGCCAAATGTTTGCATATATCAATCAAGTTTATTTGCAGTTCAAAGAGATTTACATCATAAAAACACAAAAAGGCATTAAAAAAATGTAACAAAATGTAAACATTACATTTTGTCAAAATCAAAATGGTGGTCAATGTTTATATAAAAAACACAACCCTTTTTTGCCTCATTAACTGATTATAGATGTACTCTGTTTTAAGTCAGTTTAGTAACAAAATAAACTGACTGATTAAATGTGCAAAAAAAAAAAGAAGAAAAAAAAAAAGATTTTTTAATTCCCATAAGTTCTGGGCAAAATGTTTTGTATATTCTTGCACAAATCTAAAGTAGTTTACAGACATTTTGGCATAACCCTCTGTAAGAAGTTATTCACTGGGTCAGGTTTTTCTGTCACACTGCAGTCCGGCTCTGCCCACAATTATTTTTTTATTAAGGGATTGAGATTAAAACCTTGTGATTGTTGCTCCTGCACTTCAGCTTTGTTGTCCTTTAACCACTTTGTAACTGGCTTTACTGCTTCAATATTTCCACATGATTTTTTTCCCCATAATGCCATCTATTCTGGAAAGTACACAAACTGTACGCATGAAAACCTCCACAAAACATGGCGTTTAATATAATGGATATTATTTCAGCGACCCATAATTCATGTTAGCAAAAACGAAATTGTCAGAGATAATTAGTAAACCATATATCTGAATTTTTCTGTTGATTTTAAAGTTATGTCTGTTATATATCAGTGGAATATAGTTCATATTTTTCTATTTCAGTACATCACTTTTAAATCACAATTATGGGGGCTTCTCATTATGAGAAACCTGCTAGACAAATATCTTAAGAGCAAAGATTCCTGTACTTACGAACAGTCTAGAGACTATTTATAAACGAGACACACACTCTTGCTTACGGTGCAAATTATCAGCTTACAAAATTTAGCAAAACACCATATTCTCCTTGATACAATGTCATTCAATGTGACAAAGTAACTGTACATCTATGATAAACATAATTAAAAGCCAGTTCAGGTGCATCGTAACACGATTTTCTTTGTAGCGCAATGCATCCTGGGTAAGAAACAAACAGCCGGAATCTACTGTCCAATCGGACGTACAATCGTTGGAAAAGGGCGGGACTAGTTTAATCGCAGCCAATTGAATGACGTTTTTCACATTACTCAGAGTATTGTTATGAATGTTCTATTTGGCATTGTTTATAACATAGACATATATAAAGATTATTTTTACTCTTCTATTATGTCTATGGTTTATAATACTGACTCTCTGCTCCTTCGACTTTTTTATTCATGATTGTAAATATTAGCAACAGGAGACCTTTATATAAATATTCCTCATCTGATATTATTTGCACCCGTTTATAAGAAAACTCTGAAAACAAACTGAACTCTTTAGGTTTCTAAGATCTAGCAGCTAAATTTCCCTGTAATTATCTATTTAGTTAGATTTTGACTTATAAAGTTGCTTTTAATAAATAAAAATATTGAAATACATCAAAGCTACGATGACAAAACAGATTATTACTAATAAACTCACATTTTTGACTATTTAACTATTTAAACTCTTTGAATGCACGTGTAAGAACTGCTTTTATTTTTCTTTCAGCCAGAACATGCAACTAGTCACATAGAAAATTAGCCAATACGACAAACATAAATTTGAATATGTGGTATAAATAGGTCCTTGTATATTTCAGCTCTTGCTTTTGTTTCTTCTTCTTGCTAGATGCCCTTGAAACTCATCTTTAAATCAAGTGATGATTCAGTAGTGCGAAATATGAATACTTTTTTAAGCTTTTCAGCATTCAGAATACATAATACAACTCAGAGGTGCAAGATTTATGGAAGAACGCCCTCTAGCGTCACAATATGGGATATGCCTCAATGAATATTGATAATTTATATTTATTGGCCAGCAGGTGGCAGTATATGGAGTGACTCATTGGAGTTCAATGAAGTTGCATTTGATTGCTTGTTTAAAAATACAACAAAATAAAACCATTCCAGACATTTGCTTGACATCTTCGAAGCAGCAGCTAATGAAACATAAAAACGTTAGATGGCTTAAATGCAAGATTCACCCATGTAAGAAAATAGCTGTGACACTGTAGGTCCAAAATAAATTTAGTCTGTTAAGTTAATTCAGCAACTAGAAACTGGTCGCTGTCCTAGTTCCTGGTTATGTGTTTATTTATTGACATGGATTTCTGTAAGAGTTTTGCGACATGATGTTTTCACACGGTACTTGAACGCACCGTGACTTTCCCTCTTTCCCCTTCCTCGCCTCTGATCTATGGAAGATGCGTTCACGGACGTCCTGTCACACGAACCAATCCGCCTACATGAGAGGAGGAGTCAGGATTTCCGTCTTCATAAATACCCCGAGCTGCCCTCTATCGTTCGCTCTTTCGCCCCAGACAAGAAGGACTGTGCCTTTCAGTCATTTTTTTTTTTCATTTTCCTAGTAAAGTCTTGCAAAACAAATCCGCAAACATGAGCAGGAAATTCTTCGTCGGTGGCAACTGGAAAATGAACGGCGACAAGAAAAGCCTCGGGGAACTCATCCAGACCCTGAATAGTGGCAAGGTGGACCCCAATGTCGGTACGTGGAGATTTTTTACAACAGTTACACAATTTCCTCTTTGAATTTGGACACTTTCCTTTATTTTAAGGTTTGAACAACCCCGAAAGAATTGAATTCGTGTAACTGGCCAATTTTACTTCGGAAACAGCTCGGTCATTCAATGAATCGGTTAAGACTTTTAGCATCACAAATATCCTCCTCTGTAATATTTTACACTTAATGATAGATAAAGTCTTTGTTTCAGCTTTTATGGCTCTAGATTAGAGGGTGAAAGTCGTGAGGAGACACTGATGAAGGACACAGAGGGCTACCGCCGTCATGTCGGCGGTGGGTGTGCGCGTGCAGAAGCACGTAGTCTCTGCAACTGCTGGGGTGCGTTCAGGTTCAACTGGTGGCTCACGTCATTTGACATGGGTCGTGGCCTTTTAGCTGTAATCCTAGCACCGAAAGTGCAACAAAAAGCACAGTTATGGGTATTTTAAGTAACATAAGTGCTTTCATACTTTCATAGTGGATACTTTTATACAATTTTTGCCTTCGGATTTTTTTCTTCCCATCGCGACTTGAATGCGCCGTCTGCGTTGTTGCTGCCTGCAGTCTGGAGACAAACCAGACAGAGGAACTGAATGTCAGTCAGTCCCTCTTGCAGCTCTACGTTATGCAACTCTATTATTGAGTCCAACAAGTGTCACTCACTCTGTTTGGACTTTGCTCCCCAAATAAATCCACCTTTTCAGAGCCAATCTGTCAAATTTCTATAATTTCCCCCCAAATTATTCTCCTCTCTCTGGTTATTTTTACTAGTTTGACTTTTAACCTCAGGGCTCCAGACCAGTCTTCGGCCTGTGCAGAATGCAAACCCCTTGGTGACCTTTTAGAGGCTGAACTCAGACCTTTAATGCAGATGACTCCAGCTCAGGACAAATGACCTTTTACCAAACCAATAATAACATGCAGCGTCTAATATAGATCCTCCTAACCCCAAAGATACAGTTACATTGTGAATGTCAGTGTCTTTACTTTACTGTACTCTGCTTGTCCCATGCAGGCTGCTGGAAGAAAAGTGCTGCAGAGTATTAACTGTATTGTAATCTTTGTTTAAATGTATTTTGTAATCATCTTAAGCACAACATTAAATTGTTGAAAACTGATGTCCAAATGCATTGTCACATTCTAAAAATGGTGTGAGGGTTTTCTCCAGATTGAGGTTTATATATTAATCACTAAATTTCTGTAAGTATTAGTACTTGTAAAGCTTTAATAATTTAGTTACTTTTGTTTTTAATTAGAGATGTACCAGTTTGTCTAAATAAGCCAGTCATCCTCTGCCTGTAATGGACGGCTAACTGATTAAATATGAAAAAACTACTCCTGAAAGAACTTCTACAGTTTTTGGTCAATAATTGAATTAACCTTGATGCGCTTCGTTAATGAAAAAAACAATCCAGTGAAGTTTAGGGGTGTACTTTGATTCATAAATGGAGATAATGTTCCTTTATTTTCTGTTGCAATAATAGCTGCTACCTCTGTCAAAGAACCCGCAGCACATTTGTCCCAATCTGTTACATGTTGTATTAAAAAAAACACTATTCTTAATCCACAGGGTGTCTTCAACATTAAATGAAGACTTTACTGGATTATCACCAGTAATGCATGAAAAGATATCCCTCTAATGTATCTTTAATTTTGATTTTCAAAAGCTCATTGCTCAGCTGCTAGCTTGAAATGTTTCCAAACAAATGAACTTGGCAAGGGAAACATGTCGCAGTTCCTTTTCTTTTTTTTTTAGCCAGGTGATTGACAGTGTGCATCAATAGGTAGGGAAGAGCAACAGTGCTACTTTGTATTGCATATTATGGATTATAAACTTGTGTTTTCTGTTTTAACAGAGGTGGTGTGCGGCGCTCCATCCATCTATCTGGACTTCGCCAGGTCCAAACTGGATGCCAAGTTCGGTGTGGCGGCTCAGAACTGCTACAAAGTTCCCAAGGGTGCCTTCACTGGGGAGATTAGGTAAAAAGAAGAAACCAGTTGATTTTCTTCAGGAGAGCTTTAATGCTCCATTTTCCTGAGCTTTAATGCTCAGCAGAGCTTTTATGGTCCTGACCATTTTCCCACCTGCAGCCCTGCGATGATCAAGGACTGCGGCGTGAACTGGGTTATCCTGGGACACTCCGAGCGGCGCCACGTCTTCGGCGAGAGCGATGAGGTAAGATGATCATGTCTGACTTGCTTATAGTTTAGACTTGTAGCATTTAAATTCAAGACTAATTTAATTTAAATGCAGGCAAATGCTGTGTGAATGTAGCTTTTTCATAGCTATAGGCAGTGAAAAAGCCTATATCTGCCTTTTTCACAGCTAGATATAGGTCTGGCAATGAAACAGCCAGAACTATATCTGGCTTTTTCACTGCAATTTAACTGACACAATTCCGATATTGTCACCCCAAAAAAGATCTGATTTGCCCCACTTCTACAAATGGAACTAATTTGGATACATATCTGATCATGTTCAAAACGTTTGGAGTCTGAACAGTCACTTAATTTAAGAATTCTGCACCAGAAAAAGTTTGATGTAAATCAGGACGTAAAAAATGGCTCAAAATTATGATTATGAAAGAACTCATCTCACAAAAACGCGTCAAATCACAATTGGATCAATTTTTTGTTCCAAACAGAAATTCCAGTCAAAGCTCCACAAAAGGCAGTTGCTATTAGTTGTTTTATTTTAATTTGCTTCCTTTGTCTCGTAATGATTTTGGGACGATTACTGTCGACTCCATTGCCGAATAACTTTGGCTGCTGTGTGATACTAACGTTCTTCTGTGCATGCAGGTCGCGTTGTCTGACAGAAAACCTGCTAAACCCAGTGATGGGGATGCTAGGGCAATCCACCAGCAGCCAGCCATGTTTTGTGTTTAAAAAATGTTAAAAGTTACAAAAATTCAGATGTGCACGAGCAGCATCATAATTTGTTCAATGTGTCAGCTATATGTAGCTTAATCTGTGTTTACTGCCACTACTACTGGTCTATAAAAAAGCGTATTTAAAGTGAACAAACAACCCTTAGCCTGGTGGGGGGGGGGCAAATAAAGCCTGGTGGCCCGCCAGGCTTATTGTACACCGGGGGAAGCCCTAAGTGATAGCCTAATTCTACTTTCTTTTGTTTTTCTTTTTTCCTGGGTCATTAGCTGATTGGTCAAAAGACTGCTCATGCTCTGGAGAGTGGTCTCGGCGTGATCGCCTGCATCGGCGAGAAGCTGGATGAGAGGGAGGGAGGCATCACGGAGAAGGTGGTGTTTGCCCAGACCAAAGTCATTGCAGGTATGCAGCTTCCAGGACAGAGTCTGAGTGGTGCAACTTGTGTTCAGATAGAGAGGGAGGGTTTGGAAATATGTCTGCTTGCACAATACCAAGTCTTATCTCATTGACAGACAACGTAAAGGACTGGAGCAAGGTTGTGCTTGCTTATGAGCCTGTGTGGGCTATTGGCACCGGGAAGACTGCGTCTCCACAGCAGGTAAATATTGGAAAAGCTGAATGTTTCCCCACCGAGGGCCGAGCTGTGTGGCTTCAAACACGATTTCTGTGTGATACCTCAGGCTCAGGAAGTTCATGAGAAACTGAGAGAGTGGCTGAAGACCAACGTGTCTGAAGCTGTAGCCAACTCTGTGAGGATCATCTATGGAGGTGAGCTGTCTGAATTATAATTGAAAAAGTTATTGACAAGTTGTGACGTCACACGCATAAGATCCCGCCCCATTTCCCTGCTGGAGGGCGAAAAACTTCTCTCTGACGATGACTAGATGACTAGCTTTGGTTTTAGCTGTCAATATATTGCGCCTGATGTGTAAAAGAAAAAGGAACGCAGTGCTTTGCTACTAATTGTCAACACTATAACTAGAAAACTATGTCTAAGGGTATCGCATTTCACTGGTCAATAAAAAGTTTTCATTTAAAAATGAGAAATGGCAGGAGAGGGAAGTTATAAGTTATGCTAGCTTGACTTTGACAACCTTAACATGTAGGTGTGCTGTGGAATTTGGTGTGTTTAGGTTCAGTTAAAAAAAAAAAAGCCGACCCACACACCAGCTTTCTGACTGACCATCAGCAGACTGGGTGTTTAAATTAACTAATCAGCCACGATCACTTATTAATAATCTGAAAATAAACATCAAAGCTGAAAACATAAAACTGTGACAGACTCAATGATCTGTTCTTTGTGTGGGAAATGTTTTTTTTGTGTGTGTGTGTGTGTGTGTTGAATCCTGATGCACCCGTGAAGCTGTTGTCAATCAGTTGCTATGGCGACAGGTTTGTGTATAGCGTGAGGAAAAAAAAATACGAGTAGTTTTGAGTTGCTGTTCAACGATTTTTCTGCATTATTTTTCCCTTTGTTGTGGATTAAATTGGTAATATGTGCATCTCCAGGTTTCATTTTGTTAACGGATTTGTTCTACCACTGCAGCGCTGCTACATATGGGACGTAAAAGAATTGTCTTTTTGCCCTCCAGCGTTGTGCGCGTGCATGAAATTTCCGGATGTAAATCACAATAATGTGTAATTGTTGCATATTATCCTCCTAATGCATCAATGCTGCTTCTCAGGTTCAGTAACTGGTGGTACCTGTAAGGAACTCGCCTCCCAGAAGGACGTGGACGGTTTCCTGGTGGGTGGAGCCTCCCTCAAGCCGGAGTTCATCGACATCATCAATGCCAAGGCGTAAAGACCCAACCAGATCGGCTCCCTCAACTCGCAGTGCTTCTTCCCTGCGCTCTCTGTTCAAACCATTTGTGTAATGTCGTCATTCCCTCGGTTTTTTCCTCCTTTTTTATCTTTTGGTATATTTTCCCATAAAGAAAAAAGGGACAGGCTGACAGATGCACTGGTGCTGCACTGATGAGTCTACTGAGAACGGCCTGCGTGCGAACCTGACCTCCACACAAAGTGCTCAAGCTGACTACCAGATGTGGACGCGCGGTCCCCTGCCTTGACTTGAAAGGTTTACGAACTTCTTCTGTAATTGTTTTTAGGATAAACTGTGTCGCCGTTCTTGTCGGTATGTTTTTTTTCTCTGGTGTCTCTTTGTGTGATTGTGAAGATCTGTGGCTTTTTCCCCTCACTGTAGACGTGCATGATCCTTTTTTTTTCACTCATTTTGCAGAGAGAAAAGTGTCCATTAACACATTGGCTGTATTGTGTTATGATCCACAATTAGAAGGGAAAACTATACGGAAATATTCTAATAAACGGTTTCAAGGATACTTTGTCTCTGTTTTGACTTCTACCTTGACTTTCTAATTAAATATTTAGAAATGATTAAAGATAATTTAAAAGAACTCCTTGTCTGTACGCTGTATTACTATGAAAGCAGAGGGGCTGATATTCCTGACATGTTGAGTAGAGAGTGTCTAATTACAGAACTGACAATACCCCGAAGGACTCCACTGCTATTTTTATCCTAAGACTGAAGCAAGAAACAGCGAACAAATATGAATTAAATACTGTTACTGTGGTGTTTTTAAGTGAATTATTGTATAGAAAATGTTTATTTTATCCCAGAATATTTAAAAATGCAACTTAAAGCTTGATTATGTAGAATGAATTTATAGTTTACTTTCCTATCATCTTTGTCTAGCTTATAACTTCACTGTACAAGATAAATATATGTATTTACATTATGTTTTATTTATAGATATAGATAGAAAATCACTTTGAGGGTGGAGTTGTACTATTTAATTATTTGTTGGTTGTATTCAAGTTTTGCCCAAAACGCATTAAGTCATTTCTGTAATATATTTTTCCTTTTAGGAGTACTTTTACTACACTGTAGTTCTTGCTTTTACTTGAGTAATTTTATTAAGTGTCTCCACTTTTATTTGAGTAAAATTTCTTGATAATCTACTGACTGTGAGTAACTTCACTGAATGAAGATCAGACATATTTTAACCAAAAAATTCACAAGTTAAATACACACACTTGAAGTTTTAGTTAAAGTTGTATACGTTTTATATTGACAGAAACTGATTTGGATTTTTTTTTTCTTTTGCTTGATTTTTAATTTTTTTGTTAATATGAATTGTCATTTTTATCAGTAAAATACCAAAATTTCCTCTTAACTTTATATTTTTGTCCATCTGATGATGTATTTTTAAAATATTAAATTACTTTTTATTCAGTAATATCTTAAATGGCTACATTTTACTTGAGTACATTTTTTGGTTACTCTACCCACTTCAGCTCTTTAATTAAATGAGAAACAACATTTAATTTCCCTTTGGGATCAATAAAGTATTTTTGAATTTCATTTTTTCCCCCTCCAGCCCACCAGGGGGCGGCAGTGTTTTCACGTTCCACATCTTGACGTGACTCTCCGTTTCACGTCAGTGTTTACAAGCGAAGCGTGACGTTCATGGACCCGCAGAAATCCGTTTTCAATCACCGCTAAGATCCTCCAGCCTTTTCAGGAAAATGCTGCCTCTTAGAGTTTTCCTCAACGAGAGACTTTCCGCGGTGGCGGAGGAGATTTTAGGAGCCGTGGAGAAGACAATAGCGGTGTACCAGGAAGAGATTTTACGCTCCAAAGATTTAGAAATCAGGCAGCTCAGGATGCAGCTGAAGCTCCTCCATTCAGGTATTTTCTTGGTATAATTCTCCTGGAAACCATGTGCCATGCAACTTGGTGTTAAAGTGTGTTAAAATGAAATTGCTGTGGCGTGTTTTCGTTTTGTAGAGCCTGAATCGGACAATTATCTTGAATCCGAGCAGCTGCATTCTCCTCCCCCTCCTTCTGCTTCTCCTTCTGTCCAGCCCCATCAGTCACCCCCTGCAGTGGCTGCTGTCCATGAGGAGGAGCAGCAGCAGGGAGGGGAGGAAGAGGATGAAGTCTGCTGCGTTGATCAGGAGCTCCCAGAGACCTCACAGGTCAAAGAGAAGCAGGAGCAGCCGCGGGGAGACGCTCCCAAGCGGCACTTCTGGATGATCCACGACTCCGCTGAGAACCAAGACGACCCGGAATCAGAGGCGCAGGAGTTCATCTCACCCCACACCGGCCTGCCGACCACTCTGCATGAGCAGGCGCTGCACTTCCAGCAGTTTCTCAGCAGCAGCAACAACGGCGGGGGGAACAGCAGCGGCGACGAGAGCAGAGACAGGCCCTACATCTGCTCCGTGTGTGAGAAGCGCTTCACCAACTGCTCCCACCTGGCGGCCCACATCAGGACGCACACGGGCGAGAGGCCCTACATGTGTGACATCTGCAGGAAGACCTTCATCACCACCAGCGCCCTGAACAGACACCAGACCATTCACACCGAGGGGAAGCGATATATATGCGCCTTCTGTGGAAAGTCCTTTAAATGGATGGAGTCTCTAGGCAGACATGTGAGAAGCGTTCACAAGAGTGATAATGTGCAAGTATGAGGTCCGCATTAAAGCTGCAGTATGTGACTTTTATTAAAAAGAACAATGTTTTTTTTATGTATTTGTTAAAACTATAACTATGTCATGACAGTTTGTTATGAGATCGTCTGTGAAAAAAAAAATCGATGATCTCCTGATCTACTTTTGCTGTCTGAAGAAATGGATGCCCCCCCGCCCCCCCCCCCGACCAAAAACAACCAATCAGAGCCAAGAGGCGGGTCTTAGCGCTTTCAAACAATGCTGCTAAGTATGTCAATGGAGGAGAAACAGCTTACTTTCACAGAAAAAAAAAAAAAACGTTTATCCGTGGCTATGCTAACAAGGCTGAGCATTCACAACATGCTATGCTAGCTGAGGTAGCACAGAGCTAGGTGGTGGGAGGATGAGTCGCATGAGATTGTGATTGACAGCGCTAATCCCCGCCTCCTTTCTCTGATTGGCTGTTTATAGTTAGCTAGGAGGCAGAGGAGCTACATTTTTCAGATCATCTATCTCATACCAAGCTATCACGACGTTTATTGGTTACAATAAACGTGTAACCAAATTTTTTTATAAAAGTTGTCCAACATTTGTAAAAATAAATTATTTTCCATATTTATTAAAACTGTAATGATGTCATGAAAGTATGGTGTCAGACAGATAATGTGAATAAATCAAGCTGTTCCCAGTCAAAAACGACCAATCAGAGCCAGGACAAAGGCCTTAGTGCTGTCAATCACTCTCATGTACACGCTACTAAATGTGCTGATGGCGGAACAACAACTCACCAACGGTGGCCATACTAACTAGCTATAGCATTCATGTCGGGGTTTGTTTTTGTGAACTAGCCGTAGCGTAGCACAGAGCAAGAGGGAGGGTGAAAGCAGCATGTTACACCCTCCACAGCCTGATTGACAGTGCTTAGACCCTCCTCCTAGCTCTTATTGGTTGTTTCGGACTGAGCTGTGTATTTCTGAAGTTAGTACTAGGAGGAACATTAAATTTCTTATATTGTCACAACATAATGATAATTTCAACAAATGTGTAAAAACATTTTTTACATAAAAGTTACATACTGCACCTTTAAAGGCGTAGTTATACTTCAGTTACATGACCGCGTATGAATTAATCATAAACTAAATAGCTGGTGTTCGGAATGTTAGTAAAGTGTGATTTACTGTATGTAGTACTGAATATGCCTGGATCCCATTAAGACTTGTATAAATTCATAATTAATAGCAAGCTGATTGTGTAAAATTAACATTTTTACGTCACGTACGGTACATGTATCGTTTCAGAATAAAAATTAAAAGTCATTCTTCATCTTTTATCTCCTTTTCATGCTTCAGATTAAAAAGAACATCCCACGTTGCGCCTGTAGGGGGCATTAGCAGCTTTCCATTCATAATATCTTATGAATCTGAAGAATTTGGCAGAGTTAATATAATCTGTTATTTTCTCAGTGAAAATGTCAGTGTTCTCATTCTGCTGCGAAAACCCTTAAAGATTCCTTCTCTTTGTTTATGTCACATTTAAAATTTTAAATGTGAATCATCCATCGATTCACTCATTGTTTTTCTTCAGAAAATATAAAAGATAACCTGAATAAATGCATTTTTAAAATGTATTAGTGAAAACAATCTACAAAAGACAACCTGGCTCTGTGTGCAAATGTAATTAAACCAAATTGTGATTCAATTCAGTAAAAAATACCTTAATAATCAGACAATAATATTAAATATTTAAAGTAAATTCACAACTATGCATTATTTAGTGTTGGTTTGTCACAAAAACAAACAATAAATACATTTTATGTTGATGTGACAAAATATGACAAAGTTAAAGTATTTTGATCCAAAATTAAGGATGTAGTTTAAATTTGTTGTAACACAATTCAAACTTCTGTGATTAAAAACTGAAAGATGTTCCAAAAACAAGCCAGCTGTCCCTGAGTTTCTCCTTTTCTTCCTGCAGATCTTTCCATCCAGTCGTTTTCTTTCTGCATTAATGAACACCAGCTTCGCTCTCCGAGTGCCAGAGCGACACATCGGAACCGATCAGTCATCAGGATAAATATGTTTACTGAAGTATCTGGATGCCAGACGATCTGTGGCAAAGAGAAATCCAAAAATGATTTTTTTTTTTTATGGGGAAAAAAAATGATGAAAGCAAAATATGTTTTAAATCTGATCCTTAAAGGAAAGTTAAAAAGAGAGGAATGAATTCAAACTGCTGTGAAGAAGGGAGGCTGAGCTAAAGGTGGAAAATAAACAAAGCAGAGAGAAATAAAGAGGGAAAAATAAAATTGACATAAACAGTAAACAGAAAGTAATACAGGGAGTAAATTAAAATAAAGCAAAAGAACAATGAAGAAATGACCAAAACAGAAACCTAAATAAATCTCTAACACATAAAAATCATGATATGTATCTATTTCAGGTTAACAGAGAAACCAGAGAGAATCCACACTTTAGACAAAGAATGTGCAAACTGCAGAAAAAACTCTGGGATTGGAACCTACAACCTTTTAGCTGCAGCGACAATGTTAACACTGCAAAAACACAAAACCTTAACAAGTTATTTTAGTTTATAATGCAAATATCTTGGTGCTCTTGCAATGACTTACAAGTAGCTTTACAGCAAGATAAAGGAGTTTCTTTTAAGTTATTAATTCTTTAACGTTGATAAAAAAAATACTTGTTTCATTAGCAGATAACTTGACTTAAATCAAGACATTTTCCCATTTTTTGTGGCCTGTGGACTGATTTTGATGCAGATGGAGACTTTTATTTATAATAAGGTTAAAGTTATAACAACAAGACAAAGAATTAATATTTTTATAATAAATAGAACCAAGAGATTTTGTTGCCTTGTCCAAACTAATTTATCAAACTTGGATAAACATAAAAAATGTTTTTGACAGAAAGTGACCCAAGTCCTGCCAAATAAAACAAACAAACAAACAAAAAAACTATTTGATGCAAAAAATGTTTACATTTCTGGATCTACAGAAAAAAAAATTAACTACTTAATTTGCTTGATTTTACCTTTTTGTTTTTACTTTTATTTTCTTGGCCGGTCAGCACTTTTGACCCAACGATTTCAGCCCTTAAGACAAAAAGTTTGGACATTATTTTATTTTTTCTAATTTATTTGCTCCTGTTTCTTTTTTGTTTTCTTCTTCTTATAACTTTAAGATTCACTGGCATAAAATGTAAAAACTTGTGATTTCTTCCCCTCTCTGGAAATTTGGACCAAGACTATTCAAGCTTCTGCGGAAAACGTTTTAATTGGTGTGTCATGTTAACAGCACTGGCCATGGAAGCTGTAAAAGTGTGACTTTAATTATCTTATAATAAAAGACAGATCCTAATGGCTGGACTTGTTTGATTTGCACAAATGAAAGTCACATGTTGAGACCAGATGCTTGAGCAAAACATTTTTTAGTGCTGTGTTTTCAACCCAGAGATGTTTGTTTTTTGTTGTTTTTTTTTTTATAGGATTTAATTGATACCAGATAAATAATGTGTTTTGAACATTTCCAACTGTCTGTATCTGTAACATTTATGCATAATTAAAGTGAAACTGAAGTAAAATACTGCAAATCTTTTTCCGAAAACATGCGAGAATGCAAGACCAGATTAGAAAACAATGAAATGGCAAATATTGCCATGACATCAGCTTCGATGTTTTCCTCACTTCTCTCAAATAATTATTGCGTCGTAAAGAGTTTGATGTTAAAATTCACCAGAAACTTTGCAGACATATTGGTTAGCGCAGCTTCACTGGCTCAGTAACGCACCGCTAAAAATTAACAACAGAAAAAAATTAATGGACTGAATCTGTGGCTGTAGAGCTGCTGTTCTCTTGGCTTGAGTAACTAACAAAACAAAAACATGGGATGTGCAAGAAGCAAGGAAGTGAGCATGTAAACAAGCTTGCAAAAGCAATCAGAGTTTTGTCACATTTCAACCACATTTTAGTATTTTATTTTATTGAAAGAGAAGCACAAAGTGGAAAACAGTGGACAGGCTGCGTTGTTGAATAAAACCTGCTAACTGTGAACTGATTATGTATTCAGCTGTTATAGTGAGTCGATATTTTGCACAAGATTAATACAAAGTTTCCTCTTCAAAAGTTTAGATACTCATTCCCAGATTATTTTTTGTGTCATTATTGATATTTAATTTGAAAACATATTTTTTTTGCCCCTAAACCCTTGAAGCAACACAGCATGGAAGCTAGCTTTCAATTCATCCATGTGGTAAAATTATATTTCACCAATTTTTCACTTATTGAGCAACTTATATTATTAGATAAATGGTGTAATGTTTCCAATTGAGGACTGGATTATCCCAGATTAAGTGCTAATCCTCTGTGTTATGTCTAGTTTGATCTATGATTCCTTCATTCCAAAATGCAGGATTTGTTTTTATTTGTTTGCCATCTACACTGACTCCAGTTCAAGGTTTCCAGTCTAACTGGGTCCATTTTAGAGAATAAATTAACCCCAAACCATCTTGTGACAGCGAGTGGGATTAACTGTTTGAGGTTAATAGAGGTCAGTTATTCTGTTATTCCTCAATTTTCAGAAAATGGAGGTCAGATTCAAGATTTTATCTTTTAGATATTAATAATTAATTATTAATTACTGTAATCTGATTTATATCAGTTTATTTATCAATCAGTCAAAATTTGGTACCATAAATATGAATGTGAGCTGTTTGGTTTGAAATCATTGAATAGCAAAGTCTGGAAGAATGAACTTTTTAAAATTCTCAGTTATTATTTTTTTTAAAACTTGTACAAAATATAAAAATAAACACTTTTCCAGACTTTTTAACGCCGCAGGAACTTTGTTTTTATAGTAACGACTCTGCTGGCTTTTAATCTTTCCATTCTTCTTTACAAAACACTTCAGTCAGATCAGATTGTGAGCATCTGTGAACATCAGCTTTTAAGCATTGCTAAAGATTCTTAATTTGATTTAGACTTGGACTTTGACTAGACCAATTAAGATATGATTTCAGCCATTTTGCTCTAGTTCTGGCTGTATGTTTAGGTTTGTTTTCCTACAGAAAGTATCAAGTCTTTCCAGCTGCTCGGAGCTCTTCTTGTTCAACTTTTGACTCTGGATCAGAGCTTTATACACACGCAAAAGCAGAGGATGATTAAATGGATGCAGGTCCGGGTCCAATCTGAAAAATGGAGCTGTAGGTACAGAAAAGAAGAAGCTGACGCAACAAGATTAAACAGAAAATAAACAACTGTGGCACTGATGATTGCCTTGCATCTGGACCAGCGTTTGTGTTTAAAAACATTCGACGTCTTTGACTTTCACCTCCTCCTCCACACCGGAGGAAAAAAAATAAAAAATACGACTGATGATGTGCTAAGAATAAAACCCCAGATGTGATTTCACCAGAGGGGGTAAAAATGAGATCTGTCCTGCAGGAAGGCGCTTTACATTATGTTGACACACTTTTTCAAGGTGACTTTAAATGACACAAACCCCACAGAAAATACGAGACGCCCAGCAGCAGAAGCAGCAGCAGCAGCAGCAGCGTGAAGGAATGGAGCTGCAGATTCTGAGACGTATCAATAAATGTGATCTGTGGGGCGGCAGCGAAGGCCGCAGAACTGCAGGGAGGAGGTTCCTCTGTCGGTCTCACACACACACACACACACACACACACACACACACACGCACACACACACACAGACACACACACACACACGCACACACACACACAGACACACACACACACACGCACACACACACATATAACCCTGAGCCTTCAGCAGCATCAGTAAATCACTCCTTTCAGCTCCTCCCTTGTTTCTCCTTCTCCCCAAATTTCCCTCTTTTCTCCGTTTTTCTTTCTTTTTTCCTTTTTTACAGCGCAGTCAGGAATGCTGGCTCTACAGGGTGGCTGCTGCTGCTGCTGCTGCTCACTGGAGCGACTCACCTCCCATGTCTCACACTCATCCCATGTGTCTCTTATTAGCTACACTCACCCGAGAGAGGGAGGGATGGAGGGACGGAGGGAGAGGCTGGTGCAGAGGGGGAGGAGTGGGAGGAATTTGATATGCTTTGTGCACGAATGACTTGTATAAAACAAAAGACGGGGCAAAAACTCCGAAACACACACCAAGACTCGGGAAACTATAGCAAAAAAAGAGATTATAATTTATTCCCAGATTTTTTGTTTCTTTTGCCCTCATTTGCATCTTGTTTCACAAGGTAAATCGAAAATAAAAAATAAAAACCGACCGCCATACCATGAAAATGTAAAAAAATAATACAAATAATATGTGTTGTATATATAATTATATCATTATCAACAAACGGACGACATTAATCATAATAACAATACTATCATCATGAACAGAAACACTAAAATTGCTGGTCTCATGCATATCGAACGCCCCTCGGATACAAAAGAGGGGAGGATTTTGTTGTGACTTTTTTACACTTATGTTGTTCAGTATATTTGCATGATAAGTGACTGATTACAATTATATGTTAAGCATAATTTACATGATGATTATTATTATTATATTGAATATGATTGTATACAATTACAAAGGCGAAGTGAAATATATTTCAGTGTAAGACATGATTTATTTGAATAGAGGAAGTCTTTTATTTTGAAGAATGCTTAAGGATCTGTTACTGTTTAGTCACTATCTTGCTTTGTTGATTTTATTGCTTGGTTACGAGCAGTTGTTGTTGCTGTTGTTCTGTTTTTATCGGCTGAAGCCCTCTTTTTCCTCTTCAATAAATACTGAACAGAAAGGTTCAGTAAAAGAAATACGAGCCTCCGTCTTGTTTGAGAAGAAGCTTTACTCCGCTACAGATTTACTAAAAAGAGAACCAAAAGCTCCACCGGTTCAGAAGAAGCGCCTAGCTACATGCAACGACAGAAAAGAGACTCATGTACACATTCCTTCTGGCATCAAGTATTTTACAACATACTGTACTTCACAATCCTCCTCCCCTCCCGGCTAATATACTGTACAGAGCACGATACAAAACAAGGTTAATACAGGGAAACGTTGGGACTCTGGTGCAGTTTGCAGGGACGATGTGCAACATTTTCACACCTTCTTCTTTTGTTAATCCTTCGAAACGTTCCCGTCCAGGTTCAGTTTGATGAGTTCCCTCTTTGTTTTCAGTGCTTTTCTTTTTGTTGTTTTTCTCGATTCAGTCTGTTCTTGCACAGATTCACGTGTTTTGTTTCGACTTCTTGCCCGAGCCGCTCTGCATCGTGTCCCCTCCCTCACAGGGTCTTGTCACTCTCTTTCTTCAGGTGACTGAAAGATTAAAAAAAAAAAATAAACACAAGGAGAAGGAGAAGAAGAAGAAGTTTACTTTAATGGAAAGATCAGTATCATTACATGTGGTTCACTGATGCATCTTTATAGATTGTGAGTAAAGGTTTTGATAGCATCCTCCACACACATGGTAAGCATTTCTAAGAAGCCTTAAAACAAATTCATCCACAGTATGATCTCACACGGAAAAAGTAGAAAAATCCAACCTTTCGTTTGAGTGCTTTTATTTGTTTTTTAAAGAAGACGCTGTGGTTAACTCTTGGCAGCCCTAAAGGTGCATTTCCACTGAAAGATACTTTTCAAGATCCCCTGCAGAAACCAGAACCAAATCAGCGTCGCAGAGCAGAAACTGAAAGGTGAAGCTTTGTGTTGACCTTTGGTTTCGGCCCACTTCCTGTTCTGCAATTGTGTTTACAAACAAATTACTTAAACCGATTGCAGCTTTTTGGCCGATCACAGATCTTTAAAATGCCTGCCGATTCCGGTTTTAGCCAATACCATTTTTTTTGTCTGAAATGTTGCTAAATAAAGCAAGAAGGTCGCCGAGTTGGTAAAAGTGGGATGATGACATGACCTGGTGGGTCGGTCTGTCAGCCAAACCTCGATCACAGCAGAGCAGAAGAAGACAGAGGCTGATTTTTAGACATTTGCTGAGGTAGAGAAGATCTGCCGATCTCCCAAAATGAAGGACATCTGATCCGATTTGCCCTAATTTAAACCCAGCCTCAGTTTTTACAGTTTGCTTTCAAATACATTGATCAAATCTGTCAACCTTAGTGGAAATTTTCAATTCAAGGAAGCAGAGAGAAACACTCGAATCAAAAGATTAGCTTTATTTACTAGAGAAAGTCAGACTATTCCAACCTTCTTCTGAGTTAAAAGTGATTTTAATTCAGTTTCAGTGTTTAAACACAATGACATAAATTGCGTTTTTTACTGCAGGTTGTAATCTCTCCTCCTTTTCTCTCATGCACAGAGTAAAGATCAACAAACGTAAATTCTCCATATTTCCACACGGCTTGGAGAGGCTTTTAAACACAAGAACCATGAAATAATCTCAGATTACATCAGTTGTGATCGAGTTTTGCTTTATTTTTAATGGCCCTCTAGACTCTGTTGCTTTTGTGCAACATAATCTAAACACAAGAAATGGTCAGGTAGATAAAAATATTCCAGAATATTCTACTATTATTCCAGAAACCCCCCCCCCCACTAAAATATGCATTGAGTCTGCCTTGGAGTAAAAGTCACTGGATCTCGTGTTCTTTAATTTTTTTTTTTTACTTTTTAAATAGAGATAATACTGCACAACAACCTGATCGAGCGCCTGACAGACAATAAGTGACAAAGCGAAAAGAAAATGTTTCACTTTAAAAGTTTATAACGAAGTCTGACTGCCTGGAAGCAAAATCTAAACAAATTACTGGTGGTTTAAAACTTTCAGTCGTGGATTTAGGGCCGGTTTAATCTGAGGTTTTTCCACATTTGAGATCAAAATCCAGGCTGTCATTTTAGGCTTTATAATTGAAATGAATACCTGAATTATAAACATAATTTTACAGACATCAAAATATATGATTGAGATTTTTCCGTAGGTCTTAAATCCAAAAAGGTCGCTGCGTAGCAGAACCAGAAGCAAACAGGATGCTAATTGATGTTAAAACACTTGGCATCAGTTTTATTTCTGTAAAGCAAAATCAATACTTTTGTATACTTTTTTTTTTTTTTTACTAAATAGAACATATTTAGTTTTGGGTAAATATGTTCCATCCAAAACTCTTCAAGTGGTAAAGGTTTAGCTTTAATTTGTCAAATTCTGTAATTAAGCAACTTTTTAAATCCAACTGTAATGAGTTAATAAAAAAAATGCTCAAAATACTCAAAAGTTTACTCCAATACTGAGTTGATTCTAAGTGAAGCAGAAACGGTTGAGGTTTTGATGTTAGAAGTTATTTTTTTTACAATTTAATAATGTATTTCAGACATGAGTTAAAACAACAGAAACAAACATAAATAACTACACGAATAAACCAAAACCAAAGTAAAACAACAATGAAAATAATGCAACAAAACCAAAAAAGAATGTCAACATAGCGTGTCCAAAAGGAAGATGCTTATTTAATAAAACAAAACAAAAACTATAAATTACCAGCTGATTTTAACTGCAGATTGTCAAGGTTTCACTAAAGGAATGCTAAGTCATTACATTTTAGGCAACAAAATGATTATTTTCTTATTTAAAAAGTGAATTTAAGTTGTTTCTTTGCATCTTTTTAATGTAATGTATAAAAAAGGCTTAAGTGGTTAATTGAAAAACCTGCAAAACGATTTTTCCTTCCAATTGACAGAATAATCGATTACAGCTCAGACAGAACGGACGGACGGACGGACGGCTTTAGCACCTGTAATACTCGTCCTGTGTGAGGGAGTGGTGGTGATGGTGGTGGATCCACTGCTGTTCCAGGGCCAGTCTCTGGATCTGCAGCTCCGCGCTCTGGGCCTGCTGCATTGCCTGGAGCTGATGGGCCGCTGACATGGGACCAGTGAGGGAGGAAGGCTGGGGCAAGTCACGGAAAGGAGCACCTGTCCCCACAACAAAAAAAAAGAGGGTCAGAGGTCACCGTCGAGAGAAAAGCGGCATGTCCGTAATCGTTGTTAGCACTGTGTTGTTTTTAGAGAAGAAAACTGAATGAGTACATGGACGAGGAGCCTTCTCCTCACCGAACAGCTGTTGGCGAAGCACCTCGCTGTCAGTGAGGGGGTGAGCCAGGATGGGCGTGCCGAGCGCTGCTCCTGGGTAGGGAAGGCGAGCCAAAGGAGACCCCGACGCCAACGGGTCCATCAGGGGGTGAACCCCGCCCGCCGCTGGATGCCAGTGATGTAATAGGAAATACAGGACACATTTAAAGTGAGTCAAAGCAGGATCTTCAGAAGACGCTTTACAGTCAGGAGCTTTTATTAGATCAGATCAAAAGAAAGCCAGGGAATAGTGTTGAATATGATTAGTAGAACAAATATTTAATCACACAACTTTTATGTGGTTTTATTCCAGAAAACAACACGTAGAAAACATTCAAACAAGCGAGAGGAGAATAAGGCCTGCTATGTAGAGAAACTGACACATTTTTATACGTTTTTTAATTCACACAAAAATTCTGTCTGATATAACTAAAAGTGGCTATTTATGAAAACTCTAAACAAAGTGGCCACTGGAGAAAACTCTGTTTTCATGTTTACGTGTGTAGACGTCATTACAATCTATGACATGATTCCCAATTGACATTGTCTGAATGTTTTAATAACTACATTCTAATACACTATCTAAAGTACTTCAACCCAAATACCTGGCTTTATAAATTAATCCAAACTCCTAACAGGAAGTCATGGTTGTTTTGAAACATTCTGATTGGCCGGCAGGTTTTAGCTTCGCGTTACACTTCTGGGTTTGGTGCGTTTAAAGTGGCGGACCTGTGCGGGTTCATGTGGATGAAAACTTTTCTGAAACTGATCCTGTGTGTCCGGTATTATTTTTTAAAACGACATGGAGTACGCTCTGACTAAAAGAACCAACTTTAAAACGGATTCAACCATCTAAAGAAAGAAAGATAATTTCAGAAAAACACTAACCACATCAAATTACACTGTAGTTAGTGTACAGCAATCTGGTTAAATAAAGATTAATGTTTGAAACTACGTTTTCTTAAGATATCATCCTTTAGTTGATTATCCGATTTATAAGGTTTTATCTTTTTAATGCTTTGTCAAACGTTTCGTTTTTTGGCCCTAAATACTATTTTAAATTGTATTTTTTATACATCTACCTTAAAAAGTTAGAACAGATCACATCTTTATGAGAGGCTGCTGTGTGCTAAAAGATAAGCATGAATTACTGACATGTCAGAGCTGAATGACTTGATAATTTAAAGACACAGCGAGACTCAAACTACCTAAGAAAAAGGTGATATTGAAGCTGTGCTGAAGCAGAAAGACATTGCGGGACTCTGGGTGTTGAGGAGGACTGGAGTTTGACACCACTGTTTTTAACCAAATCATCTATTAAACTCTCATTTTATGCTGTAAGAAAACTAAAATATCATGCATTGTTTGTTTCTGATGTGAAAGTAGCAAATGTAATGAACAATACTGTTTTTCGAACCAAAGGACCAGAAAACTACTAGAACCATCAGAAATTATATTTTTTCTAAGATAACAGTGAGATTAAAAAAATATATATTTTTTGGAAGTTGTCTGTTTTTTCAACTGAATTAGGACTATTTTGCACCGTAGAATCCAAAAATGACATAGATTTTTCTCAATCAGGTTAGGTTTTTATAAAAATTTAATTTTTGTGACATTATCAGTTCATTTCTGTTTATATTTCTCATCCAAAAATGGTCTTAGGAGAAAAAAGAATGTTTCCTAACAGGGTATTAATGAAATGTTACAAACTTGGATTTCTGTAAATTGTACAATAAACACTATTAAGGGTAACGACATGTAAAATGAACATTACGTCTCCATTGTGTAAAATTCTCCATCTCTTTTCTGTCCTGATGGACTCTCTCCTCCTGCTCATCACTCATTGATCCCAGACTCTCAGCAAACCGATCCATATGTGAGAACAAGTTGTGCATTTTGATGCTCATGTTGCTCCATAGTTCAGAAAATTGACCAGATTGAGCAAAACCAATGTGATTTTTTTTTACCCTAAAACAGTTGAAAAGCCCCAGACAGTTTTTTGGCTGCTGACCAGTATAATCAATCATTTACAATCATTGTAAGTAAGAACGAAGTTTGACTCTTTGTGTTTGGACTTTTGTTGCATTTTGAGATCTGGAAACAGCATCATCTGTTAATTACTAACTAAGCAGCTGTTTTGAAGTAACATTGTGTGTCTAACTTGGCTCATATTGACAGATCTGTGGTGTGAGCTGACTCTGACAGCAATGGTAATAGCAGTTGGTACCTGTGTCTTGCTGGTGCAGGTGAAGATGTGAGTGGATGTGTGAATGCTGGTGATGATGAGGCGTCACATTCAACATCTGAAGACGCCCCAGGTTCTCTCCTCCACCTCCTCCCCCTGTTCCGCCTCCATTCCCCCCTCCTGCTCCTCCGCCTCCCCCACTCCCTCCCCTTTCTCGCTCCCTCTCTCTTTCTCGCTCTCTGTCCCCAAAGGCCGGCAAAGCTGCTCTGTCCCGCTCCCTCTCCCGTTCCCTCGCTCCGCTCCTGTCACGCTCGTACGAGGCAGGGGAGCGCGTGGGAGTCGGATAAGTCTCGGGCGGAGCAGCTGGGGCAGGAGGCGGAGGCACATGAGAGGACAGGGAGTTAGGGAAAGAAGAGTGGGGCACTGGGTGATGAAGTGAGGAAGAGTTGGAGGTCGGTGGAGCAGGTTGAGGAGGAGCGGCTGGAGGTGCGGAAGGTGGTGCCGGGGCTGAGGGGGCAGCCAGTGGGGCAGATGAAGGGTGAGAGGGGAGGGAAGGTGGAAGGAGGGATGAAGGAGGAGGATTAGACAGTGACTGTGGAGCAGGAGGTTGTGGAGGTCGGGTTACTTGTGCCAGGGTTGGGTTTTGAAGGTGTGGAGGTCCAGGTGGAGCTGGAGGAGGAGGAGTGCCATAGAGTGATACCTCATTAGCTGCTGCACCTCCTGCAAGCAGCAGGGAGTGAGCATGTGCATGGGCGTTGCTGTGGGCATGCGCATGCGAATGAGCAAGCGCAATAGCTGCAGGGTCGGGTATGGATCCCGCAGGATAAACCCGCTCATCACTCTTAAACTCAAATCCAGGCTTTAGCCGATCTCGATGAGCTGCCATTGCGTGAGGGAAACCCACGCCTCCCAAACCTGCACCGCCAATTCCTCCTGGTACGGGGCCCCCGGCCACCCCAGGGTGCCCAGGCACACCTGGACCACCTTCAAGGCTGCCACCGTACAAAAAGCCCAAGATGGCTGCTGCCGTTGCTGCATCGGTGGGAAGGTGGTGTGGGTGACTCAAAGCATGGTTTTGTAGTTGAGGGAGGAAGAATGAGGGGTGGACATGGGGGTGACCATGGTGAACTTGAGGGTGGTGTGCCTGAGCACGACTCGCTGCCCCAAGAGGAGACATGGCATGTGGGCGAGCGTATTCACTCAGGGTCCTCAGGGCTGGTGTGTCAGGTCCTAAATATGGACCTCCTAACCCAATCCCCAGGGCCCCCTGAGGCCCACCAACCACTGCCGATGCCCCACCCATGGTGGGTAAGAGAAGGGAGTGGGGAATAGCGTGGGACAGAGAGGGGTGGAGATGATGTGTCGGTGGAAGATGAGCGTGTGGATGTGAGGGGTGGTGCTGGGGGTGAGCGGGAGGGTGGGCGACTACGTTGGCGGAGGAAGAGGCAGAGGAAGGGTCAAGAATGATGGAGGACGAGGGGGGGAAGAAGAGCGAGGAACCCTGGCGTCCCCCTCCAGCAGCACTGACATCCTTCTGGTGCTGGAAGATAAAACAGACGGACAGTAAATCATGTGTATGTGACCTACGTTCCTCCCCTCCCTTCAACAGATCAATTTAATCTACATCGAATCCATAAAATCTGACACTGGACATAATTATCACACTGAAATGTGCACACCTGTAGATGCCGATCCAGTTCTCTCTCACGCTCTCTTTCCCGTTCCCTTTCTTTCTCTCTCAGGTCTCTGGCCCTCTGCTCAACTTCCCTGCGAGCTCTTTCAATCATCTCGTTCCTCTTTTTCCACAGTTTGGAGCCGTCCAATGGGACAAAGAGGACATCGCTGCGGGCACAGGAGTTCCTGCTGCCTCTATCAAGGACCTTGTGAAACCTAGAATCATTGGACATAGTGTTTACAACTATTAGGAGTTAGTTGGATGTTAAGAACTAAAAGCACTTTGCAATACGCCTCTTGAACTTTTTCACATAACCACAAACTTCGGTGTACTTTATTGGGATTTTATGTGTGTATATGCGTAAAGCAGAGTTAGGCCCAGGAAGTGTGGTGAGATTGTTAAGCTGTTGAGAGAAAGTCAGAGGAGCAGTTTGTCACAAGGAGACACAAGTCCAAAATCTAAATGATAATATCAGTTAAAAGTATTGAAAAGTGACTCAGTCTGTTTTGAAAAAAAAAAGAAAGGGAAGCATCTTCATGGGCAAAAAGATAATAGAAACACACACCAAAGGACTAATTCCAGGAAAAGGTATTAACTCAGGCAGGGCAGAATATATTAGCATGTCCTCAGATTTTTTTTTCTAAAATACTCTAAAGATAATTTTCCGTCCATTACAAAATTATACTGTATTTTATGTTGGTAAATCACATAAAATCCAAAAAAATACATACAAGTATGTGCGTATAGTCCAGAGGTGCTCAAGTCCAGTCCTCGAGTGCTACCGTCCTGCAACTTTTAGATGCATTCTTATTCCACCAGACTGGGATCAAATGGCTGAATTCCCTCATCAGCACTCATTCAGCTCTGAACAGGCCTGGTAACGAGCCATTCATTTGATTCAGGTGTGTTGGAGAAGAGATGCATCGGAAAGTTGCAGGATGGTAGCGCTTGAGGACTGGACTTGAGCACCCATGATCTAGTGTGATAAAATGCTAAATGTGAAAAATCTCAGAGGTATTAATACTTTTGCAAGGCTCTTTATTCCAGTTTGATTTTACCGTGCTGATTGGCTGGCGTGAATAGGAATATCCACGTGTTTTGGTTCAGGTGAGGGACTTCTTAACACCGGGGGAGGGCTTTCGGTTTCTTCCCGGTCCTCTGGTGGTTCTTCCTTGATGACGGCTGTTGGAGGTAGACCTGAGTCTGAGTGTCCCTCCACACCAGGAAGTGATGAGGTCAAGGCAGGTGTTGAGACGTTGGTGTTGTTGTTGGTGGAGTTACTAAGAGGTGGTGGGGCCTTCGAGACATTCTGAGGTGAGGGTGCCTGTGAGTTTGTGTTGCTGCTACTGCTGACTGCGCTACTGTTGCTACTGCTGTTTGCCATGGTGCTGCCATTGCTTCCATTGGAGTGATATGTGCCACTGAACTGAGGATGATTGTTCAAAGTGCCATGGAAAGACGAAGGGCGGCATCCAGGTGAACAGCTGGATGACACACCTGGAACGGGAAGTTGTGAGGTGGGTGCAGAGGAAGAACCAGAGGGAAAGGATGAGAAGGCTCCCATCTGATTGGTAGATGGGCTAGGTAAGGGAGATAGAGGTGTTGGAGGAGTTTGAGCAGAGGACTGATAGTGTGGAGGACGTGTACTAGGTCCCATAGTTGATTGAGGTGCCTGGGAATGGGAGCTTTGAGGGGGGTGTACAGGTGGCTGAGGAGGCGGATGTGGGTATTGTCCATGATGGCTGGAAGAGGAGGAAGGAGAGAGTGCAGGAGGCTGATTAGGGCCTCCACGGCTTTGGTAGAGGGCAGACTCTCGCAGGTTTGAATCCCTCTCTCTGTCTTTGGGCCCAGGCTGGTAGTGGGGGTGAGGTGGGTGGGCGTGTTGCGTTCCTCCTGTCCCTGGGTACTCTCGTCCCAGGTTTGGAGTCACTCCAGGGGAGCTTAGGTACTCTCGATTTGTGCCAGCAGAAGGAGGTGCCCCAGCTGGAAAGTCTTTTCCTCCACTTGGAGGATAGTCTCTGTGAAAGTGATCTGCTCCAGTTGAAGGCATTTGTGTCTGGTCCATGGGTGGGGGGAAATCCCTGTTGGATGAATTTGGGGGATGAGAATGGGGATGCTGGGGAAGAGAGGAATGAGAAGGGTGACTGAGGTTGTTTTGGGGTGACGCAGGTGGGTCACGGTTTAGCATGGGGGCGACTGGTAGACCACTGGTTGAACTTGGGGGGTTCCCTGGTGGTATGGAGTTGTTATTAGGGTTGCTGTTGCTCCCAAACTCACTCCATCTGTTGCCATCTTTGTCTCTTGGGTGCCCCCCTGTGGGTACAGTGGGGCCAAAGTCTCTATTCTGATTTTGATTTGGCAGATTAAACTCCCTTCCTCCTTCCCGTTCCCTTTCACGCTCCCTGTCCCTGAATGCTGAACCAAAGTCTCTTCGATCTGGACCTAAGTTGGGCCCATCTCTTCCTGAGCCTTGGTACTCCCTGTTCTGCCCTACGGGCATCCCCCCAAACTCCCGAGCTGGAATGCTGTTGGGGACACTCATTGCACCACAGCCATTATTACTACTTCCCCCTCCATTACTGTTGCTGCTGTTGCCAACAGGAGCAGAAAACTCTCTGGTGAGCTCTCTCCCACCACACTCCCCTCTTACTCCCCTCTCTCTCTCTCCTGTGGGGCCCCTCTCCCTGTCCCCTCCCCCTCCAGCGTACCTGGGAAGGTACTCTCTGTGAGGGTGGGGGTGAGGATGGGGAAGGTAAGAGGGGTGGGATGAGGAGTGGCGAGAGGATGGCGGGTTGTAGACGGAGGGAAGTTGCTGCTGCTGCACGGGGGGCTGGTGCTGTGGGTGGTGGCTGCCAGGATAGCGGGAGTAGCCCCAGCTCCCCTGGCAACCAGTTGCTGCCCCGCCCTGCCAACTGGAGCTGTAGTGGTGAGGATGGCTAGAGGGCTGGGTCTGAGGCTGAGACTGGGACAGGGGCTGAGGGCCGCACTGTGGCAGCAGAGAAGGAGGCGTGGACTGAGCCTTGTCCATGAGTTTCTCTGTTTTTTCAGTTTTGTCTCTTTCTGTCTTAACCTCAGCCGGCAGGTTTTGTCCCCCAAGCTCCAACGGCTTCAGGGCAGGTGGAGGAGGAAGTGGAGGGGGTAACGAATGGGGAATGTTGGGGCTGTTATGTGAAAAATCTCCTCCAGAGATGGTTGTCTTGTTTATGCACTGTGTGCTGGCTTTGGAAGTCATTCTGTTGCTTTCAACACCCGCTGGTGAGCCATACTCAACTTTACACATCAATTTGGAGTCCAGGGAGAAATATGATTTCCTCCCACTATTGCTGTCATTCGATGAATCTCCTCCTCGAACAGAAGGAGTTAGACTAGAGGAAGAGCAGGGAGTAGAAGGGGGCTTCAGAGATGAAGAATCTTCAATTGTCTCTACGTCTCGTTTTTCCCCATCGCCACACGATTCTTCTCCTCTCCCCTCTCGTAACATTCTCCTGTCCTCCCCGGTCACTTTCCCTGCACCAACCTCTTTACCTTTCTCACGTTCTCCTTGCTTTGGTGAATCGGGCCCATCAGAATCAGAGTCCAGGCTACCCAAAGGGGAAGCAGAAAGACTCGGAGATGAGGATCGATTGTCCTGGTCTATATCCCGCCCGCTGCTCAGGCTGCTACTGCTATTGGCCAGGCTCCCTACGGCCGAACTCCTACTGCCCTGGGATTGGCCATCTTCATTGTCACTCTCCCGAGATTGGCTTGCAGCTGAGGTTGGAGGTGGAACAGTGGAAGTTGTTGAGCTTTCAGTCAAGTGCGTTGATGTTGGAGGATTTGGGTTTGGTGCTGAATCCTAACAAAAAACAAAACAAAACAAAAAAACGAGTAGCTTTAGAGTGAGGTAGAGTCAAAAATAGATTTCTGTCAAAGACAGCAAGGTGCAAATTGCTTAATAACGGATCTTTATATAAGAAGCTGACGACATGTAACACAAACCTGAACTTTCTGTCTCTTTGGAGGTGATACAAGTTCCTCCCCCTCACTCTCTGATGAATCATGTCCTTGTGATCTGCAACTGAAGCGATTTCCAGCCAGTTCCTCACCACCACCTCTTTGCTAAAACAACACAAGAGTTTTAATTTTGTTGTACTGAATCCATAATAGGCTCATATCTGTTTTTAGAACAAAGCCTGCAGCTGCATGCGTTTAAACACGAAGCATCAAAGATTTCAACGTGATGAGTTCTTAATACTGCAAGGGTATGTCTGTAGCAACCATACTGATGACTCACTCACACACACACACACACACACACACACACACACACACACACACACACACACACACACACACACACACACACACACACACACACACACACACACACACACCCCAAATTCAAAATAGGCTGTTTTTCTTTGTTTCATGACTTTTATCATTTGCATGCATGCATATTATTACAGTCAGGACAGTGAGAGGTAACAATGAGCACAAAGAGATGAGCTCTAACCGTCTGCCGGTCGGTGCGTTCAGGGCGAGTTGGGCTGGTGTGCGGGCGCCTGCCCCTTCTCTCCTCACTCGCCCCCCTCCTTCGCCCACTGCGCATGGGCATCTGCAAAGTCCACCAAAAGGGGAAAACATGGTGGGGTGGTGAAAAGTGTTAAATGTTTATGTGTTGGAGAAGAGAAAGAAGGAGAACAAGAGATAATTGAAAGAAAAACAAGAGTTATTTGAAACAAAAGAGTTGGGGCGGTAGTTTAAGGTAGCAGTAGTAAAGGGAAAAATGAAGAAAAGAAGAAAGGGCAGGAACAACAACAAAGAGAAGGGGAGAATGACTAACCTGACATTTTGAAAAATTATCAAATTTCTTACTAATTATGACATAATAAGACAAACATTGAGAAATTAAGCAGGTATGTACCCTATGACAATTCTACAAAAACAGAAAAGCTAGGCCTTGCGCATACCGATTCTTTGTGCGTTCTTGTTTTCATTATCTTTCCTTTATAACGTCCATTTCACAACAGAAGCCATTCCAGGAACAGAACTGGTTCCAGTTGTTTACCAATTGCAAGAGCTACAAAAACCTGCAAAGAAACAGAAGAGAAGAAAGAATGAGTCAACGTGAAGGGAATTCTGCTGAAGTACTCAATGTTTCTGTGAAAAAAATAAAAAACACGATGAAAGGACGCGGTGGTCATTGACGTCATTTTGCTATCGCAGGGGAGTTTGTGAACTGGAGACATTTTTAAAGACATGGAGACTATAAGAGCAGAAAAACAGCATTTAAATTGGCTGCATGCTCACTGTATCGGCACCACTGCTCTTCGCTGCACTCAAAACAATCTCCTCTCTGCTCTTAGGTTTCAGCACAGCAACGGAGAACTACAATCTCAAGAGGTTCATCCACTCCGACTGTCAGAATACACCGTTTGGTAGAGCTGCAACACTGGGATACTGGCATTTTGGAATGTAGTCTGTAGGAGACATACTGGGAATGAGAGCCACACCCCCCCTCCTTCTTCTTCCACCTTCCCCACAACAACCCACAGCTACTTGTGGTTAACCCACATGACCTGGTTATGGTCAGAAGAATCACAAGCTTATTTATTCAGCAACCCATTAGGGGAACGAACAATGTCAAGATTCTTTTTTCCATGTGGTTCTGCTCGACAGCGAACAGTAGGCAGTCATCGGGTTGGTCTAATCCATTCATTCATGTGCCACTATGATTGAAAAAATGGCTCATGAATATTAAATGAGGTTAAAAATAGTGTGCAGGGTTGTAAGAGAAAAGAAAGAACAGCTAGAGTAGAGCCAGAGTGTATGAACACTGTAGGTGAGTCATGTAGCAGCTTAACTACACACACATTAATTAAATAAAAAGCTCCTGTAGCAAGTGTGAAATCAGGAAAGTCACAATCACTGATATTAATGAATATACACTCACTGGTCTCTTCATTAGTCACACCTGTTCAGTTGCTTACAAAATAAATAGCAACTTAGTCAATCACATGTCAGCAACTCCATGTATTTATGCATCCAGATGTGCTGAGGAGGATATGCTGAAGTTCAAAGCACCAGCAACAATATTTAAGAGATTCTGAACGTGGCATAGTTGTTTGTGTCAGGCGAGCTGGTCTGATTATTTCAGAAGCTGTTGATCAGTGGGACTGTCACGCATGACCGTGTTTCTGGTTTATGGAGAGTTGAGAGAGAAAATATCAAGTGAGCAGCAGTTATGTGGACAGAAACGCTTTGTTGAAGGCAGAACGGCTCATAGGGCCAGAAAGGCAACCGTAGCTCAAGTTACCACTAGTTACAACCAAGGAAAGTGAAATACAAAACACTTTGACCCTTAAAGCAGACTGACTACAACAGCAGAAGAGCATTCCCGTCAGCTAAAAACCTAAAAATAACACTAAAGTTGAACAGGACGACCAAGTCTCCACAGTATCTGCCATATTGATACCTTAGGGTCATAGATGACATGAAAGCATGAATCCCTTCAGTCTTGTTTCAATGGTTCAGGTTGGTTATAGTTCTTCTATCCCTATTGTTTCACTTATCTGAGACTGGGTTGGAGTCATGGATAAAGAAATGCAGACATCCTTCTCCCCCAGTAACACTGTTGCTCATTCTGGGGGTCTCAAGGTGTTGCTACACCAATGTAATCAACTAGCAGGTTCTGCTCTGGGCTGTCCTCTCAGTTGGATGTACCCAGTAAACCTCCAAAGGAAGGCATCTTGATCAGATGCCCAAATCCCCTCAAGTCACCCCTTTTGATGTGGAAGAGCAACTCCATACTGAATTCCCTCAAAGATGATGGTATTTCACCTACTACATCTAAGGCTCAGTCCAACCGTTGCATGGAGGAGTGGTGCGATGGTCTGGGGAAAATTAGTACCAACTAGTATCATTAAAATACCAAAGCCTACCTGAGTATCGCTGATGACCGTATCTGCCCATCTTATGACAGCTACTTCCAGTATGAAGGGCATCATGTCACAAAATCAGATCATCTCAAACTGTTTTCTTGACAATGACTAAATAAGCTTCTACAGTCACCAGATTTCAATGAAGAATAACTCTTTTAGGATAAGGTGGTCATGAAGATTTGCAACACAGATGTAAAGCAGATAAATCTGCAGCAACTGCGTGATGCGATTACATCAACGTGGACCAAAAACTTGGAGTAATGTTTCTGATACCTTGTTGAATCTACTCCACAATGAATTAAGGTAGCTCTAAAGGCAAAAGGGAGGTCCAGCCTGGTTATACCCAAGTGGTGGACCAACATATCCTATTGCTGAGTCTTGTCAACCTTTGGTGTAGGGGGATATGTTCTTGGCACACTTTGGGCCCCTTGATACCAATTAAAAATAGCTTAGACTTAAAAGCCTGCTGAACATGCCAATGAATTCTCTGTAACAGCCTATACTGTCACCAGATCTCAAAGAAATAGAGGACATTTGTCATGAGGCAGAGAAGTTCAACCAACAAATCTGCAGCCACTGAATGAACCATCTTCTCAAAATGGACCAAAATATGTGTTCCACGAATTATTCATGTCCACCTAATCATGTGCTAGCCAAGGCATAAGGCATAGTCCCTTAATTTACCTGCAGATAAATTGATTAATAACGCAGCAGCAGCAGCATCCAGTAGGGGGTCTGAACAATGCCTCTCAGTTACAGGTGGCATCCTTGCTGGCCTGCCAGTGGTCCACCGGTCATCAAACACCAGCACTGTCACCACCAACTCGCAGCACATGCATCATCAACAAACTGGCCTCTTCTCTCTGCGTGTGTGATGCAAAGCAGCAGCATGCAGCGGCTCTGCTTACATCACCAACGATCGTGCACCGCAACGACTCTTTTCTTCCTGCAAAAATGTTACTGATACACATGCAGAGGGGGGTACCGAGCATAGCTGCAGCCTATATGCTACCAACAGCGGAGCCCCTGCCAGAACAGCCAACTCCTCCACGGCGACGTGTTCAGCAGCACATACATGACTCCCCAGTCTGCACGGATGTCTGTTTTCAAAGCGATGCACATGTTAGTAAAAGGTGAATCGGAATGGCGATTTGCTTTGGCTCCCCTCAGACCCCATTTTTTTTCCCCTCGCAGGAATGTGGATGCACCGCGTCGTGCAGCATTTATTCGCCAGGACGTAATTTTTTTTAGATGTAGCAACGCAGATTGATGATGATTGTGATGATGAGGATGATGATGACGATGATTAGCGCACAAAGAGTAGGTACAAAAAATGGCATGGTGAGAACAAACGTGGCTCACAAACAGAGGAGTGTAAGAATCCATTTTCTGCTTCTTACCTATAATATCCAGCGATGCGTTCTCCCACTTTGCCTTTCCCTTTCTCCCCTTGTGTGTGTGTGTGTGCGTGTGTGTTTTTTCCTCTCTCTCTCCTTTTTTTTTTTTTTTTTTTTGCTTTATGTTGCACGCCGACACGCACACCTCTGGGCCCAGGCGTCTGTCAGCAGAGCCTGGCGCTGGCTCATGTTGGAGCGGGATCCGATCATAACAATAACGCAGAAGAAATCTCCTGCTACTCCTTGCAGGGGGAAAAAAACCAGGGGTGCCAACTGCAGACTGTACAAATTGATGCCTCTTCCCCACCCCCTTTCGGTCCCCCCCCCTTTTTTTTCCTATTTTGCACCCCCCATTTCTCTCTCCCCCCTCTTTCTTCAAGACGACTTGCACTTTTTTTGTACCCCCTCTCCAGTCTTACAGTCAAAATATTTAGAGAGAGCGAGAGAGAGAGAGGGATGCACGTCGGGTGAGGGAAAGGGAGAGTGGTGAGGGCGTGATTTGCATAAGGAGAGAAGGGGGGGGGACATGAGGAGGAGGAGGAGGGAGGAAGAGAGGCGCAGAGAGAGGGCCAAAACTCTGAAGAGGGAGGGGATCAAGAGGGAGGGTCTCCTTAGACTAGTCCCTCCAGAGTCACCTTTACTACATGGAGAGCTTGAATAACTCGCCGCAGTAAACCTCAACGTGCAAAAACAACAACAAAACCATAAATGTCTGGTTTTAATAGATAAATGTGTGCGCTTTCGAGATTTTTCTACTGTGTCTTAACAAAGGAGCCTCGCACTCGTTTGGAAACAGTTGAATGTGTCTGTCTGGGAGAGGGTTGCAGCGGTGTGTCCAGTCAAGCGGCTCTGCAGACCTCCTCCTCCTCCCCGCTCCTGTCGTTCACTCCTTCTCCTCTCCCCTTCGCACAGCCCCCTGTCCCGTCTCCTATTGTGTGGTTACCGTGGCAACCCGTCCGGAGACTGTGCGTGGTGCGCCTGCGTGGCTCCAGACTTCCTTCATCATCATCATCATCATCGCCACCAGCACCATGCAGCCCGAGGAGGAGCAGCGGCGGCGGCAGCAACAAGCGGCTTCGGCTGGAGCAGCGCCCCTCTGCTGGCGCGCCCTCTGCTGGCGGCTTTCGGAACTGACACTAAATGGGACACATTTGGTTTGGAAATAGGATAAAAGTAGCAAAAATACTCTGGTTAGGTGTTACCAGTTAGTTAGAGATGCCCAAAAAGTGTACTCAAGTAAGAGTAACACCACTTTTTACTTTTACTTGAGTATATATTGTAGTAAGCTTGAAATGAGACGAATCTAACTTACAACCTTTCAGTCAAGTATATTTAAGACATTATTTAATATTGATGAAAAAGTACAAGTTCCAACAAGCCATGTTTCCAGTTTTATAAGTTTTATAATCTGCCAGTAGAACTAGAACTTTTTCATCAATATTACGCAATTATTGCCTTATAACAAGCTCCTGTATCTAACTGAAAGTCACCTGTTATTTTTGTCCTTCAAGAATACAAAAATATTTGCACTAGAAACTAAATCAAAATACTTTATATTTTGAACTTCTGTCAGTCCATTTTTCATTAAGTCACCTGTCATTTCTAATGCAGTATATCGTATTGTATTCAGTCAGAGGCTTGTTCAGATCTGCAGTAACACAGACCACTACAGGATCCCTGCCCACAGCTTTCTGTATATTCAACAAATCTTTGAAGAAATTTAGATAACATGAGTTAAAGCAACATTTAATACCCCTCTGGGATTAAGAAAGTATTTTCAAAATGAACTGAATCACTTTAAGAAACATTAAAGACGATATCATAACTTTATTGTTTCTTGACAATGTACCAGTAAATTGTTGCAATTGTTGAAACAGGAATTTGGCAAAACAACCTGGACTAACACCTTTCAGGAATGGATGAAAAGCACATAATACGAGGAAAAAAAATAACAAGACCACCAAGAGAAGAGTGACTTAACTTGTTGAGGCCTTAGATCAACACCGCCACAATGAGTTTTCTATTTTTTCAAAGACTTATTTATGAGTTATTTGGTGTGTTTGGGGCTCCACTGAAACAAGTGAGTACATAAAAACATTTGGTTTCTCGTGCTGCTGATGGCTCTGTCACTCAAAGGGCACTGGGGTTGCGGAAGTTGTGACCAGCGAAGCGGGCCTGGTCCCCCAGCTCCTCCTCAATCCTGAGAGGAAGACAGAAAACACAGAGGGATGGACGTGAAAGAGAAGAAATGCATAAATTACAGGCTCTGAAATGATATTTAAGAATGATGAAGTGAAACAGAAACTCACCTCATGAGCTGGTTGTATTTAGCCAGACGCTCCGACCGACATGGAGCACCAGTCTTGATCTGACAGAAAAAATGAAACATTTACACGCTTGGCTGTTTTATTCTTAAGACCATTAAAAATGTTTGCTTATTGTTCTTAATGCTATCAAGTAGCATTTTCTGAATGAATATGTCCAAACTGCAGGTTTCCAATTGCACCTGGCGCTTTTTCTCTTAAGCTATTATTGCTGTTTGTGATTACGCTGAACTTATGTGTATTTTTGCTAAATTTTTAACTACAAACACAAATTTCAACTATTATCAGGCTTTAAGTAAAACGATCTAACAGATGGATGAGAAATTGCAACTATTTGTCCACATACCAGGGTTATAATAGTTTTTCATTATAGTTTAGTTTTAATTTGTTGTGATTTTTCTCTAATTCGGTTAGTGTCAATTAGTTTTTAGAGTGTGTTTACTAGTTTTTATTAGTTAAATATTCTTTAGTTTAGTTTTTATTAGTTGTAGTAGTAGTTTTAGTTTTTTATGATTTTTAAGTGTAAAATTCAAAAAAGTCAAAGCATCAGGATTAAGTATACATAGATTGGGTAATGAATGCTCAACAGGATGTTGAATAGCTAACTCTGGCGTTTTCTCCCAGCATTTGCTGCTGTCATTTTGCAGACTGGAGCAGCATAGCCGCCAGGAGGATTATGGATTACCGTAATTTGTCGGCAGCTGACATAAACTGCTTGTTAGATAAATGAAATTCACATCAGTTCGAAAGGCTAAGAAATAGATTCATAAACACAAAAATGAAGAATGTTATATCTATAATTTCAGTGTGTTTTAGTCGCTCGACTTAGTTATAATTAGATATATTTCCCCATTAACCCTTTCATGCATAGTGGTCACTACAGTGGACAGCTGTCTAAAAGCCATTTTCTTGTGCTTCTTGTGGATTTTTATGTTATAAATGCACACAGACCACTGAAGTGGACACTAATGCATCATAAAATACTCATCAACTACTGGCCATCAGCTGCAAATACAATGAAAATTATTTTTGCTAAATCCAATATGGCCGACAGACAAAAAAGCATGCCAATCCCTTCTTCTACTGTAGACGACTCTTGGAGGTAAAAAAAAATATTGTGACATCAGATAGCCTCTAAATAACAATACAACCGGCATATTTTTCAAATAACTTTATATTTGGAGAAAATTACAATTGATCACCTAAAAAAAAAAAAATGTTCCTTCCTTTTTTTATGCCTTAAGAAAATAATAATAAAAAAAACTGGGAAAAAAAATCCTGACACAAAGGATCATAATTCACACATGAAAGGGTTAATTATCATTTTTATTTATTCAAGCTAACAAAAATATTTTCTCAATTTCAGTTTTCGTTATTTTGTTAGTTTTAGTCAACTATGATAACCTTGCGGACACATGCACTGAATGTGAAAACTTACACGTGAACCACAAAGATGTAAAACACAGACGAAGGGAAACATGATCCACTGGGTTGAGCGTGTTACCTGTCCGGTGCAGAGACCGACCACCAGGTCGGCTATGAAGGTGTCCTCTGTCTCACCGGAGCGGTGGCTCACCATCACCCCCCAACCATTCTCCTGAGCCAGTTTGCACCTGAGAAGCAGCAGTAAGTGTCACATGCATGCAGCTTGGTGCACTGCAGGGACACATGTATGAGATTTAAAAACAGAGCAGTGACGCACGCTTTGATGGCCTCAGTCACAGAGCCAATCTGGTTGACTTTAAGCAGCAGACAGTTGCAGGCTTTTTCCTCCACTGCTCGCTGTATCCTGCGGGGGTTTGTCACAGTCAGATCATCTCCAACAACCTGCAGAGAAAAGTCCCAGAAAATTTGAAGAGATGTTTTGTTTTCCAGGAGAACTGGAGTTGATGACTACGTTGTCACTTTGGAAATATTTAAAGCAGTTATCTCTATCACATAGTCTCTGGGAGCTGTTGTTTACATTCTGTTTGTGCAGTTTTTCTTTGGTTAGTTGGTAATAAATAGAGTGCAATATCTTAGTTTTATTATTTAGAGTATAACTAATGGAGCAAGTTAGACTCTAATTGGCTGAATTTTCTCCCACAAGTTCTATCCATCTGAGGTAACTATTTTTTAAAGTTTGTGTTTTTAAAATTGTATATGGCATCTGGTTTGTGGGATTTAAAAAAATATTACTGCTGTATTTTCAGTGGAAAACATTTTTTAATTACTATTATTTGTTCTTATTTATTGTTTTGTGATGTTTTTAAGTTATTAATTTCACCAGGGGATGGTGAGTACATATGATTAATTGACAATAAATCAGACTTTGACTATTTTTAAGCTCTGACTGGTCCATTCCAACATGTTTAACCATTAAGCCAACAAAGCTTTTGTACTGTACAACATAAATATTAAATATGCCAGAATGATGTTTTTTAAAAAATGTGCTTTAAATTCATAATTTTACATACCTTTACTTAGTATTTGGTCTTATTGCCTTTCAAGAATATAACTTAATTTTACATTACGGGAATCCCTCCACAGGCCTCTGACTGTACCATAGTTTGCTGTAATTTTGGCCCATTCCTCCAGACAGAAGTGCCATAACTGAGTCAGATTTGTGAGCTTTACATGATCTCAAACTTTCCATGGTGCTGAGATCAGGGCGTTGTGATGGCCATTACAAAACACTGACTTTGGTGTCATTAAGCCACATTGTAGCTAATTTAGTGGTGTTCTTAGGGTCACTTTCCATTTGGAGGAACCATTTGCATTTCTTGGCTGATGTTTCCCAACAAGCGGTTTTTCCCTTGACTTACTAATGTGACATTATGATACTACAACAACAAAATATTGATATCTAGAAGAACAAATATGGAGGTTCTTGTTTTAGAGACCATGTCAGTGAAGTTAATTTTCTGTTTGAAGTCGTCTAACTTCATAAAATGACAGTCCCATCTCACCTGGATGCCAACCGAAGCTGTAAACTGTGACCAAGCAGGCCAGTCGTCCTGGTCAAAAGGATCTTCAATTGACACAACTTGAGGAAAGAAATGGACATATAAGTCAAATACCACATCCTGTTATGAAGGAAACAACAGAAGGGATGCTCCCGCATGAAGATGCTAACGATGCCATACACATTTCACGTTCCACAAGCTGCACACACACTCCTGTCAGCATAACAAGCCTTTCTGTGCTGTCACACATAATCAAAACATCCTCCACAGACCTGGGTGTCATGAGGAGAGAGCAGACTCTCCAGATATCTGCTTTTCTCTCTGCTTGCTAGCCCTCTAGCAAATAAAGGCAGGTCTGTGCCACTGCTATCCAGAGAAAATGTGTTTACCAACAGCAGTGATGCAGTAACACTGAGAGTAATGGCCTTTCCGTTACAAATCTGCACAAATCTTTGTTGATATTCTGCTAATGTCAAAAAAACACAATTTTGCAATTGTGGTGTTTCCATTAAATAAGAAACACAATGACAATCACACGTGTTTAAGTGCTTTGTCATTAAAAAAACATGCTGCATCATAATCCTCTCTCTACTTCCTGTCGTCGTCTTCGACCTTCTGGCCAGTAGTAATATCCAGCTGTTCCTGTCGTCTTGGTGTGATGACAAAGAAAGTATTTCCATTGCAGATTTGCGAAATTCATCTATTTCTATACAGCCGAAAGGCAAACTTTTATCAAATATTAAGAATTTTTTTTCAAAATTATCATGTTTCCATTAAGCAAATTTATTTTGCCATTTCCATTTGTGCAATTTTATGCTTAATATAAACACGCTAATATAAAAAAAGAAACATGTTTTGGAACAAAAAAAAGTTTCTGCGCAAGGATGTCGTTTTTCAGACACATCGAAACAGATGTATTTTGCACATTTTTCGCGTCACACCAGTCACGTGATCAACAGCCGAAAGTTACTGCTGGCGAAAACATTGAAGAAGATGACAGGAAGTAATAGGAGGATGGCTTGTTTTTTTCAGACAATGTGAAACTCATAGCATCCACAATTAATAAAAAATTGTGTTCTGAATCCGTAGCTCTTCTGTAAAATCGCGGACTACCATTTCCCCTAAATGCCTCACGGCTGACGTCTTCTCTGAGGGCTGATGAGCACTAGCTATGTTTGAATAATGAACATATTTCATTATAACCGTTTACATCCATCACTGTCATTGACTTATCGCTTGAACAAGCTTATTAAAGCATGATTTTAATTTAAATTCTTATTTAACGGAATTACGAAATTGTGGTTTTTTTGACATTAGCAGAATATCGACAAAGATTTGCGCATGGAAACGCAGCTACTGCATGTCTCCGGGGGGGCTTAGAAACCTGCTATACCAACCTGGGTAATTGTTAATGAAGCCCTGGTAGATGCTGGCCAGCTCCTCAGCGCTGATGTTGCGGGCAGCGTTGGGCGGGGACTTAAAGTCCAGGTCATATTTACCCTCGCTGAAAAACTCAGAAGCGGCAACATCCATCCCAATCACCACTTTGTCAGTGAAGCCCGCCTTCTCTATGGCGGTCTTTATCAGCTCCAAGGCTGACGGAGAACAAGAAAAAAGCCAGTTAATACGGTATATAATATTAGGAATCGTTTTCTGGTGCGTGGACTTTTCACCTTCACTGTTCTCTTGAATATTAGGGGCGAACCCTCCTTCATCGCCCACGTTGGTAGCATCTTGGCCGTACTTCTCCTTTATGACGCTTCTCAGAGTCTGGTAAAGCTCCGCCCCCATCCTCAGCGCATCACGGAAAGACTCTGCACCCACAGGGAGAACCATGAACTCCTGCATGGCCAGTCTGTTACCAGCATGCGAGCCCCCGTTGATTACATTAAAGGCCTGCAAGAAAAAACAAAACACAACGGGAGGAAGCTTTAACATTGTTCTAACGCATAATAAATATGGTTTGCTCTAAAATTAACAATATATATTGCGATAGACACATGATCAGTAGAGCTGATGGTAAAATATTAAATATTTATCCAGAACCGCACAGCATTCTGGGGGATGTATGCAGAGGAAAGAGTTTAAAAGGTCGGCGTCATCAACTAACTAACTCGCTCTTTGGTTTCCTAGCAACTACTTGTTGAGTAACTTGTGGTTACCTAGCAACAACCTGTTAAGTAACTTGAGGCCACCGTGCCTCATAACTGCGTTAAAATAAAAAAACAGTAGCGTGGAGGGAAAACTGGAGAAAACAAGAAATGTCATGTCACCATTTTTGCCGGAATTTAAGATATTTAACACATTTTCGGGGTAAGTTTTCAAACTTTTTCTCCAACACATTTTGAAAATAAAAACAATACAAATAGACTACAAAAGAATATTTTAATTCAGTATTACATGACATTTTATTACTGCTGTTAGTTTTCTGGTAGCATCAACGTTCTACAGTAGGGACAAGTTAAGCTAAAATTTAGCAAAATTTTGTGTTTTTAAATGTCTCTCTCAGACACACTCTTTAAATGGAGGTAAATTTGTCTCATTATTCAATTATAAATATATTTCAAATAAAAAATAATTGTATAAATTGTGATTACTGCAATGAAAGATAAATGTTTTTTTGAATGATAATTTTGTTTACAGAGACGTCATAATTCATTTTATTTGTTATTTTTGCTGTTCTGTTCATTTATTTTGGGATATTTAAAATGTGTTCCAGTTCCAGTGTTAAATGTTGATTAGAATTTAAAGTTTATTAATCTTTCAGAATGTGTTCTTGCGTTATTTTGTCATTAACATAATATCACTTGAACATGGTCTCAGAAAACAATATTATAATTTATTGCAATATTTTTTGGGACAGTTTATCAACCAGGTAAATTTGTTATCGTGACGTATGAATAATTATATGTGAAAATTACAATTTGACTTGTTATGAAAACAAAATAACAGCTCACTGGAACTGGGAGGACGAGATCTCCGTTTCCTGCCAGATCAGCGATGTGACGGTACAGGGGGACGCCTTTCTCCGCGGCGCCCGCTTTGCATATAGCCAGCGACACTCCAAGAATAGAATTGGCCCCAAACTTGGCTGCGAGGAAACACAGAAGACGCCTCATCACACATGGATGCAGCTGATGCAGGCCGCTGCAGCTGCATGTCATTGCGGATATCTCAGCACGAGAAACGCAGGCTCACATTTGTTGTCAGTGCCGTCCATTTCGATCATCGTGTTGTCCAGCTTCTCCTGCTCCAGGACACTCACTCCCTGGGAGGAAAGCAGGCTGTCACAAACAGAGTAAACAGATTTTTCATGCTTCTCCTGCTCCTTCAGCAGCTGATACTCACAGACTGCAGGAGAGCGGGCCCGAGGGTGTCATTAATGTGAGCAACAGCCTTGGTAACACCTTGAAGGACAAAAACAAACATTAAAATTCACCAGGAGGAAACGGAGAGAAGAGAAGGATGGATGCATGCTGACGATTGTCACCTTTGCCCTTGTAGCGAGTCTTGTCGCCATCTCGGAGCTCCAGAGCCTCGTAGATGCCAGTCGACGCACCGCTGGGCACAGCCGCCCTGAACAGACCTGAATTAGGAAAACAGTGAGGGGGAAAGGGTTAAAGGTCGGAGAGACTGGAGGACATGATAGATGCTACGGTAGTGTGTTTTTGTCACCTTTGGCTGTGTGCAGATCCACTTCCACAGTGGGGTTTCCTCTGGAGTCGAGGATCTCCCTGGCAACGATGTTCACTATAGACATCCTGCAAAATGTTAAACATTAGCCTCATCTTGATCTTTACAGCAGATTATGCTTAAAGGAACAGTATTATGCATTTTCAGCCACACAGTATGATTTTATAGCTCAATCAAGGAACTATGTTACCTTCAGTTATAAAAATGCTGCAAGTATTAAATATAAATTCAATTTAGCATCTTGCAAATGGGCCTCTGTCACTTTAAAGGGGCAGTGTTACATAAAATTGACTTTTATTTTTATTTTTTTTAGCTTTTCATCATGTTATAATGTTATTCCCTAATCAAAAACAAAGCTGGAGTGTTACCTTGATTCTTTAATGAATGTTTGAAAAATCCTTTAATCTCCATGGCAACGATTCAGCTGTGCAAAACGCCTGGTTGGACCTAGCTCCGCCTCTGACAACGCAGCAGCTGCCCTACTTCCACACAACTCCCTCCCTCAGCTCCTTCAGACTAGCCAGCAGCTATTAGTGGAACCTGGTAAAACTGCATCTGCTGAGCTCATTATAGGAGCTACTTCTTAGTGCAACACTGGTAGAAATGTTGTTAAAGGGTTAATAGAGGAGCCATGTTGTGATGACTTCCTGAAGGTGGAGTTTCAGAAAAATCAGGAGTTTTCAAAACAGCAGAGGCCCAATTTCAAGACGATAAACTACAAAGCCAAATTTCTTTTAAGTTGTATTTGATGTAACATTTTTATAACAACTGAAGGTAACATAGTTACTTGATTGTGCTTTAAAATGAGGGTATGTGGCTGGAAAACGCATAATACTACCCCTTTAAGAAACTCACGCTCTTTCTGAAACTCCACATCATAACATGGCTCCTCCATTAAAACTTTAACAACATTTTTACCAGCGTTGCACTGAGAAGTAGCTGCTATAAGGAGAGTAGCAGATGCTCAGTTCCACCAGGTGTTTGCTAATTGCTGCTGGCTAGTCTGAAGGAGCTGAGTGGGGGTTTGTGCGGAAGCTTAAAAACTGCAACTCTGAGGAGGAGCTGCGCCTGGAAGGTGGGGTTAAGTCCAACCAGGCTTTGCACAGCTGAATTGTTACCATGGAGATTAAAGGATTTCTCAAACATGCATGAAAGAATCAAAGCAAGACTCAAGGTGTGTTTTTGATGAGGGAATAACATCATAACTTAATGCAAAGCTAAAAAATAAAAAAAGTAGATTTTAACATAACACTGCTCCTTTAAGTCCATGCAGAAAAATCTGACAGATGGAAATGAGCAAGTGAGGTGGGTGGCGATGAAAAATGGATGATAGGTCTTCAATAAAACAAGATAAAATGATCAAAATGCATTTCATTGCAGCCCACAGTCGTAAGGAAGAGCTTTCACACTTGCTTCCTCTCATGGACTCACACTGTGACTACAGTGACGCAGCCTGATGGATGGAAAGCTGTGGAAACTGGGCTCCCTGTGAAGAGGCTGTCACACGCAGTAAGAGCTGGAAACATAAATCAAAACCCAATAATGCATACCTATTAAAAAAAAACATTTCAGCCCTTGAGCCTGTCCAGAATCTGTGCAATCTCCGCCAGTGACTGATATTATGGACTAACGGAGGGGTGAGACAGAAGACAAACATGCAGCAGGGGAAGAGAGGGATGAGGAAGAGGATGCTTGGAGGGGATGGAAGAAGGAAATAGATCAATCTTTTTTTTAACGTTACCTGCTGTGTGTTTGATCCTGGTGGAGTCAGTCGGCAAATGACAGGGGGAGGCAGAGGGATGAGGAGCGGGGAGGAAGTGCGCTGAGAACGTGTGACGTGAAAGGGGGGAGGGAGAGTGAGTCACGGGAAGAGGGAGCGAAACGAAAGATGGAGTGGCATGGCTGGAGTCATATGGATTTTTGTTTTAATTAGGATGAAGAAAATCTTCTTTGGAAAAAAAAAATCCTTTCATTTCACCAGCAAATTTCCTCATTAAAAAAAAAAAAAAAAAGAACAAGTCTTGTTGCTGTCAAGTCCAGAAACGACTCCATCCCGCTGCAGGTACAAATTTATAAAGAAAAGGAAACAAACACATCTGCTGTCTGGATGACAGGCAGCAGACATCACAACAAAACAAACCCTGTAAGACAGATCTGTGCACAAAGTGGGTCATGTTGTCAGAGAACATCGAAGACGAAACCACATGGATGAAAGGAGACAAGGAGACAGGTAGACAGGTAGCAGGAGCTGCAGCTGCTGGAAGGAGCATTTAAAAATAGCCACAGAGGTAATTAAAGACACAGAGCGCACAGCAGGAGGCAGGAAGAGAGCCGCTATGGGCGATTTGTCTGAAAACCTCTCTGTTTGCAACATTGTGTCCAGATTCGTGCTTTGGAGGACTGTTGTCACGTCATAACAAAATCTAACATATTTTATGAGAATTTTATGAGATTATCCAATGCATTTCAGGAGTTTTGAAAACAAAAATCTGAAAAGTGTGGCATGCATTTATATTCAGATCCCCAGAAGCTACATGATGTGAAGACTCACATTTGAGGACCATTGCACGTTTGGTCATATTACAGCAAAATTCAGCATGTTTTGGGGGATTTTAAGTGATCTACCAATACAGGATGCAACATTTCAAAAGTTTTGAAAACAAATTCTGAGAAGTGCGGCAAGCATTTGTACCAAGAACTCTGGATGATGTGCATCCACAGTGCTGCTGCACGATTTGTTACATCACAAAACAATTCTGCATATTTTGTGAGAATTTTGTGATCAACCACACAAAAAGTTAAGTTTTGAAAATGAAAATCTGAAATGTGTGGCATGCATTTATCTTTCTATCCCCAGAAGCCACATGACCTGAACTCTCACGTTTGGGCAAGTTACAGCAAAATTCAACACATCTTGGGGGATTTTAAGTTATCGACCCACACAAAGTAGAGCATTTCAAAACAAATTCTGAAAAGTGTGGCATGCATTTATACTCTAGCCCTTTCCCCCAATCCCACTAACAAAAACAGTGCAAACAGATAAAAAAAAGTACAACTATGTATAATTTTAGTACAAATAAGAGTTGTGGGAAGGCCTCAGAGGTTTGATTGAGGGCTGTGGTGAAGAGACGTAGCAGTGTCATGCTGTGAGTTTTAATTGAACTAAACAGAGAAAATCTAAGAAAAAAGGAAAAAAGAAAGGGCATGAGGAAGATTTTCATATTAGAAATACACCGTCAGAACTTAAAATGTTTAAATCAAGGTACATTTGTGTGCTAGAATGGTCTAGTCAAAGTCCAAACCTAAATCCAATTGAGAATCTGTACCAAGGCTTGAAGACGAACATTACAATCCGATATGTCTGAGTTTTAAATATTTGCAGCAAAAATACTTGGTGCTGTGATTTCATAGACAGATGGTTCTGCAATGGTTCAACTCAATGGGTTCAAATAGATGATAAACTTGATATCTTTAATTTTCTGCTGTAGATTATTTTCTTTCCACTTCTTAATTATACCTGGACCTGTGGGAGTCGATCACTGTGGACAACATAATGCAACAAAACAAGTTCAAACAAACACCATCAGCAAGCGCCACCTGATTCACACATGTAAGATTTACAAACCCATAACATCACAAGAGACATTTATTAATTATCTAACAATGTTTAATGAACTTTTATTTAGTTAGATTAATTAGGTAACAGTATACAATTCAGTTCACAGACACACTAGTGCCCTCACAAACATAAAATGGACTGTACAGCAGAATTACTGGATGCTACAGCAGCGAACTGCAGCGGGTAAAGACATGTCAAGTTTTGAGAATGAGTATATATTTATATATAAAGTGAGTGGATTTTCACCCATGTTTGCACAGGGGCATCTGTATAGCTCTATGTAACAGTACAGAAGTTGATCTGTAAATGTAGCCATCGAGAGTGTGTTATATTTTGTTGATCGTGTGTGTGTGTGTGTGTGTGTGTGTGTATAATATGTTGCACATGTTTAGACAGTCCAGTCATATCAAACATTAATGACGGGCAGCTCCGTCTTCGGCGTGTTTCACAGCATCGGGGGAAGCGCTCCCTCAGTTCCTTCCATCTGCTTCCTTGAAAAGTGGGACACCTGCAGAGACGGAGATCACATCAGACCGGTCCGACGTGGTTCCCACTTCAAAATCCATCCTTTTTCCAGACTTGAAGCGACACAAAGCATTGTTGTTGTTTTTTTTTTGTTTTTTTGTTTTTTACACAAAATATGCCTTTCAAAAAAATATACAGATCGTCTTAATATATAATGTGATTAATTATGTGACAGGCTTATGCATGCCACAGCAATCATATCCCCATCTCTCTAAGCTGCACACAGTAGCTGCATTTAATCATATTTTCCAATGTATTGATATTTACTGAATAAATGAACAGAATGGAGGAAATTGTAAAACTTATTCTCAACAATTACAGTTTTTTATATCATTAATTGGAATGTACAATAAATAACGATAAATCAACATTCTGTATCATAATGAATTACAAACAATATGATAAATGCGGCATTACTATAACACAGAGTGTGAAAACTCTGGTGGGACTGTAAACACTCTTCGAAGGTCAAAGCAGATCTGAGTATAACAGCGATCGTTTCCCATCAGCATAGAGACTTCTGCTACTGCTTGAAAATTCAAAGATTTCCTACTGTGCATCTTTGAGTATGAAATAAGTAACAGCTGAGTCTGTTCCTGAGTTTTTCCTTTAACGGGTTAAAACTTACAAACTGTCGGCTCCTGAACCCGGAAAAACAACCAAACGAACCATAAACAAGAACGCAGAGCGCTAGCCGAACGAACTCCTGCCCCGGGCAGGTCGACCTCACCTTCTCACCAGTCGTAACGCGGACGGGTGTGATGCTGACGATGTCGGGGAGACTCATGTCGATGGGGGGGTGTTGAGCTGGAAGGGGCAGGAAGGGCCAGCTGCTGCCCTCCTCCGCGCGGGTCCTGACCGTACTCCAGCCCACGGGCGTGTGGGGGAACGTACCGTCCCGCCTCCCTCCTCCACTCCTCATCAAACGCTACTGCCTCACCTGACGACAAACAGGTTTGAAATGTTACTGGAGTTTATCAATGCTTGTGTACACGTATCACGGTTTATACAGTTTACTCAGTAAAATTCAAGCATTTTCAAGGTAACTTAGCTTACTTAGCTCACACTAAGTGAGATAAAAACAATGAAAAAAAGAGTTTTCAATTCACTATTATTTGTCTTGTGATGGCATTTTACATTCTACAGCAGGAGAAATGAAAACTAAAATATAACGGCTCTTACACACCCTATGCAGATCCAAGAACAACACTAATTTAACAAAAAGATTGTTTTTTTTAACGTGAAAAAATACAAGCCAACATTTATTTAAATTACCATACGTAGTCATTAAGCCATCAGGAATAATAAATAATCATTACATTGAATCACGTTAAGACAAATTACCTTACTGCTTTAATTAAATACTTACACATAGAAATTACAAAAAAATCTCTAAGAAATGTAAGTTTTCTGGCATGTAGCAAATAGAAATAATTTTTATATTTGTGTCTGATCTGAAGCAAGAAAAGTTTAGTCTGAGTTAACTCAAATGTTTAAAGAGACAGAAAAAATGTCTCTTTTTAAATAATAAAAATAATAATAATAATAGTAACTATTTGTAAATCGCTGAACGGTTACAAGGATATAAAAGACAAAATGAAACAGTGCACATTAAAAGCAGATAAAACACCAAGAAGGCAATAAAGTCCTTTATTATGAAAATATTTGGTTTCAAATGTAAACAACGTTTTCCGAATTTGGCCTTTTAATCAAATGTTAGATTGCACTTTCTGACAAAACGGTGCAGTTTGAATATCAAGCACTTTCTAGGACTTTATACAGAAATCAAGCACTTTCCAAATCTAATTGAAATCGAAGCTCTTTCAAGGATTTCAAGCACACGTATGAACTCTGAGCACACCAAGGAGCCAAAGAGAAGCTCGTTTTGCAAAATATAATCAGCACTCGTACTCACTCTCATCAAGGTTGATGAAGTCTTGCCGTTCCTCTCGATCGCCAGTGCGCCTGTTTCGTGAGCGCGCCATTATGTGCGCTCGCTCCCCGATGTGGTGGCCGATGGCGAGGCGCTCCAGGCCGCTCTCGCTGTCCCTCATCGACTGCCGTGTCTCACGGATCTGAGAGGAAAGACGGCAAGAAATGCAGTTCACAAAACAATCCAATGACCAGAACTTAGAGCTGGGCAATAAGGAAAATAATAAGAGTGCATATCAAATTAGAAGATTAAAAGAAAAAAGTAACATAACCCACATATATTAATTAAGTTTTTTAGTTGCAACACCATTTGGGTTATTTTTCATTTTTTTCATTATTTTTTGTTGTTGTTATTCTCTTATGTAATCTGGTTATTTGCTACTTTGAAGATCGATACCTCCGTTAGTCTATAATGTTTGTTTCATATCTATTCAAACTCAATAATACTTTATTGATCCCAACGGGAAATTAAATGTAACAAAAGAAGCATTTTTAATATATAGAAGATTTTCACTGAACTCTGATCCAGAACCACACGGCATTCTGAGAGATGTAGGCAGAGGAAAGACTTTGATCCACTCAGCCTCTCACAGAGAGCTAAGCAAGGTTGGTGGAATCAACCAACTCCCTCACTCACTCTTTGGTTGCCTAGTAACTCACTCACTCTTTGGTTGCCTAGTAACTCACTCACTCACTCTTTGGTTACCTAGCAACAACATGTTGAGTAACTGGCGCAGCAGCAGTTTAAGGTTTTGCCACCGTGTCTCATAACTGCTTAAAACTAAACAAAATCAACGATGTGGAGAGAAAACTGTGGATAAAACAGGAAAAGTCACACCACCAGTTTGCAGAGGTGGGTGGAGTACAGAAAAATAGTATTCAAGTAAAAGTAGCACTACTTCAAAATATTTTTAATCAAGTGAAAGTAAAAAGTATTTGGTAAAAAGTCTACTCAAGTACTGAGTAACTGATCAAATTATCACTCATTTGATATTTCAAAAATACATAATCATCCATCCATTATCTTTACACCCTTGTCCCTTGGTGGGGTCGGGAGGGGTGCTGGTGCCTCTCCAGCTAACGTTCCGCCAGACTGTCACAGGACAACACAGAGACAAACAACCATGCATACACACACTCACACCTAGGGGCAATTTGGAGGGGCCAATTAACCTGACAATCATGTTTTTGGACTGTGGGAGGAAACCAGAGTACCCGGAGAGAACCCACGCATGCACAGGGAGAACATGCAAACTCCATGCAGGAGGGCCAGAGCTGGGAATTGAACCCAGAACCTTCTTGATGCAAGGCAACAGCTCTACCAACTGCGCCACTGTGCAGCCCAATACATAATCAGATGAACCAAAATATAATGTTCTGTGGAAGTTTTGGTATTTTAAAGAGCAAAATGACAATAATTCATGTACATAACAAAAAAAACAAAAACAACAAAATCAGGCAAAAGAAAGTTCTTCCAAATTAGTTTCTTTCAATAAAAGAAGTTATGAAGCTTTACCAAAAACTGCAGGTGTGCTTCTTTGTCTGGTGACTTTTTGGTTAAAATATGTTTGTTTTTTATAGAGAATCGAGAAAATTAACTCAAGTAAGATTAGCAATACTTCATAATAAAATTACTCAAGTAAATTAAAAACTAAAGCGTAGCATAAAATACTCCTAAAAGTACATTTTTATAAAGAAAATTACTCAAGTAAATGTAATTTAGTACATGTAATTAGTTACTACCCAACTCTGCCTGTATGGCAGTACTTCAGATATTTAAAACAAAAAACTAATCAATTATTGACGTCTACTGATATGAATCACTTATGGCGATACGTTTTTGCAGCCATGTCATCCTGCCCTACCTGAACTCTGACCAAACCAGAACTCAAATGTTTGTATAACCGAGATTTATGCTGCTCGTGATTTATCCCCCGCCTGTACAGCTGGCGGTTTTTCATGAGTTACTAAGGCCAGAAGAATTTGTTCATGCTTGGATAAACACACGGTTACGGCCCGGCGCTCAGACAGGTGTAAATCAGGCCTTCTTACGCGGTAATATAACGCCGGCCTTGGAAAACAGCTAAAAATGTTAATATATTCCTACCCCTCCGGGGCCTGTTCTTGTTTGACTCGTCTGTTGATAAACTTTGGGAGCTCCAGGGTCTGTGGACGAATACGAGATCACTGTTGAGGAGGAAAATGTTTGACAGTTTGGCGATCCGGACATTCTTTCCTGTGAGAAGAAGACAAAACAAAACGAAAAAGCTGAAGTCAAACCTGAACAGTTTTGTCTTCACAGCTGAGGTTAATGGTTGACAGAGCTGCTTACCACGTTCCCCATCATTTCTCCCATCATGCCAAACATATCCATGAACCCGCCTCCCTGCAAACATGGAGGAAAGCTTTAAGATGTGCAGTTCCTTTAATACAGGTGTTCTTGATTTATTTAAAACAAGAAAACAAGCAATCAGTAGGACAGATAAAACATGTGAATGCATAACCAAGAACAAAATGATTAGCTTAGCACTGCCTTTTCTGTTTTCTGTAGGAAGAAGTGAACATGTATTGAATCCGACCGCTTATAATAATTTAATGTAAAATGTTACATACCGGCCCTCAAATTATCAAAAATTTGGAAGTAAAACCATGTAATAACATTCATGCGTCTGTTCAATGTACTGTGCTAAAAAGCCAACAAATAAATTATATTTTAGAGACAAAATGGTTGCAAGCCAACTCTCATAACAGGACAAGAAAATCTATGGATACATAATAATAATAATAATAATAATCACAAGTGCAAACAATAACCGGACATACAGCATCAGAGTAGTTACCAACTCCTTCCAATGTACACCTATTAACTCTTTTTAATCTGTGTTATATAACAATAAATAAAATTTAAAAAAACAGAGAAAAAAATCTGACAATAATATATTATTAAACTTGGAGTTTTAGTAAGAAATTTATGATGTTTTTAGGATTATCTAAATTTAAATTACACAAAAGCTTAGTGACAAATTCAATCTAACTTATGCAACACTTAAAGCAAGTTAAATATTACTCATTGTTGAGTCAGAGTTCATTGTTGTTACACAACTTTACCACGTAATGAGAGTTTTTGGTGATTTGTTTCGGCTTGCTAAAGAACTCTTCGTTTCCAAGCCAGAAAACAATTTAACATTAGCAAGGAAGTGGCAAAAACTTAGTTGCATTAATTGAATTGAAATTACAAAGAGATTTGTTTAAAGTCTCTAAACATATCACAAATATGTGAATAATTTTGTTTTAACACAGAATGTACCTACTTTTACCTAAGCTTTTTGTGATAGCAGAAATAAAATAGATGAGCATTTTTGAGAAGAGTAAATAAATCAGTTACCCACCATTCCCATCATGCCAAAGGGAGCCAGTGGACCCGCCTAAAACACAAATCTCATGTTAAAAACAAAGAAAATAAAACAAAAACACTAATTTGGGGATTGAACAGACAATATATTGCAGCAGCAGCCTGTTACCTGTCTGCGTGCCGCACGGGGTGGCTGAATCTGGGGGGCGAGAGCGAACGGATCCATGGCGAAGGGTCCAAACATCGTCCTCATCTGCTGCCTGTGGGCAGCAAACGGATCCCTGGAAGAAAATGGTTCAGAAAGTTTAGCTGCGTGAACTGGATTTAAAACAGGTCAAATTAACACAAGATAGAAAAAGAGTGAAACTCAGTAATATTTTCGGGTGTTTCTAAGCTCTTATTTCACAACTGTCTCAGTTTTGGCACCTTGAGTCACATGACTATGGTGATGTACAGAGAGGTTCATGTATATAACAACATAAAGATGTACAAAAACACATGGCCATACATATAATGGTCATGCTTTCCATATTGAGACTTTTAAATAAATAAATTTGAAAATATGACTAAATGTATGCAGTTTAGTGACACAAGTCACATTTCTTTATGTATCTTGTGTAAAAATTAAATAAGGTGTTTTTCAAGAGCAGTATCAGTTTGTGGGACTATTATCTTTTTAAAGCTAGTAAAAATTAAGCCAACTCTGACAATAATCTTCATGAAATTGTCTTTAGACAGAGGCTTCTGCAAATTTGCTGTAATACAGACTGCTATACCGTCTACAATAACTCTGAAGAATTTGCAGAGTTTTATAAGCCTGGCGGGCCACCAGGCTTTACTTCTGGCCCCACCAGACTAATAACTGCATATTTATTTAAGTCTTTTTAAAATGTTTGCATTTTTAAGACTTTATAGTTGGTGTTCAGGTATTAATCTTCCAATAAAACATAATTATCAAGTGATATTTTCAAATTTCCTGTAAACTTTAAACATTTTTTAACTGAAAAACATGACGGGCCGCTGGATGAATGACTGCCCTACCATGCAACCACCAGGCTTAGCAAGTTTTCTGGGGGAAACCTTGTAATGAGTTAAAAAAAAACACTTCATTTCCTTTTGGGATCAATAAAGTATTTTTGAAATTTAATTGATTGCCGTGCCATTCAGACACACCCATATCTAAAGTAACCTAGAAAAGTAGTTCGTTATTGACACGTATCACAATTGTGCCACAAAATATTGCAATTAAACTTTAGGTCCATTATGACGAGAGTCTTTTTATGTCTACTATGTATTGTTAAATGTGTGCTCAAGTGCAAACCTACATAAAATAGTTCTTGCATTTTCTTATTCTTCCGATTTACCAGCCATTAAAAATACTGGTTCTACTACTTCCCCAAAACAGAGCCAACATTTTCATCAGATTCAAGATTTTAAAACTAATTATAAATCAAATAAAGGTTTTCAGAAATAATCATGTTTATTTAGCCTGTCTAAAGAAAGAAAATACAATTTTTTATATATTTAGTCGAACAGAGTGACGTGCTGATGTAAATATGCAGGGTCAGAAATTACCAGAAAAGACCAGAAATGTCCTGCTGTTAGCTCATAAATAGCTAAGACGAAACAACAGGAAATGTGGTGTTGATCGGTTTTTGCTATAGCAGGTGTTTTAACGCATTACTTTCGGGAACTGATAGTTCTCGTGTATTTATTTAATTTTTTTTTCGCTTTATTGTCTATCCAATATGGTGGACCGCTACAGGCCCCCACCACAGCTGGCTACAATAACGAAAGGTAGGCTACCTTCAACAGGGCGCTGTGAAAACGCAACTTCACCGCACCGGCACTGCACAACAACAACAAAAATAACACAGTTCAGACCAAATGCAGAAAAAGTCAATGCTTACATCATGAAGGGATCGTCTTCGGCGTCATTCAAGAAGCGAAACATGCTAAGCGGTTTAACTCAGCTGGCTGATGCTAGCCAGCTAACTTGAGTTAAAGAGAGAAAGAGTGACAGTCTCACTTTCAGGTCGGGCTGAAATGTTGGACTTTTAGCCCGGCAGCTTCCCGGAGAAAACGACACAGCAGCTGTATCTCTTTCTCAACGAGGTTTCTAGCTGAAACTGTCACTAGACAGTAAATTCCAGAAACCTGGAGCAAACATTGAAAACGGAAGTCCGTCCCGTAACAAAGGAAAACACCGCTGCTAACAAGCTAGCATCGAAGCTAACGAAGGTGACTTCCTTTGCTTTTCAAAATACACCATTTCCGAATAAACTTTTCACAATAATTATTCATTATTCAGACAAGTTTGCTATATATTATAGAAAAAGGTCGTATATGCTCTATAAAAACTAATTTACTCAAACTAGAAGCTCGTTTCAGTTTGTTGTTTACATATTGCTAGTCCATAACAATAAAGCTATGTCAATGCACTAAACAGAAAATACTAATCATTTAAATGCAATTATAAGAATTACAGTTTACCCTCAATACCACACAATTACACCTGAATATGACAACTTCAGATTTACGTCTGAAGTTGACATGTTAAAAATGTTTTTAAAAAAACGTATTAAAATGTTTTATTGGTCTGATGTAGTATTTCTATTTTTAAATGTTATGTTTTCATTTGCTCTAAGCACAAAATTATCATAATTAACAGAAATAAAGGCGTGACAACATCCTGTCTAAGTAATTAGTCTATTTAATGTATTTCACTTAATGGACTGAGTTACTAAAATAAACTTCAATAATATTCAAATTTACTGACTGGGTCTGAGAATGGAAACAGGATGTTCTTTTCTTATGAAAGCAAATTATATCTTGTTAGCAAGGGAAAGTAGCTAACTTTAGGACTTTAAAGTTAGCTACAAAAACGACAAAAAGAAAAACCAACTTGAATAGAGTCCAAAGTGAAAACATGGATTAAAAAGACAATTTTTAAGAAATGGTCTTGATCATTTTCAGCGTTACTGCCATGTTAGCAAGATGTAAGAGTGAGTGTAAAAATACATTCATACTTCTACCCACTCCTTTGAACATGCAGATATACTTTACTGTTCCTTTGTGTGTTTTTCTGTTGTTTTACATTTGTTTTAGTTGTAAATAACGTTGTTTATTCTTTTCTTACACTACCCTCAATAAAGTCTGTTTTATAGTGGGACAATGGAGGAGATCTGGCTGATGTTTCATGGAGCTTCAGACGGTGTTGGAGAGGCGTTGAGCTGCAGCTGCTCTCTGTAAATGTTGCATGATGACCCAGACACTACAACTGAACAAAGGATAACTTCTTTCTTTTGGATCAAGCTGCATGCTCCCCTTACCTAAAACACACTGAAAATGTTTTGAGAAAATTGGCAGAGAAGAATTACAACAAAGTTTGTTAAAACTCTTGATCAGTTGATGAACAGTCCTAGTTTAAAGCACCATCTCTGCTTTCTCTCTCATTCATGTTTTTAATTTTTCCTTTTTCATCTTTGTAATGAATAAAAGTGTTTGCTCTTGTACAGATTAATTCAGCTCTTTGTTGATAAATCAGGAATTAAATTAACCCCATATTTGGCAGCTGAGTTCAGTTTTCTCTAACCACACTCCATGCGATGGTCTGGGTCTGATTTGTTGCTTCAGGACCTTCATAATTTGCTCTAATTGATGAATAGATGAATTCTACCCAAAGCAGAAGAAATCAGTAAGTAAGTAAATACTTTATGCATTGCATAAATTCACAGCTACTAAACTCAATCAGTGTATTACAATTTTATTACTGGAAAACAAACACACCACCTCCTGCAGGACATGAGACAAGGAGTGTTTATTTTGTGATGTGCGGCTACACCACAGATAACGTAAGATAATATTTTCCATAAACTAGAGCACAAAGTTCAAGCCTTCAGTGGGAAAGTAGCCTGTGTCTGACTCGTCAAGGAAAAACTACAGTAAGTAAAGCTGAAAAGAACTGCTGGTTACAAAATTATTACATATTCTGGAACATTATGAAGATTTTCAGAGATTAAATGCTTATTTAAATAAGAAATGATTACCAAATCCTGTAAATATTGATAATATGATTATAGATGAAAGGTCAAAGTCTTCCTAAATCATGTACTAAGATTATAGCCTATCCTCTACAAAAATAAACAGAAATAGTCTTCACATGTCATTCTTTGTAATGAATCCATATGAATTAATTTTTTTTATTAAATAATTGAATTTTTTTTATTTTGGATGTAAAGAAAATCATAATGTAACAGAAAGAACTTTAAAAAAAATCAATTAAAAAAAAAAGAGATACCAAGAGGCTCCGAGGTTGATTTTAATTTGCTTAGAGACGAGAGCTACTTTTAAATTAAACTGTTAATTCTGCTTCATACTGAAGTTTAAAATGTTTATGTCATGATATGTGCAGAAATCAGACCAGAATGCAGACAGGAGTCTGCAGTAGCCTCATGACTGTAATGTTTAACAGAGAGGAGAATGAATAACTTACAGAAAACCAGATGATACAGAACAGAAAGGAACCAACAAGGTAACAGAGAACTGACGGGTCTTTATACAGAAGGCTTAATCAAGAAATGAGGAACAGCTGGAGGGAAAGCGCAGGCAGAGGAGAAAATAGAGAACAGCTGGGAAGAGGAGTAGGCTGACAAAGATGAAAAGGAGGAAAATGACAAAACAGAATCTAAGAAGAAGAAGAAAGAAGCCTAATCTAAGGAAACAAAGAAAGAATAAATTAACTGAGATGGGAAATAATCTAAACTGGAAAAGTCTAAATAAATAATCAAATCTTAAATGAAAACAAATTACAGCTAAGACAGAATGCTAACATTTTTTTTCTTTTCAGACAGAAACAGTCATCCAGCATTAATTTAACCTGCAGTCACAAGAGATTAACTTTACAAAATGTTTTCCAGATTTTATCAAAGTTGCATTTGAATGGTCTCAGAAGCACACAAGATGATCTATTTTAGTTTATTGCAGCATGAAGATGTTTTTAACCGTTTTGGTTGGAATATTGATGTGTTCGCGTCTGTTTTTGCTCGAGCACATTCATATTCTGTTTGTTTCCTCATAGATGCAGGTACTGAAATGTGTAGCGGTGGGAGACAGTGAAGCTGAAAAAACGGCCTTATTGATCGCCTACACAAGAGGCTACAATCCTTCAGAATATGTGCCAACAGTAAGCAATATGTTGTAAAATTAATTTATTATTTAGTTAGCAATATAAAATGTGATTTTCTATTTTGTTTTTGTTTGTGCTCTAAGGTTTTTACCGACTATGCAGTCACAGTAATGATTGGTGGACAGCCCTATATTCTTGGCCTGTTTGACACAGCAGGTAATTGTCCTTAAAAGTTTTTTTTGTTTGTTTTTGTTTCAGTTTTATACATCTCTTTGTAAAATTATCTCTTGTTGATGCTTTCAGGTCAGAATGACTATGACAGACTGCGACCATTAAGTTACCTGAAAACAGACGTGTTTCTTGTGTGCTTCTCCGTTGTTCACCCAACATCTGTTGAAAGCGTCAAAACAAAGGTCGCGGTCTTTTGAACACTGAATGTTGTTAATGTTTAGTTTTGTTGTTGCTGATTCAAAATGTTTCCAGAAGTCTAAAATTATTCATACCACTGGCAAAGTTGAATCTTTTAATTTTAGATGTGCACCAAAAATGTACCACCAACTTACCATCTTATATTTGATGTTAATGAGTATGTCTGAAGTTGTTGAGGATTTCAAATGAAACAAAAATGTAATTGTTGATTCACTACCCCTGATGTGAACAAACATCTTTTAATCTCCATGGTAACCATTCAGCTGTGCAAAACGCCAGCTTCTTTGTTGAATGAAAAGTAACTTAATTTAAATCTGGCAAAGCCATTTTTAGTTTAATCTAACTCCACAAAGACTTTAAAATAAAGTGAACAGAATCCCATTTTTTACTTTAAGTTTCACATTTCAGAATTATATTTTCAACATATCTGCATAAATTGTAAGCACAGGTTAAAGAATCTATATCAAAAGAATCTTTATTTTGGTCTATTTTGCCCCATTTTTTTCTTATTGACAATTCAAATAAAAATACTTTATTAATCTCAAAGGGAATTTAAATTAAAAAGGATCTTCAGACCAGTGTTTGCAATTAAGAGGAAAAAGTTTATTTCCTCCAATTAGATAAATAATGAGGTGGTGATTAGCAGCAACAAGAGGTTGATGCCTTCATTTTGCAGTGATTACTCCAACATTGTCTTGCATTATTTATTTTTTTTGTTTCTAGTGGGTTCCTGAGATTTCTCACCACTGTCCTGGCACACCGTTCCTGTTAGTGGGCACACAGACACACCTGCGGGGCGACAGCCACACAGTCCAGGAGCTGGCGAAGACTAAACATTGCCCCGTCTCCCCCCAGGATGGAGAGAAGCTGGCCAGAGCGCTCAGAGCGGTCAAATATGTGGAGTGCTCCATGAGCACACAGGTACAGAGATTAATTTTTACAGCAACAAATCATATTTCTATGGAAAAAGAATAAGGCCACACAAAAAAAAAATAAAATAAAATCCCAGATGAATTGATTTTTTTTTTTCTCAGAATTTTGACTTTTCTCCAGAATTCTGATTCTAATCTCAGGATTCTGAGATTAGAATCCTGAGATTAGATTAGAATCCTGAGAACTCAGACATTCTCAAATGTCTGAGTTTTCAAATTTCTAAATCAGAATTTTGAGTCTAATCTCAGAATTCTGATTTTAATTTCAGAAATCCGACTTCTCAAAATTCTGACTTTTTTTCTCAGAATTCTGACATTTTTCCAGAATTTTGACTTTTCTCCAAGATTCTTTTTTTTTTCTTCAAAATGTTGACTTTTCTCATAATTCTGAGTTTAATCTCAGAATTCGGATTTTAATTTAAGAAATCTCTTTTCTTCAAAACTTTGATTTTTTTTCAGAATTTTGTCTTTTTTCTTTTTTTTGACATAAAAAATAAGTTGTTTTTTTTAGTGGCCCTATTCCTCTTCTGTACTTTTTTGATGGATCACAAACACGTTTTGTTCTTCTTTTTGTTGTTTTTCTTGCTCTTTGAAAAGGAAAGCGTTAAGACGGTTTTTGACGAGGCCTTACTGGCAGCCCTGGAGGTTCCTAAAGTCAAAAAGAAGAGGTTGTGTGTTGCTATATGAAGCAAGGCCAACAGTATGAGATGAAATGCTGCACACATTTGGTGGGACTTCTGAACTGGAGGAAGTTATGAAATCAAATTTCCCAACTGGGATGTGATAAATGTGCACCTTAGCTGCTGTTTCTGTTTGCAGAAACGCCTGTGAGGAACTTTAATCCAAATGTGCCTGATTGACATGTGACGTTGTAAACCAACATCCGAAGCGGGTGATCACATCAGTGTTTTCTTTCTGGAGAAAAAAAAACAGAAGACAGAAGAAGGTTTCTATTTGATATTTTTATTACAGCCACTACTTTTGAATAAATTACTTCATATGAGTTAATATTTATTCAGTTTGAATGTAGGGTTATGAATGTGACAGTTTGGGTTTCATCTGTTGGTTTTTGTTTTTTTTCACCCTTTGTCTCATGTGTCACCGCCTTCATTTATTTTTATGGTGGTTGGAAAACAACTTAAGGTGCATTACTGCTGTCTCATGTGTCACCTCCTTCCTCTGTAATTATTTCCAGCTGTTCCTTAATTACCCGGTGTGTATATATATATGTTCTCACCTGTGTTATTGTTCCCTGTTGGATTGTTACATCAACCTCTGCTCTGCCCTTTTGTGTCACCAGCGGCTACTGCAAGTCTTTTAGGCATTATTAAATTACTTTAATTTAATAAAGGATATTGTGAATAAGTTAAACATTGGAAGCTCCTTATATCACACCCTGATCAGTTAATTAACTCGAAACACCTGCAAAGGTTTCCAGAGCCTCTAAATTAGGGGTGTCCAAAGTGAGGTCCAGGGGCCATTTAAGCCCCTGAAGATGATTTTGCACAGCCCTCAATTGCAACCTTGTTTGTTTGTTGTTGTTTTTTTAATTTAATTTAATAGCAAATGGGACTACAAATATCCAATGACTTTTACTAAAAGATTTGGGTATGTCCATTTATTAAACTTGAAGAGCGAGTCATCCTATTCAGAAAAAAATAGACAAATATTTTCAACCTGAAGAATTTGACATTGTTTGCCGTTTTTTGTTTTGTTTTCTTCAAACTTGAGACTTTGTTTCAGCTCTAAAGTGATTTACTGATCCCTTTTGCACACAAACTAGAGCATGTTGCACAACATATTTAGTTTATTTAATTGTTGAGCAGATAAAAATTTAATGAATAAAATTTTCTATAATTGTAATTTAAAATATGACACCATGGCAAAAGGTTTGGACAGCACTGCTCTAAATGGATCAGTAGGCTACACAATTGTAGAGAGGACAAATTAGAAGTTTGTCCTCTCTACAATTATATACCTACAATTCAGGGATAATTAGAGTAAAGGTGCACACTTGTATGGGTCATCCACTTTTTAAAAAAAAAAAATTCTGCTCTCTAAGAATTATATTTTACTTGGATTTGAAAAATGATGCATTAAATGTGGGAAAAATAGGAAACTATATTATTTTTGTTTGTATTTTGGATGCTAAAATTTGGAGTTTGTAAAGTGTAAATCATGTTTTTGTTTTTGTAAGCACCTTTTATAAATATGAAAATGACTCTTTAGGCCTTTCTGTTCGAGAAAGTGCTTTTTTTGTTCAACTGTTTTGTTCTGAAACCTAAAAATAATTAAAGTTTTTCTTATTTTAAAGTAAATTAAAAATACTAACTCTAACTAGTGAATTCCATGTTGAAACACCTCCCCCTGCTGGACGCCAAGGGAGGTGTTTCTGTTCTTGTGTGATGCGCGGCTGCGTCATAACAGGAGCAATAAAAATGCTTGTTTACAGTCCGGATTGCGCACAAAGTTCGAGCCTTAAACCCAGGTGTCACCTGCCGGAAACGATCAAGGTGAGTACATCTGGAAAAAACGTGACAGAATGTTTTATAGGTCCAAACACGAAGCAACCGAGTAATGTAAAGACTTTGAAGTTATGTTTGGATCAAATAAAGTGGTTACTTCTAATATTACTAAAATATGTAATAAAATAATCAATGAAGAAATGTGGAAATTGTGCACACAGAACATTTTTAAAGGACTGAAAAAGTACCGTTTGCATGCATGAAGTAAAAAAAAAAAGTAAATATGACGCTAAGAAAAGACGAAATGTGGTTATTTCCTCATTTAAAATAGGAAAGACACGTAATGAAGCATATAATGCGAAATGCTATGGTGGTGGTGGTGGTGGAGGGGCAGGGGGGGAGGCCAAGCTTAAAAGTTTTGAAAGAATGAATAAAATCACATTTTGAATGTGGTTGTAACTTAAAATGTAAAAATGTTTAGATTACTCTGATAGTATATTCTGATGTTTTAGTTAGCTTTTATTTGTTCCAATGTTTCTGAGTGAAACGATGACTGTGATGACTGGGGAAATGTTCTATAACCAAGCAGGTAAATGTCTCTGAAAAGACTATTTTTCAGTTGCTATATTTCAAGTCAAGATAGTGACTGAGACAGAAACTTAAAGAACAACATAAAAAAGAAAACAAAAGCAATAAATAAAAATCACTAAGCACTACACAGGTAAACACAAGACTCCACTAGAAGGAAAAATGTATATATATACGCACTCGTACAAAAATTATTAAAACGTTTTCATTTGTACATTGTAATACACTTCATGTCCAGGAGGAGGCAGTATGTCAGTTCCTCTAAAGAACTAAATCTTGTGTGGTTTGCGGCTGCGCAGAAAATAGTTCTACCCTCAAACCCGGATGAAACCAACGCCTAACTTGTCGGTAGAAAAACGGTAAGCTGAACAAAAAAATAAAGAGTTAAAAATAGGTTGTTTATTGGTTGCCGCAGTCTGGGATGTATGAATAAACAACTCCCAGAAATATAAAGTATTTACGGAGATGAAGCGTGTGTATATTAGTGAAGCAGTTTTTGAGTTTGTGAAAGTTTCCTGTATGTTAGCTTTACCTTGTGTTCTTATTAATTATAATACTTCTGTCACCTTGGGTAAGCTATTGTCACCTCTGTTTTTGTTAACTATGTTTTTTTTCATTAGTAGGTTTGTTTTATGGTTTAGTGGAAGAAAGATACTAAAAATTATATTTTAAATCTAATTATTGTAATTTTAAGTCACTGTAAAGCCATACTCAGTTTTATTATCCATAGCTGGTCGGTTTTATGTTTTTTTTTTGTTTGTTTGTTTTTATACGATATGACTTCTAAATATCGCCTGTTTAGGCTTCACGTTTTAGTTGGTTTCTGATCTCGGAGCTTTGCTCATTTAGCGGAAGTGTTTGCAGTATCCGCTTCTAAATCACATTCAGCTAATAAGCAGTCTTTTTACAGTCTCCCCCCATTTTTTTTTTTTTTTTTTACATCTTTGGTATGCAGCATATGCGGAAGCCGCTCTCTGACATTAGTAGAGTTTGTTCCCACATGCATTAACAAGTCTAGTCAGGGTGATTAGGCTTATTTTCTTACTTTTACTGATTGAAGACGTTTATAATTTACTTAAGTCAAATGAAGCAACTGATAAAAGGCATAAATATTGAACTGTCACAAGAAAATGTATTGGAAGTATTACGGTAGAAAGAAATACACCATTTATACTTTAGGGTTTTATGTTTTTCACAGGGTTATGTTATTCAAAAGAGATATTAAATTTAGAAAAACCGCTGTAGTGATTTCTTTGATCTTAAGTTTTACACAGAGGTGTGCAGAGCACCCCAACATTGTTGACGTATTTTTACTCAGGTAAAAGTAAAAAGTAGTCATGCTAGTAATGACTCCAGAATGATTGAAAAAGTATTTGCTAATACTGAGTATCTGATTTTAACGACTGTTTTTATAATTTACAATGATCTCATCATTATAGAATTATGTAATTTTACAGACTAAAATGGAAAAAATAATACAAAATAACACATTTTAATGATTGAAATAAATTCTAAAATAAGTAAATGTGAAACGAGAAACTAAAAGAGAAATGTCAAAGGAAATGTGTCTAAGTTATATCACAAGCTCACAGTGACGCATAATTTTGAGTTATTTCACCTGACTTAAATGTGTGGGTATAGTTTGGAAAAGAAAAAATGAGGAAGCCCTTCGGGTCCATCTGCTTCCACACAGAACCGCCACAAACAGGAGTTGATTCTTGTGGTTCAAACTGCCGACAATTTTTGGGTTTCAGGTCTGGATTCTAACAGATTCGTCCATCTTTCAGCCAGACGAGTTTTATTTCTTACATAAACATGCGGAAAGCTCTGCTCTTCCTTCTTGATTTAACATCAATACAGCGTAGAGCTGATCTGGAGATTAGTTTTTGAAATAACCGATTATTAATCCTTTTCCATATAGCTGATTATTTCTGTCTGGTCTGTCACAATGAAGTGTTTTTCAAATGATCTGATCGAAAGAGTGAAATGTGTGCAAAGAGTTTATTTCCTGAGCGTTCCTGTCATTACATAGTTTTATACTTGGAGGTTCAGATACTCGCATGACTGCTGGAAAAACTTACTGTCTGGAAAAGGTATAAAATTGTGAAACAAACAATTGTAAGTGCCTTGCTGTAATTATTCACACTCCTTAGGAGTGGCGCCACGAGGATGCTCTTTTTACCACTAGTTGATTAGTTAGTGGAGGAAATTACTCTTAGTATTCTGTTTTAGAAAAAATGTTCCACCACTAACGATTTTTTTCCTCCAGTTTGTTTTTGAGAACATCCAGGGCGGAAACAATTTAAAAGTGTTTCTCAAAATGTGTAACAAGTGGATTTACGGAGATGGTTCTAAAAAACAAGAACCGTCGATTTAAACAAATCCTTAATTTATTTTTGTTTATTTAGAAGTTGTCACTTTTTATGGTTGAATGCAAGCCTGTCACAATAAGCAATTTAGTAATTAATCGCATGATAAATTAAAATGAGCTGAACATTGCCATAGTTCTGAAGGATAATTTTGCTTTTTACTGATGGTTTTGTTTGAATTGAAATCATTTTTTCTTCTGTAAAGATCCTTGATACGGCGTTAAATTGGCGCTATATAGAAAAACTGAATTGAATTGTAAGTGGGTTTTATTTATTTTTATTTGTTTTGGTTTTTGTGTATTATTTTGAATATTTAAAATATATCCCAGTGTTAAGTGTTAATTACAAAATTAAAATCTTTTGGTCTTTGGGAGGGTGAACAATATGAATACATCACTTGAAAATTGTCTCAAAACAACAACCTTATTGTTTATCACTAACTTTTTTGGGACAATAGTTGAATGTAAGTTGATGTGCTGCCTTCATGTGAGGGCACGAATGCCATTGTTAAGCTTATTAAAACAGAAATCCGTCATGAAGCGTCTTGCTGACTTGTTGCTCTTCTGTTTCATTGCAGATGCAGACTATAAAATGTGTAGTTGTAGGGGACGGTGCTGTCGGAAAAACCTGCTTGTTGATTTCCTACACAACCAACAAGTTTCCCTCAGAATATGTGCCCACAGTAAGACATTTTAACAATGACTCATCCTGTAAACTCACAGCTTTAGAGCCGCTCTTCATGTATATTTGTTCATGTTTTAAACTCATTAACCTCTGGCCCTGCAGTGGGATTTCTCAACCTGCTCTGTTTTCTTTCTAAGGTTTTTGATAATTATGCAGTGACGGTGATGATTGGGGGGGAGCCCTACACGCTGGGCCTCTTTGATACAGCAGGTAATTATCTCTGGAAAGTTTGGCTTCTGTAAGTTTTCTTTGGCTCAAACTAAAATAAGTCTTGTTTGTTGTTTTTGATGCTCTCAGGTCAGGAGGATTACGACAGGCTGCGTCCTCTCAGCTACCCACAAACAGACGTTTTCCTTGTATGTTTCTCAGTCGTCTCCCCGTCGTCATTTGAAAACGTCAAAGAAAAGGTCAGTGTTAGAGCGTGAAATGGAAATTAAGACAAAATCTGGTTATTTGTAAATCAGTTGAACCCATTATCCAGCTGAGGAAATTCAAAGACAATATGTTAAACCATAAAAACAAGAAACAGGATTGTGTGGTTTGTTTACAGCCATGTTTTATTCCCTCTCCTTATTACTGTAAGTAGGGAGGAACTGAGCAGACCAGCTGCTGAAATGTGTAAACTGGAGGGTTTTGGTTATTACGCAGTTTCAAGCGGTCTTTTTATTGTTGTCGCTATTTTTCTCACAGCAAGCTGGATGTTATTTATAGGCTAACCAGTTACTGTTGTAAATGTTGCAGAAAGTGCAGTGTCATTGTGCTGCTGAAATAAGAAGTGCTATGTTTTCTTATATAGAAGACCTACTGTAAATATGGGATTCCTGGGAACATCAGCCAGAAAGAAAAATCTTCCATAAATTCATGGAAATGTTTTGTATTTGTACTATAAAACTGGCTCATAGCGACTGAAAACTGTGGAAATGTGAGAGATTTACACATTGAAGATGTGTAGAAATATTTACCCATTTTCTAGCCTCTCAAAGTGCCTTTAAAGTACAAGTTATTGACCCACATTCAAAAAAGCAGATCACTGTCTTGCTCATTTACACTGTGACTCTTGTCGGTGGTGGAAGTAAACCCATAACCTCTGATTAGAAACAGCTACACTTGCTAAAGAGCTAAATATGCCACAGCCTGTGCTGGGGTTGAGTTTTCACAATTAACCCTGTTGGTCTACAGCAGCGGTCTCAAACTCATTTTGGGCCAAATCAAGATCGTGAATGCTCTTAAAGGGCCGTTTGTGCCAGATGGTTTGATAAAACCTGTTCACAAACTGTTAAAATATCAATTCATTCTTAAAATTAAATAATAATATTGAACATCTTTCTAGGATTTTCTGATTCTTTTGGGGATTTTTTGCAATAAAAATCAAAGTGTTTGTGGTACACCACCGGTTTGGTTGAATGTTTAGATATTTAAAACAAAAGACTCATCAATAGTAGGGATGTGCCGATCAGGTTTTTTCCTGCCGATACCGATACCGATCACCCATGAGGGCCGATACACCGATACCGATCACCGATACCGATCACATAATTATTATTTATTTATTTTTTATCATAAACCCTACCGGTTACATTATGTGGAAAAAGGAACCATGATTTCACCTTAATTTAGACAAAAACTTGTTTTTAATAACTTTTTCCAAGAAGAAAACTAAACAAAACAGGCTTTGTGCAAATTGTACTGGTATTGATAATACTATCTTTAACAGACTGATAACATATGAAAGCTCTGAAGAGGCTAAATAATGCAAAGAGCCAAAATAAAACCTCTCAACATTGCCAAAAAGTTCAAGTATAAAACTTAACATTCAAAGGCAAAAACAGGTTCCATACAATAAACAATCCAGAGGTACTGAATGAAAACTTCCTGTTAGCATGGCGGCTAGCTGATTACTGCTAGCTCTGATTGGCTGTTTCTGACTGAGCGGAGTAATTATGCAGATCAGGGAGGAGATCGATTATTTTTTTAGAGATTATCTGTCTCATGTTAGGACAGCGAAAGTTTTAATACGTATGTAAAATGTATTTTTTAAGTTAGATGCTGCAGCTTTAAACAGGTTCGGTGTGAGAGTCACTACCAGGTGGAGCAGAAGCGAAGCTCCGTCTGTCAAATATTACTACCTGTAGCGTAGCAGCGGTTCAACAGCGAGAGCAGAACCAGCGTCTTACATCGCAGCTCGAAGACTTAAATAATTTTGCGGGTTATTTGTTTAGCTTTCTGACCGTCATGCTAATCCCGGTGAGTGTTTGTAGCTGTGCGCTGCTTTACCTGCTATCTGATCCTCCGTATGTCTTTTTTACTGCAGAGTGAGCCTCGATGTAGCCAAACTCCGTCAAGTATGGCATTGTTTTTATGTCGTATTAGCTTCGTTGTGTTGATGCATTTTTGACGTGCTTCAATTTTTCCCACAAACCGCAAACTTCCCCATTCACTCAGTGCGTTATAGTTCCACATCGCTTAGGATTTGTTGTTGCGCGTTTGCGCAGAGTGAAGGAAAGAGGAGACCAGCTGCACAAGCAGGCTGCGAAATGAGAAGCAGGTGATCGGTATCGGTAAAAGAGACAATGATCGCCGATCACCGATCATGCACTTTTTCACGAAAATCGGCCCGATTATGATCGGTGACCGATCGATCGGCACACCTCTAATCAATAGTTATTGATGTCTCTTTTTTTATTACCATGGATATTAAAAGTCTGTGCATCCAGTTTTAGTATGCCGGGATTTGGTGACTAAGAAAATAACTTTTTTCTTTTTCAGAACTTTTTCTATCCTAAATGTAGAAAGAAAGAACAAAATTTGATTCTTTGAATTTTTATCCATCTATATGTTAAGATTAATATTAATCTACCCTTGTTTTATGAGGGTAGATTATATCTAATCTGGTGTATTTTCATTAATATGATATAAAATCAGATGAATACATACATCTGATTTTATTACGTCGTTTAGCAGAGCATGTCTTGACTTTCACGTTCAGAGCTGCAGTATGCTTGGGCCAAAACTGAAATGTGTAAAAATAAATGAATAAATAAGTAGATAAACAATTTCAGATCTTTTTATTATATTCACATTTTCTAAAATCTTACCTCTACTATATTTTTGGAGGGGGGTATCTCAATAGTTTTTGCAGTTGCGAGTGTGTTTAAGCTAGAGCTGCACAACATATTGAATATTGTTTAAAATGGCAACTTCCTGAATCCAGTATTTACTGGGATATTATGTTTCAAGTGTCAGCTATTCACACTCTGTAAATAGAGAACACATTTTACCACTTGGATGGATTTTTAAGTGCCATAAATGTCCAGAATGATGCATATCTGTAGTGGTAGAAATGCTAAAATCGCTGACAGAAAAGACCATTGTGTTCTGATAAACAAGACTGAAAAATGCCCTGCTTCAAGCTTATTGTACATCCTTTATATTTCATTTTTGTGTTTATATGCGTACTTTCCACTTGGCAGCCACTTTACTGCTGATGTACTTCAATTTTCCCACTGAGGATGAAAGAAATTATTATTCTATTCATGTTTCTATATAAAAATGCATTTTATAAACATTTTATGATCTCAAAGAGGCTAATAGCCATGGCTGTAGTTTCCGTAGTTGAAGGACACAATTGCTATAAAAACAATTACATTTAATTAGCTTAAACAACTGTTTGTTTATAACTATTATTATATTTTTACTGTTGTTTTGGATGAATTTGCCTTCAAATTCACAATCCTACTATTTTCAATTATATATATATATATATATATATATATATATATATATATATATATATATAGTACGCAATATTTAGGTTTTGGTTTAAAAATTGGGAATCATTACAATAATTGGATAATTATTGTTTTTTATTCTCCAAATGAAATCAGGATTGTTGGCATTTTTTGACCGTTTGTGATTTTATATTCCACCGTTTAAGTAATAATAGAAGTATTAATAAATTATAATAATAGTAAGAGTAGTAATATTAGAAAAAATAGAGGTGGGCGATATGGACTTAGAATTTTATTATTTTATTATAGTGAAAAGTTACGACTTTTTTTGTTAACTGGCTGTGAATTTATGTCAGCACCACAAACAGAAATACTGCTCCTGAAAAGCATTTCCATTTAAAATGTTCTTCTTCAGGATGCAAGTTACTTAAAAAATGTGTGATTTATATCACTAATCTGCACACAGCAGCAGCATTTAATTAAATTTAATGGTATTTATTGATGTTTTTATCTCGATAAATCAAAATTTTTCACGACGATTGGTAAACGATACGATAAATGCTGATTGTTCATAGAAAAAAAAAATCTATTTTCATTGTTTGTATCTTTCTCGTCCCAGTGGGTTCCGGAGATTTCTCACCACTGTCCAAGCACACCTTTCCTGTTAGTGGGAACGCAAGTGGACCTGCGGGAAGACAGCAACACCGTGGAGAAGCTGGCCAAAAACAAGCAGCGCCCCCTGTTCCCTGAGAGCGGGGAGAAGCTGGCTCGGGAGCTCAAAGCTGTCAAATACGTGGAGTGCTCTGCGCTCACGCAGGTATGGAGCTAATTCACCACCACGTGGTTAGTCTGGTATATAACCAGTCAGCTTCACTTTGCTCTCTGCTTTCTTCTTCCTGTGAACCAGCGAGGGCTGAAGAACGTGTTTGATGAGGCCATACTGGCAGCGCTGGAACCTCCTGAGATCAAAACGAAGAGGAAATGTGTTCTCCTATAAAGAAACGCAGACGAGACGAAACCGCAGGGAAAATTCAGCTGAAACATCCATTTGGTAGGAAGGAGATACGGACACACAAGAGGGGAGGGAAGAGCGGTGCCATAGAGATTTTATTTTATTTTTCTTTTGAACACGAGCTCAATGATTGTACCTTCTGAAATTGGAGAATATTGCCTCCAACATGCAATATTTGTCCTTTACTGAAAGCTTTTAGAAACTACTGTATTCTCCTTCAGGTGTCCCCTCTCCCTTTTCCCTTACTGCTTACTGTAACGGTTCTATGCTGCATTTTATGTGTTAAAGGAGATATTCCTTTATAAAGTTCCTCAATGTGCTTTACTGAAGCAACATGGTAAGACGTTTAAAGAGGCACTGAAATGTTAAGTGGTACTTTTTATTTTATTTTTTTTCTGCCCTTATTGAATTAGATAATGAAAAGCCAAAGGATTTATCGTCAATCCAAACAAATCTGTCGTGTTTACCTCCCTCAAAGCTAAGTGAATTCCTGTTGTTTTTTTTAATATATGCGAGTTCTGGGAAATCTGCATAGTCTTTTTGATTTTAACTTGAATTTATTTTGTCCAGATGATTTTTAAAATTTGCTAGATGACCAACAATGATTTGATTGATTTTTGAAAATATTAAGATGTAATATTTTTGATAAAAGTCAACCTTGATATAAGGTGATAAATCTTTTTAGAAATGTTCAGGGTTTAAGAAATCAGAGGATATTTTTAATAAAATCCTTTTTTTATCAAAAGTGAAAAGGACTTCTGTCTTGTGTGTTAAATTAATTGTGAATACAGAGCACTTTTAAATGAACATTTTCAGATTTTGTCACATCACAGCTTCAAACCTACATGCATTTTATTGAAATTTTAAGGAGTAGATGAAAATAATAGAGCATTATTGTGAAGGGAAAGGATTTTTAAAATCCAGGCATTTTAAAAAATAATTAGAAATATGTGACAATTGTTTCCACCCTCATATTAGTCAACATTTCCAAAGAATCATTTTGTTGGAATCACAGCCGCAGGTCTTTTGGTGTTTTTCTTCTGACATATTTTTGCTTTTCTGCCTCAAGCTCAGCCTGTTTCCATGGATATCACAGAAACAGACTTTAACTAGGCCACTCTAACACATAATTATGCTCTTTTTCATAACTCAATGTTTTGAGTTATTTCCTTAAAATATTTTGAAATCCTTTCAGCATTGGCCTGTATTTACTGCCATCTTCTTTGTTCCAAAAAACCCCCAACATCCACACAGGATGATGCTGCCACCACCATGTGTCACCATGGGGATGGTGCATTTGAGGGAGCGTGTGATGTTTACTTCCCGTTTCCTGTGATTTTTGAGTGTATAAATAGACTCCATTAATGTGAAAGTTACTTTGTAGAACATCATCAAGGTAAAAATACATTCTTTAAAAACAACCTTTCCCTTTGAATGCACTTTTAGTAAACATGACAGGTCAGCATTAATTAGATCTGCTCCCCAGTTGTAATGCAGAACTGTAGTTTTTGGTAGAAGCAGATTAAATGGCAGTGGCAGCGCTGTTGCACTTCAAGATCCAACATGTGGTCCAATAAAAATCCAAAACCAGCTGCAGAGATTTAAAATTAAACCCATAAAGAGAGTTTTACAAATCTGAGCAAAATCACTGCTAACCACTCTGAGACCCAACCCTAGGTTGCAGACTTTAATCTCAGTTGGCAGAGGTATTTTTGACAAGGAAATGATCAAATTTAGCTGAGTTTATGTGTTGATTTTTATTTTATCTTTTTTTACTTTGCTCGAAAACAGTTGTGGTTCTCGCTTTTAAGCCGGGAACTGATCGGGGCAGAAGCACATTCAGTACTGCTCCGTTTTGCAACCATGGGAAAAAACTGAAACAGTAACTCGAACAGGTTTGTGTTTCAGGTAAACTACTGTATTTTTGTTAGATGTCTTGGACAAACCTGGTGTGCTGGAGCGTACAGAAATGTAACATGCAACATTACAGACACTGAGGTAAGCAGAAGCTATTTCTGCTGCTGGAAAATTAACTGAAGGAAACACTCTGATACACAGTTGTGTTCAAAATAATATAACTGTGCGGGAAAAGAGTCAAATAAGCTCTGAATGCTTTTACAAGCGTTTATTCCTGTCAATGCAAATGCATCGGCAACGTGGCCCATTCTATTCAGAATGACAACAAATGGATCAAATTTGTCCTCCGTCTATACAGAAAGTGATAGAAAGAGAATGAGGAAGTTCAATAAAAGAGCAGTGTTTGCATCTTCTCATTTACTGTGTAAATCTAGAAATACTTAGACTGAGCTTTGCTGTTAGTTATTGAAATAATACTTAAGTTATAAAAGCCAGGTTTTGTTTTTATAAATCTGTGTTGTGTGGATTCTACCAACTTTCATCAAACTTTTCCCCGTATTCCAGGATACTTGGACTTCATACATCAGGTTCTCTTTGTATTTTGGTGTGGAAATGCAATATTTTTCCAGTTTTCCATTGAACTGTACAGAGGTCACACCGCCTCTCTTTAAAGCTGCAGTTTGAAATATTCTCTCATGTATTTGTTGACATTATCACTATGGTGTAACAGTTCAATATAAAACAGATAATCTGTGAAAAAATAATTAACCTCTCTGCCTTCCCCAGTGCTCACCAGTAACAACCAATCAGAACCAGGAGGCGGGTCTTAGCGCTGTCAATTATCCTCATCAATATGAAAATATATTATTTATTAGTTTTCCATTGTTGAATCAACTTTCTATTCACACCATTTTGTTCTTCTGACTGCATTTCACTCAGATTTGACAGGAAAGCTCCATGACCATATTTTATTTTGAACAGGTCAATTTTAATTAATTACACAGAAACAGTAAACGACATGTCTCGGCTGTGGGCTCTGTTCGGTTTTTGTTACTGTACTACAGCAGCTACTACATATAAATATAATTTTGACCAAAACCGTTGTTTGATCCGGTTAGTGATCTTAGACTGCAGTTACTTTGAACATAACTGTAAAAAATAAATAAACCAGGAACAAAGAAGGAAACATAAATACAGAACACGTTCAAAGACCTGCTAGGGTAAGACATAATGTATAAGCATGAAAAACACTCCTGCAATGTTTCTGTTAGTTTTAGTTAATTTCAGCTTTAAAAGCTTTGTCAGGTGAAGGTTTAGGCTCCTGTGGTGAATCTGCCTTCCTTTGCAGTTTTGCAATGCTGTTCCACAAAACTCTCATAGTTACAGATTTGTTTGCTGCAGCTTTCAAATTAGAAGTGCCAGAAAGTTCATATAATTATCTGACGTATTTACTCTGCGGCGCCTCTCTGCTGGATTATTTGGGTCTTTAATTGACTTCAGTCTGCTTTTGTTTGAGCCGTTTCAAACTCTGCAGGTGTGAATGGTGACCGTATTCTTGCACTGCTGGCAGCGGACTGAGCAGCACCAGGAAAACTTGCAGGAGCAGCGCTGCACCACCTCGGCCCGGCCCGCTCTGTAGCCGGGCCCGCAGCACACCAGCTCACAGCCGTCTGGAGCCAGCCGGGACGTTCCTGAGGAGGATTTAAAAATAGCGGCCATGTTGGTTTTTAGTGGTGGTGGACAATAAATGAATAGCAAGATACAGTTGTTTACATTCACTATATGCATTTTTTCACTGACATGAAATCTACACAAACTTTTCCTGTTTTATGTCAACTGGGATTACATTTTTTTTTCTATTTGCTAAGTGCCAGAATAATGAGAGAATTTTTTAAGGTGATACTCATTGCTTTCTTCGGTGGCTCAGTTACACCAGTTCTGTCGAGATGTATGGACCAAAATTCCTGCCAACTGTCGTGAAAAGCTTGTGAGAGGATATCCAAGACGTTTGACCCAAATCATAGAGTTTAAGGGAAATCAGTGGTACCAAATACTTATAAAGTGTACTTAAATTTTTGACTTTGAAGAAAGTTATAAAAATTGCCTTTAAGCATTCTCTTTCTTATTATTGAAAATAGAAAAAGAATTGGTAATCCAAAACAGGAAAAGTTTATTCTGATATTACATCAGGCACTGTGAAAAAAATACATTTAGTGTATGAAAACTTATGGCTTCAACTGTATATCGAGATGACGTGATCAATATCAATTGATAATACGTCTGATTGAATCTTCAATATTTAATATATAGAACATTCCCTGAACTCCGATTCAGAACCGCACAGCATTCTGGGAGATGTAGGCAGAGGAAAAGGTTTGTCAGCAAGCTAAGAAAGGTTGTTGGCATCAACTAACTCATTCTTTGGTTACCTAGCAACAATTTGTTGAGTAACTTGTGGTTACCAAGCAACAACCTGTTAAGAAACTCCAGCAGTTTAAGGTTTCGCCACTGTGCCTCATGACTGCTTAAAAGTAATAAACAACGAGATGGAATGAAAACTGGATAAAACAGGAAAGGAATAGTTTGGCAACATTTCAGATATTTAAAACAAAAAAACTCATCAATAATTATCAATATTGACCAATATGAGATGTTAAAACTGTGACACGCTTTCAGCCATATCATCCAGCTTTAGAGTGCAATGCCACGAACTGAAGCTTCACAACTTGGATTGTTTGTTTCTTGGATTTACCGTTGCATCTTCTTCCAGCAGTCCCTGGGATGCCGTTATCTGGGTCAAGGTGGCAGAAGTCTGGGGAGGGTGCCACATACACGAGGTCTCTGGCAGCAGGGGGTTTGACGTAGGGGTCACGAGGGAGCAAAGCTGGCCTGGACCCAATACGAGTCAATCGGACCTAGAAGAGCGAGGGTTTATTATTATTTTTTACATTTTTATTTACTTTCAAATAAGTAAATATATGTCCACACACATCGTTGTCTTGCAGTGTTAGAGCAAAAGTACAACAACACTCATTATTTCTTTCCAAATACATAGTTCAAATGTGACGTCAGCGTTCCTGGAGCTTTGTAGCTGACGACCATCTTGGTAGGTATCTGTAACTAACTGTCATGACAGTTGCTATGACAACAATAAACAAGCCACTCATGGGTCGATCCCAACAGCAGCAACTTTGTTTATGTGTCTCTCTTTTGGACACTGGTCAAAAGTATCAATATGTTTTCTTTTTTTGGTCTAGAAGCCACGGTTCGTCTTTGCGTTGTGCTTGCCTACCAAGATGGCGGTTCAGTGGCACAGATCACTGTTTGGTTGAATTCACCTTTCAGCTTAGACATCAGGATGAGTAAAATATAATACTGCTTCTGGCGGTTCTCAGATTTTAACAATAAAAGAACAGTAACAGTGGGACAGGTTGTAAATTTCTTCACTCCAAGATCCTTTTACCTTACACCCCTGCCGTGTTAGACTCTCTCCTCAGCCTCTCAAGCAAATATTTAGTCAATATTTAAACTAAATCAGATCTTAATGCTGAAACAGAAGCTTTTTGTGTATCGAGCTACAAAAACATGAGCAGAAATCATGTTCTGATACCTCAGTGGCTCCATCAAAGCGTTCCTTGAGTACAACTCCAACACGTCTGAATGGGGGCATGACTTTCCAGCAGGTTTTTAGCTCACAGGAGCCAGAGACACCGTGACATTTACACTCTACCTGCATGTTGTGCAGGATGGCCTGTGGATCAGGGTATGTAAAGTCTTACTTGGTGCACCATTAACTACCAAAATGGGGAGTTAAAACGGACTTCAACACTGCAAACCTTTCGACCGGCCTCGTTGTTGTGGAGGTTCATGAGTGGGCGTCCCGCTGACAGCCCCTTGGCCCGCTCAGGTTCATCCACAAAGGTTTGAGAAAACGCCACCCCATAGGACAGGTTGTCACTGCACCCTGACCATTGGAAGCCTGTGGGAAGACAAAACCGTGGACAAGTCTCTCCAGCGACGTTTTGAGTTATTTACATACAGATTCTTAAAGTGTGGATTCTACGCTTTCCAGTGATGTCAAACATATGAAAATGAAAAAATAAATGAATAAGATATGGAAATATGATTGTTGGTACTTGGAAAGTAGGATTTCTGAGAAAACGGCACTAAAAGTTTATTCCCAAATCTGCTGAACAACATAGAGGTGTCCGCTCCCTCAACTCCCCCTCTCAGCTCCTTCAGACTAGCCAGCAGCAATTAGCAAACACCTGAAAATTGTACTCAAGAGTAACTGATCAAATTATCAATCAGTCAATATTTAAAAATTACATAATCAGACAGACCAAAAATATTAATTTAAGTTAACATTTTGGCATTTTAAGGACCAAAATTACAATAATTCATGCAAGTAACAAAAAATAAGATCAGTTTCTTTTACTAATAAACTTTTGAAACTTTAACAAAAACTGCAGTGTGCGTCTCTATCTGGTGAATTTTTATTCAAAACATGTTTGTTATTCTGCCAGTGGATAGAGAATCCACAAATTTATTGCTCATTGTTATTTATTATTGTTGTATGATTATTCTTATTACTTTATTTATTTTAATTTTCATTGTGTACTATGCTGGGACAAACATTTCCCCCCTTAGGTGATCAATAAAGTATAATTATGTTATCTTATCATCTCAAATATTACTTAAGTAAAGTGTAACAATATTTCAAAATAAAATTACTCAAGAAAAAATAAAAAGTACAGTGTGGCAAAAAATACCTTAAAAAAAGTTACTCAAGTAAATGTAACTAGTTACTACCCAACTCTGCTGAATGGACGGTAGATGATGAGGAACCAAACTGTTAAAATTAAATAAATCAAACCAGCAGCTCCTTTCCCGTTTGATGCTCTGTGTGACTCACAGTGGAGATAATTTCCAACAGAGATCAAGCTCACCTTCAGGGCTGACGCCTCTGACCTTCCTGTCGCAGCCACACCTCTCCAGCTCGCCACGGGTGCAGGCTCGGGTCACGGCCACCGCCACTGCTGCTGAAGACAGAGCGTGCACAAAGGCCGCCTCACGAGTGCCTGGCACCACAACAGCAGCACAAAAGAAGAAGAAAAGGAAACAGGGATCGCATGTTTTAAAACTCAGTGAATGCCTGCTCCTCCGTGTCATCTCAGGGAGGGACGCACCTTGATTCATGACTCTTCCGAACACGTTGATCCCACGTGGCGTGGTGGAGCAGTTCCAGCGGCGATTCCTGAACTGATGCTGACACTGACACAAAGCGACAGGGTGAATTTCTCACAAGACGCCTGACATCTGTAATCTCTGCTGTAATACCTCTTCTATGACCATTTCTGCTGCTTTGCGTACGGACTCCATGACCTCCCCTCTCGCCCTGCACACCCCCACCTGCCCCGGGGTCAGCCCCCTCAGCCGGGCGCATGGAGCGGCACCAGACACGGCTCTGGAGCGAGGCAGCCTCGCCAGGGAGCTGCAACACAAAGGCGGTGAATGTGGCTGCGATTCCCCACAGGTGTGAGTTGCAGACAGGGAAGATGGAGGGGGTTAAACTAAAAAAAGGAGAGGCAGAGTGGACAGAGATGACGGCAGAGAGAGAGAAAAGAGAAAAGGTCACCAACTGAGAGAGACAAAGAAAGAGAGGGGAGCTCCTGAAAGAGATTTAGAGACATGTCACCGTCTTTTAAAAGTTATAGCATGACAAACAAACTCTTTCTTTCTGTCCCTCCCAGTTCACGCTACACTTACAGCCAGTTGGTTGCCATGGTGGTGTGGGTGGTGCATAGCAGCAGCAGCAGCAGCAGCAGCAGGAGGAGGAGTGGTGCCGAGAGATTGACAGGTGAGACAGTTGGCATCAGACTGTCTGTCCGTCTGTCCGTCTCCGTGCTTCAGGCTGGGTCGTTGGACTGAAGGCTGTCCGGCTCCACCGTGGAAGTGCTCTGTCCTGTCTGTGTGGCAGTGAGGGTTTATGGTTCTGATCCCGAGTCAGGGGACGAGCCCTGCATGTCTGCTCAGAAACAAGATAAATTAGTGTCTTTTCTATCATAAAAGGTGATCAAACTACAGGATGTTGTGATTAGTATTTATTTATTGTTATATGTAATTTTTCTTGTTAGTGAATAGCAAACGCTGTATGCTGGTGCTCATTGCTATCAGATTTTAGTTTAATTTGCGTATAAAAACAATAAAAACAAAAACAGAGAAAAGTCTAATAAGACAATTTTCTCTGACATTTTTTTAATTCATAACAGCAAGAATATAAAAAGTTTCACAACATTTGAAATTCATGTTGTTTTAAAAGTGTTTTTAAAATTAGATTTCACAAGTGGATTGAAAATCTGGTGGTAGGTTTGCTCAAACTGAGGGTCATCTTTATTTAAGTGCACTTTGCTTAATTTATGCTCTGCATATAATCGAAGCCACTGTGTTATGTGGAATAAGTGTGTAAATCAGAATAATGTGTAAAAAAATTATGAAAAACTATTGGCAAATCAGTAGCTAAGTGAACATATTTATACCTAAAAAGATGTACAATAAAAAAATCATGTTAAGTATTGTGAAGATCTTGTATTTTGTATAGAGAGGAGCAGATAAAGATAAATAACAATCCACTAGAGTCAGATATGCTTTTATTTTGGTTATTCTCAGCTGCAACGAATATCTGATTATTTCTTTTGGTTATAAAGTCACATCTGTTGTAGATTAATCTCATCACTTTTCGAACTATACTGTGGCTGGAAAACAAGGTGAACATTTGTCGTTAGGCTTTCAAGATGAAAGTTTGTGATTGCAAACTGTTTATTTTATTGTTTAAAAGAATTTGTGGCGAACACCGGATGAAAACTAAATAGAAAACCTGAATCACTTTTTATTTTTGTAAAAAATAGTAAAACAAAAAAAAATCATGAAGCATTTGAATTACAATGAAACTGGCCAATATTTTCTGTGAAAAGTGTTAAAAATAAAATACAATTACATTAAATTTTACTCACTGAAAACTTTATTTCAATGGGAACTTTCCTTGAAATAGTGAAACATAATATAAGTGTGTGACCAGAACTAAATCAAAAACTAAAATCTTGTCAGACTTTGTAAACTCAAACTAGACTAAAACTAAAATTAGAGATTGATAAATTGTGACTGAAAATGAATTCAGTTTTAGTCAAAAGGTTATAAATAAAAAATAAATTTACTAAATTTGTGCTTCAAACTAACTTTGTGTTTTAGAAATTATCATAATCTGACCCTGCAATCCAATTCTGCACATTTTGTATGTGTGTGTGTGTTTTTTTTAAAGTCAGCAAACAAAAATACTTACAGGGTTGTTCCAGAAACTGCAAACTCATCTTTAGAAAAATCAAAATATGTCCACATGTCCCAGTTGAAATTTCAAGTTAGAAAAATTCACCTGAGATAAGGAGAAAAAATGTAATCCACAAGGTTTTGATGAATAACTGCAGGGTTTTTGTTTTCATTCAAAGGAAGACTTTAAACAAAAAGAGTGTCATTTTTCATTGTTTTGTCCCATGAAAACATGCTGAGTTGAGACAGCTGTGATGTGTGAGAGCAAAGCAGATGGGAGTGATTGGTTTTAAAGGAGGAAGACAGTACGGGTGGGACAGGGAGGGCTGGCGTCATCCAGGGTGTGGAGTGATGCAGACAGGAGGAGGAGGAAATGTTTGAAAAATGTGATAATTGTGAGTATTAAAGCTGTAAAATATTCTACTTGCATGTAGAATATGTCAGTAGACCTGAAATCTGGGCCTAAATCTAAGGCAGATCAACGAAATCCCACTAAAGTACGACTACATGTGGATTTCTGTGCATGCAGAGTTTCTTTCAGCATCCTTGCATGTTTGTCTGACCACAGAAACACTCAACTATAACTGAGCTGTCTGATTTTTATTCCGTTTCCCTCCAAACTCCTCTGATCAGAAAATACAATGCAGCATTTTGCATTTTCATACAGTACATGTTTGCATGTGAGAAAGTGTCTTACCTAATGTTTAATTTTCCCAAACTTTGTCGCTCATTTTACGAGTTTCCCCCTCCTCTTCCTCCGTGTTCCCCACATCTGCCCCCTGGTTCTCCTTCTCTCCCACTCCCTATATTGTCTTAGAAGAAGGGGTGACATTTAGACAAGGGGAGGAAAACACACTGCCGACAAATATTGGAACTGAGGCAAATAAATCACAAGGTAGTAGGGAGCGAGGGCATAAGGAGAGCGCAGATAGTCGCACCAGCAGAAGAGAAGAGTTTGTCACAAATCTGAAAATAAAACATCTTGGTGGAATCAAATATTCTGTCTTAAACAATGCATTAGTAACTTCTTTTTTATTGTTTACAAATATTTGAACTTCAGCAGTCGGTGTAGCTGCACTTCCTTAAAATTTATGCAGTAGCTTCCCCTCCGTCTGTCTCGGCCTGTTTGCTCAGACTGGGATGTTCATAAATAAGGAGGTAATAAAACAGACACTTCTGATGACAGAATAATTCTCACAGGATATTGTTGATATTGCTGGGATTCAAAGGTGTTATCTGTGCTCCTGTTTGAAAAAAATACCCAGATTTATCACACATTTTATGACAATATAAAGCCTCTTACGGCCTTCACTTAATTACAGTTTTAATTGCTTATGTTCTGTTTATTTCTCTGTAGTTGTTTTGGTAGCATAGCTACAGTGTGAACTAACAGATTTTGTCTGGTTTTGAGTAAACATGAGTAAATACAAAATGTAATTTCTAAATTATTATTTAATTTATTTTCCAAACTAAACTGGCTCTAAAAAAAGGTGATCAAATCGTGAATTAGCTGTGCATAAGCCTTTGCAGGGCTCACTTGCCTCAGTGAAAGTCAATGTTTATGATTCAACAATAAGAAAATTATTTATGGAAAATATCATTACAGTGACAGTAAAGCATGGTGGTGGCAGTATGATGGTCTGGGGCTGATTTGCCTGCTTGTCTTGCTGTAATTGATGGAACCACAACTTTCTCTCTCCTGCAGAAAATCCTGAAGGAGAATATCCAGCCATCAGTTTCTGACCTTTGCAAACATTTAAGTGAAGATCTGGGAGCGGCATAGTCAAAGTTTCTACTCAAACCTGATTGAGATGATGTCCCTTAAACTGACTTCTTACTCAAAACCCCCCAAATGTGGCTGAACTAAAACAATTTTACAAAGACTGGGCCAAAGTTCCTCCACACTGATGTAAAAAACCTGTTACCTGTTATTGCAAATGTTTTTTCTCATGAATTAAATCATTATTTGAAAGTTACATTTTGTATTTACTCAGGTTGTCTTTCCCTTATAATTAGTTTGAAGATCGTAAACATTAATGTATGACAAAAACAGAAGAAATCAATATGTGGGAAAATAGTTTTTTTTTTTTTTGCAGTAAAACATGTTTTCAGCTTTTGATGCTCCTTCACAAGAAAGAAACAATTACAAAAATCGATACAGTTTGATTAAAAACTTTTCCCTCATAGTCAGCACAGATCTTTAAATTGACCTTTTGGCAGCTGGAACTTTGTCAATGGTTGTAATGTGTTTGCATTTGTTATAGAATATTTTATTTATATTTAACTTTTCAGATGAAATTCACAACAGCTAAACTTGGGGATTCAGACATCATTTTTTTGTGTGTGTTTTGCTGCTGGAAAACTCAAAACGTCACCGCAGACTTTCTGCTGACAGATCCGTCTGCACACTTTCTCATTCCCCCAAATTTCTCTGCTCGCTCTCCCCCCGTCTTTATCTGCTGAGACGGGCGACTCCTTGCCTCCTTCTCTCGGTCCTCCTCATGTCGTATTCCTCCTTTGTGTCCCCCGTCTCTCCAAGTGACGTCCTCTGTTGTCTCCCACAGCAACACCATGGTGATGAGCTTGGCCACCGTCACGTCCAGCGCCTCTGTTATGCTCGTCCCTTCACCCCCTCTCGTAAATAACTTGCCTTCTTTTTTTTTTTTTATCTTTATCGTTACCCCATTTTGTAGACGTTTTATCATGCTGACATGGTCTGGTGGTGATTGACTGTAGCCAAGAGACGCTTGTTAAAGCTTCAGTCGTGACATGTACATGGAGATGACTTGCATTTCCTCCTATTAAAGAGAGAAGCAGTGGACTTTGAGAGTGTCTGCTGGATAGATGGGGCACATCTAAACTGATCTTCCTCCATGCTCTCATGGTTGCACGGAGGGGATGATTGACCTCATTCAGGATGGCTGCCTCAGGGTGCCTCTGGACTTCACGGGCATGTTCCCCCTCGAAACGTGACCTCTCACCTTTAGCTCCTGCATTACTGGAGGCCCACCTGCCTCAGCAGTTTGAGTGCAGATGCAGAAATCATCTGAGGCGTGCACATGATCGCTGTGCATGAGCACGCTTGCATTGCTCAGGCATCCCTGCCAACAAAGGGCTGAATGCACTGCTGTGTGTATGTGTGTGTGTGTGTGCATTAATATTATGGGATGGCGGGCGGTGGTGTTGTCAGGCAGGGAAGTGGGGGTGGCAGAGAGGGAGGGGAATGGATGACCCATGAATGTTATGGAAATATGGTGGCGTTGAGAGGGGAGGGGGCCCGGCTGCGGCCTGCACACACGGGATAGAGGGAGCAGATAGCGGGATGAGGTGTTAGTGACGGTGTCGCACGTGAGCCCTGTGCACGCGCACACATGCCTGTCTAAGGGGCATTCAAGCAACAGTAGCAGACAATAGCCAGGCATAAGGCTTTGTTGCTATGCGATCTGCATGCACCGTACCACAGGGAATACTAGTGGCCATTGGAGTGAGGAGAAAGGCCTTTGTTTTTTTTGGCTCAGATCTTCATTTTTACGAAGAGTATGCCACGTTATTTACTGTGAATGGGGAATAAAAGGAGCTTGTATTTACATTGTTAAAGGGAATTTCATCTGCTGGTGTCTGTGAGTGCATATGTGACCTTTAGAGGGAGAAGTCATGACTTCAAAAAGTGTGGGATGCAGAGTCATTTATCGATTACACATCTAGCGTATCAAGAGGGGAATATGAGTGAAGCTGGATGACTCCTACTAAAAATAACATCAGAAGCTCTGACAGATAGTAGACAGTATACCAAATTAAAGTGCAGTGTACAATTACAAAGTGATCTTATCTAAAACTGAAATACAGCAGTATCAATTGTGAAATAAAAATATGATTTAATTTACATTTATCCAAGAAAAACATTCAAACCTTTCTAACAACAGGGATTATTAAAACATCAAATATTTGTTATAATTGCTATGACAAATATTAAATATTCACTGGTATTCTCGCCTTTTCTGTTGGTGAGCTGTAAGTCTTTGAGGTTGGAAAACCTCCTCGCCATCACCCTAATCTTTAGGGACTTTGGCCGTGCAGCTCAAAAATATTACTTCCAGTCAGAATAAACATATTGGTAAAAATATAACTTTAAACCTAATTCTCAACAGATATTATATTTGCAGCTGTTACAGATAGATGGACTGATTTGTAGCAGAAAAAACTCCGTGTAATATATATTTCTTTTCTTGCAGACTTTTACTGATTCAGTGTTTCCAGATTGATGCCTTATGTCACTTTGTGTTATTACAGGCAAAGCCCTTATAATTATAGTTTCTAATAAAACAAACAGCACGGAAATGTGAACCTCAGTGAGGGATGTAATAACGAGATTAAGGAAGATCTGAAATACATCCTCAAAAGGCAAACACTGTCTTTATTCAACATAAATATATAACAATGGCTTTGCTGTATGTTCGCCACAAGTGAGCTGCATAAAATCAAGTGTATATAATTTAAAAAGAGATATTTAAAATGATCTGTGCACATCTAAAATTCACGTTCAGTAATACTAGCAAACACGTTCAACTTATATCTGTTTCATATTTGCATTAAAAGTTCATGTTTTTCTCAATAAATTATGACATCTTTGGACACTTAATTAATTGAAGTAACTCAATTTGATTTGATAATTGCTCACAGAATGATACATTTTAAACCCAGAAATTATTTTTCTCTGAAAATTAGAAAGTTACATGAGACAATAAACAAAATGTTGTGCTAGGTCCATGGCCTACACAGTCCTGGGTAAAATGTCGACTTTACAGTCTTAGATAAAAACAGGTGGTCAATGAGTGCTGCACTGAAGCATATCACTGGAAAGTTGTGTGGAGGGAAGAAATTCTGTCACCTTCATGACACACCAATGCACTAAAAGAAGGCTAACTCAACTACTGAGTAGATACATTGTTTAATAACATATATTTTAGTAGACATGTAAAGTTTAAATTTTCCGTTAAAATTTTAAGGTTTTCTTAAACTTATGACAATTAACAAAAACAAATGTCTGAAAATATATATCCCACCTTTTATAATGAATATAAACTATGTGAGTTGTATTTTTTTGAATTAATAAGTACATTTTTTGACAATTATTTTACAAACCGAGGTGCAACTGCAGATGTAAGAGGATTTTGCGACTGCTGAAGGTCACCTGGGGTCATACAGTCTCACTTGACAAATTACTTAATTTTACACTTATTCAAGAAAACTATCAGAAAGTCAGCAATTTAAATAATTTAAAGTTGATTTAAGAATTTCTACTGATTGTGTGTTAATTTTGATAACATTTGCTGCACACTCCAAGTGGTTGCATATTGACCAGTAAATACCCTGAAAAATAGTGTAATTAAATTAACTGTTATTATATTTTACCTTCATATAATCATTGCTTGAATGTAACTCAAGAAGTTTAATACTCTAAAAAACTGTGCTTGAATTCAACATGCACAAAGCACATTACTGTCTAAGCCGAGTTTAATACAGTTAACTTTGACCTTTACATGGAAAAGCAGCAATAAATCTCTAAACCTACAGTCTGTAACCTTTATAAAGAATTTCTTTTTTCTCATTTGTTGAAACTGTCACCATGTTGTGACAGTTTATGAGACAATAATCTGTGAAAAGATGGATCTCCTCCGCCTCCTTCCTGTGCTGCTATTGCTGTCTGAATAAATGCTCCGCACCCATCCCAATATCAACCAATCAGAGCCAGGAGGCTGGACTTAGTGCTGTCAATCAACTTCGTGTACTCTCGCTAAAGAGAAACAACTTCCCATTACTGGAAAACAGTTTATGCTAACTAGCCTTAGCTTTCACAACATGCTATGCTAGCTGCAGCGTAGCAGAGAGAATAGGGTCAGGGGGAGCAACACAAGAGATTGTGATTGACACTGCTAAGACCCGCCTCTTGGCTCTGATTGGTTGTTTCTATTTAGCACTGGGAGAAGGCAGAGGACCTTGACTTTTTCACAGATTATTTGTCTCATACCATCCATACTGTCACAACTTTTAACAAATATGTAATAAAATATTTATAAAAGTGACATACTGCAGCTTTAAGTACATGTAAACAATTCCGATTCACTTTTTTTAATGGTCAAACAATTACTATTTATCTCAAAATCTGTGAAAGAGGTAGAGATTAATTCTTATTCCTCATTATCTGTGGATGAAGATGTCTGAAGTGCCTTTATGTTTATAAAATTCAATTTGTTTTCCAGTTACGATATGCTTACCATTAGGATGCTTAATTTTTAAGAATTAATGATAAAAGTAAGTCAGCTATTTTAAGGTGATAAAAACCATTTTATCTTTAAAATTGTTACTGAAATTGTGGAGCTGCATAGGCTGATTGGGAATCTTCAACATTGTGAATGTTGTTATAAATCTCTTAAAGTGGCAGGCACATAGTGCCATTTCATAGCATAATCAATTGCTATAAAATAATAATTTTGTAGCAAAAATGGCAATTTTATAACTTCAGTTAACACAGTTGTGTTAACTTCAGTTGTTATAAAAAATACCATATCAAATATGACTTAAAATAAATTTGACATTGTAATTTAGCTTCCTGAAATTGGCCCTCTGTCTCTTTAAAAATTCCTGCGTTTAGGAAGTTATCACATCTCCCCTCTATTTATCCTCTAATAATATATATATATTTTTTTACCACAGTTTCACTGAGAAGTAGCTCAGTGCCGAAGCTCACTGAGGGGTTTGCTAATTGCTGCTGCAATTAGCAAACCCCGCACCTGAGTGGTGCTCACTCAGGTGCCGTCCACCTGAGTGAGCACCACTAACAACAAAATCCTCACTCTGCTCTGAAGGAGCAGAATAAGGGAGTAACATGAAAGCTTGCAAAAAGCAGCTCCAAGGAGGAGCTGTGGTTTGGGGGTGGAGCTAGATCCACCCAGGTGTTTTGAACAGCTAAATGGTTGCCATGGAGATCAAAGGGATTTCTCAAAAAATGGATGAAGGAATAAAAGCAACACTTCAGAAATAGCACTATAACATCATGTAAAGCTAAAAAAAAGTTGATTTTACATGATACTGGTCCTTTAAATTTATGGATTGTGACTATGTTTCTTGAGATAACAGATGTGGGACAGATGTGTTGGAGCAGCAAGGCGGCCTCAGGCCCAAACAGGGTCACTAACATCATTTTCATAGAAGCTAAACTATACCAGAATTATGAAATCCAGATGTGCTCCTGCTTTGTTCTCCTGTCGACTTGTTGCACATTAAAGTTTGTTTTACTTTCTAACAATAAACACTGCCAACATAAATCACTGTTCAGTAGCACTGCTGGTTTACTTTTTACGAAACCAGCAGCCAAAACTCACATAGAATCGCAATATGAATAGTTTCTGGCACCAGATGAATGTGTGACAAGATGGTGGATAAATCTTTACAGATAAACAGTTTAAACAGCTTTCCTTGCATGCTGTCTGATTTGAGCGCAGCTTAAATTGTTTACTACTTTTTCTCACTGAAACTGCACGTTGTGGTTTCTTTTAATGAAGTGGTTTATGGAACTGCTTCCGACCAGCAGCAGCAGCAGCAGCAGCAGCAGCTCTGCTGGTTTTGTTGGTGCACTTGCGCACCTGTTGGCGTGGGACCGTTTTGATTTTCCTGATGGAGAATCAGGGGTAATATTTGAGAGAGAAGGCCTCGGGTAAACACTGAACCTCTGCAGGGTGTTTGACCCGCACACTGCCGGCATGCCGTCCACCTGAGTGAGCACCACTAACAACAAAATCCATCACTTTATTCTCTTATTTTTATTTATTTATTGCATAGTTTTAACACCAGCTGGACACCCGGTGAGTATTATGGTCTGTCACTAGAGGACCTGATCTCCTCCAAGGACCATCTGTGTTTTTTTATTTTTTAATTTTTTTTACCTTCTTCTCTTTTTAGGTGTTGTATATTATTATGGGATGTATGCTGCCACTGCTGGAGTATTATGGTCTGTCCATTGGAGCAAGGGAGGGGGGGGGTGTCACTATGACAACGGGGTTGCTAAGGGGGCTGGGACTTCCAGTGGAAAGGGGAAGAAGTGTGCATGTGCATAGTGCATGCATGTGCGCGTGCATGTTGGAGGGGGTGGGGGCAGCCGGAGTATTATGGTCTGTCCGTTGCGAGGTAACTATGCAGAGTCCTGCGTGCGTGTGGGAGGGAGAGGGGGGATTATTATGGGATGTCTGCCCCCTTTGTGTGTTTGTGAGGATGTTAGCTAAGCGCTGCCTGTAAGGTAAGGGGGAAACAAGAAGTGGGGGACGGAGCCGCGTGTTTGGGGTCATTACGAAAAGAAACAGAAATATCACTCGGGGATTTAATGGGTGAGCACCGTAGAACAACATCTGGCGCTGAAGCAGTGTGATTGGTTTTTATTTGTCGCTCCGAAAGAGGGAGCACACCTCGAACCGGACAACACGCACACTACAGTAAGTTTCCAATATGTGAAGGCAGGAATTTTTAAAGCTTAAACTTTTCTCTGATGCACCTTTCTCATAAGAGGCTGTGCATTTATTGTTTTATTTTTTAATAACATGGATAAATGTCACCTGTAAGTTGATCCACTCCTTTGTTGGGATCTACCTGCATAATAACTTGTTTGTTTTGACAGGTGGACAATTTAATAGTGTGTTTACAATTCCAACTGGGCAGGCTTCGAGCCAATCATATGTATCATTATTTGTTTTTTTCCAGCACCAAGCGCCCAACCACCACTCCTCACTCCCCCCTACTCACACGCTACCCTCCCTTCCTGGACACCCCCGGTCCATTCTCCACCAGTCCCACGTCATTTTCCCTCCTCCCTCGCCGACCGAGGAGCGAGGTTTTACGGGGGATTAATTCGCCCTGCAAAGAAATAAATTTAAACCTTTCGTAGGGGGAAAATGTCGTGTAGCGAAGATGAGAGGGACGACTTTGGAGCGCCAGAGGAGCATTCAGTTCTTCACGGTAAGCTCGGCGTTTGCCCCCCTTTCTCTCTCGCCCTCCTTTCCCCGAAGAAAGGTCCATCTCTGTGTAACTTGAGCTTCTCCGCGATGCTAGCTGAAGCTAGCCGGGAGTATTCGGCTAGGCTCGGCTCGGGTCACTCGCCATGACAGATTAGTTAGCTAACTTGAGAAGCAAGTGTTCACACTTTTCGTTATTTATTTATTTAATATTTTTTAAAAGAAACATCGCTAATGTGTTAATAAGAGTGTGGCCTGTTAAAGTTTTATTTTATTTTATTTTTAGCGTTAGGAAATCGGGTAAGTTTAAACCTGTGCTGTTGTGGCATTCACGGACGCATTCGTGTGTGCGCGCGTGCACAGCCGTTTGCCCAGTCGTGCCAGATGGAGCAGCGCGCGCGTTCGTTCGTGGTCTTCTCCCCCTCCGGCCTGCAGTCGTGTTTTCTCTCCTGAAACTAATAATAATGCGAGCATGTCTCCTTTGCAGATGAAGAAGAGCCGGAGGATGTTGTCTCCGACCTGGACGAGGTACCCAAGTCGAAGAAGAAGAAGAAAGCCAAGAAGAGCAGCAGAGAGAGCCGGAGCAGCAAGAGGCAAAGACCCATCCGGGAGGTGAGCTCGCTGCTTCTGTCAAAGTTTGCATGCTGGATATTTAAATTGATGTATTTATTTGTGAGGGAGCTTAGAAAAACTTTTTTTTTTAATTCCTTGATTTTGGAGCAGGTTCCTTGAGTGTTTCAATCCAGCAAGGAAACAGGCAGTTTGTGTCTTGAAAAAGTCGATGCAAATGCAAATAACTTTCCCCATTAAAAATTAGGGAAATTAATTCCACCCACAGCTATGCTAAAATATGATCCACACTCAGTTGGAGTAATTTTAAACCTTATGGAGTCACAAATTACATAATAATACTGATGTTTTTCCCCCAATTATTGTAAAAAAATATTTTCAGCTATTCTAAATATTTATTTGACTTACACCTATTCCTGGTTGTCATTGTTATATAAGAAATATAAAATATAGGTACAAATAAGATATAAGGTTTTCCCTTTAAAGTTGCAGTATGCAACTTTTAAAAATAATGTTTTTTTTTTTTTACATATTTGTTACAACTGTCTCTGTGTCATGACAGCATAGTTTGAGACAGATAAACATCAATCTCCTCCAGCTCTTCCCATCTGAAGAAATGCACCCACCAAAAACAACCAATCAGAGCCAGGAGGCAGGTCTTAGCGCTGTCTATCAGTGCTGCTAAATGCACTAATGAGAAGAAAAAATATTTTTTATGAAAGTTGCATACCGCATCTTTAACATATAAATTATATTTAGAAATTGCCAGCTCTAGCATAGGAAGAATAAAAATAAAACCCTTATTGTTCATATTTCTACAAATTAAAAATGTAAAAACCTCAAATATGATTACATTAAATTGAATTTTCACCAATAATATAGACAGAAGCTTTTAAATTACTTGCATCTATTAACTGTTTGTATTATTTAGGAATTGGCCATGAGAAGCTCACGCTGAGCTTCAGCCTCTCATGCATTGATCAATTTTCCATCTGTGGCTTGTAAAGAAACTTACAGATCATCCAAACCTTGCTGACGTTGATGTAATAAGTTTAAAAACTTTTTAAACTCAGTTTTTTAAGGGTATCAATCTTAGTGACCAAATTCAGTACTCTTGGGTAGAGTAGTTGTGAACATTGTGATGGTGAAAATGAAAGTGCTTCAGTGAAAGGAAAATATGAGTTAATCATAATTTAAATTATCATTACAATATTCAGCAATAATATCTCAATGTTATTTCCTAAAATAGCTCTTACTGCCACCCATTATGGCACTAGAAAAAAATACTTTCTGTAATTTCTCATTTTAATTTGAATAATAATTGAACTTTTGTGCACGATGCGACAAGATTCCAGAATAAGGGATTTTTTTTTGTCTTGAATAACGATAAAATAATTATGGATGTTTTATGTAGCGTTTTTTTTTTTTACGTGCAAACATCTTCAAATTGTAAAAACAAAGAATGAACAATATATTTGTGCAATGCAGTGAACAGTAAGTGTTAAAGTAAATGATATAAACAGAAGCTTGGGTTTATGCTGAATATGAAATAGGTTTACTATTTGAGTCTCAAGTGACCTGGTTATATTTACTGTACAGTATTATGAAATATTTGATAAATTGAACTATGAAAACATTTCAGATCCCTCACAACAAAAGTGGTTGTTTTGTCAAACCAGCAGTTAAAAATCATAACTTTTAGTTTGCAATATTACAACTAGGAAAACACCAGAATCTTGCATTAGTAAACTTGCCTTTATGTTAATGTATTCTTGTAAATGCTTAAAACATTACAAAAGACACATTTTTGTACCTATAAAATTTGTGATGCATTAAAATAACTTAATTTAAAGAATGGGAAGAGTCATACTTTGTGTTTCATGCATAACAGAGCAGAATCCATCAAATTTTCACTAATGAGCCTAAAGGAGTATCATAACCTCTGCAAGCGACAAATGGAAAAAATAAAACCTGGTAAGGAGCCGTGCCCTCTTGTAATTAGTAAAGTGGGTCTGTATTTTGTAGGAACTGCCGGTCAGCTCCCCAGAGCACCTGATGGGAATGGAGGCGGCAGAGAGGGATGCAGATGAAGGAGGTATGCGGTCAGAGAGTGAAGGGAGTGATTATGCCCCTGGGAGAAAAAAGAAGAAACGCTCAAGCTCTGCAAAAGACAAGAAGAAAGGAGGTGGGGCCGGAGAGAAAGGAGGCTCTAAGAGCAAACGCAAAGATCCGGAACCAGAAGACGACGATGACGATGACGATGACTGCCAGGTAAAGTTTTATTGTTTACTCCCTGCGGAAGGAGCAAATGCAGCTCCTGGAGGAATGAAGTTCCTCTGACTGGCTTTGTTTTCCAACTTCTCTGCTCCCACCACAGCCGAAAAGCTCCGCCCAGCTGCTGGAGGCCTGGGGCATGAAGGACATCGATCATGTCTTTACTCAGGAAGACTACAGCTCTCTCACCAACTACAAGGCTTTCAGCCAGTTTGTTAGGTGAGGGGAAAACTAGAGGTGCACCGATCTGACATTAATATCTGTACTGACATTGAAAAAAATGATACATTGGGTATCAATGACAGGATGCCAGATCTATGCATTCTAATTCTATACTTTATGATTTATTTTACATCATATTTAGAATTGCTAATTGCACTTTCTGAACCATTTGAAAGAAGGTTTGATGCAGTTAATTTTTAGCTTTTTGATCAAAACAGTTTATTAGTTTGAGTTTATTATTTATTTTGCATCGGCTGTTTTACTCCTAACTGGACTGACTGAACAAATTAAAGTTTTGTTGATTTTACATGGCTGACCAAGCTAGTGAAGAAATTCATGCATTTAAATTATCAAATAAATTTGTAATTATGTTCATTTATGTCTGTGTTTATAAAAATAAATGTTTTAATTCAGCTCTGTTTCTCTGTATCGGATCGGTATCAGCCGATACGAGACCTCAGATATCGGTATTGGCATTGGGAGAGAAAAAAGTGAATCGGGACAACAACATATCTTGTTTCTTTCTTGTTCCCAGTAGTAAATATGTAAATAAACTTCTAAAAAGAAACAATAAACTTTTTCGTTTTTAGGCCTTTAATTGCAGCAAAGAATCCCAAAATTCCCGTATCCAAGATGATGACCTTAATGATGGCTAAGTGGAGAGAATTCAGCACCAACAACCCGCTGAAGGTATTACAACTCCCTAATAATTATTCTCTGTTATTCTCTGCTTGAAATTAGCAAAAACTTTCACTCTGTGCCGTTCCCTCCTCCCAGGGTTGCGCCACAGCCAATGCAGCCCTTGCAGCTGCCAATGTGGCTGCAGCAGTGGAGAACATGGTGGCTGTGGGGACTGACGGAGGCGTGGAGGCTGCCCCTGCTGCCTCCCCTGTGACTACTCCCTCTCCTGCCCCTGCCTCTGTTGCTGCTGCCGCTCCAACACCTGCACCGCCCCCAGCGCCGGCTCCAGCTCCCCCACTCCGCAAGGCCAAGACCAAAGAGGGAAAAGGTACAGCAGATATCCAAAGCTAGAGATACTGTTTTTGATCTAAAACTGAGAATAATGGTAATTTTAAAATTTAAAATAAATTTTTGCTTCTGTTGTTTAGGTCCAAATGCTCGCAAAAGGTCAAAACCTACACCGAAGCCTCCCCCTAAGCCAAAACCCAAGAAGGTGGCCCCACTTAAAATCAAACTAGGGGGCCTCAACAGCAAGAGAAAGCGCTCCTCTGTAAGATATTTATTCATTTTCTACAGCTGGTTTATTATGTTTAAGGATGTTTGGGGGGGGATTGTTCTTTGGTGCATCAGAAAGATACAAAACAAATAAAAAACATGAACATAAAGAAGTTAGATTCAACCAGCGTTGGGCGATATAGACTCAGAATTTTATCGCGATATTTTGTGGTACTATTGTGATAATGGTGATGATAAAAAAACTATGTAATACTTCTTTTTTAGGTAACTTTGTGGCTTTGACTATATGGTACAGCAATTATAGCGCCACAACAACAAATACAGATCTTGAAAAACATCCCTGTTTGAAACGATCTACTTAAGAACGCCACTTACTTAAATAAATTCGATTTAAACTGCATATTGTAACTGTATTTAATCATATTTTCAAATTTAGTGATATTTATTGATGTGGTCATGGAACAAACAGTGGAGAAACTAGTAAAAATTAAATTTACGTTTTATTTTAACATCTTATATTAATAATATTAATGTCATATTAATGTAGAGTAAATTAGAGATTAGGGTGAACTACTTAAATGTTTGCACTTAGAAAACAAAAAGCAAAACATTTTAAGATGGAAAATGTGTAGAGACTTTATTTTAGGAATTGTCTTTTACCTTTGCGCCCGATCAGAGCGATGAAGACGAGCCTGATGGCGACAGCGACTTTGAAGACGGCAGTTTCTCAGTGTCCGACGGCTCCAACCGCAGCAGCCGTCCTAAGAAGAAATCCAAAAATACGAAAAAGAAGAAGAAAGGTTTTGAAAAAAATGCTTTTTTCACTCTAAATGTAGAAAAACCTTGAATTACAATTTAAGATTTGGAAAGAGCTTGATTTCAGTATAAACATTATTTACAGTTGAAACTAGATATTTTCATCCATCTAATAAAATGTCACATTTTTTCTCACCTTCTGATGTTAAAGCAGACTAAAATTTTTCTTGTTTTAGGTTGGTTACAGTGACCAAAATGATTTCTATTTGCTAAATCCTGAAAACTTGGTAAAAACATTTTTAGAGCCTTTCTTTGGTACTACTTTGTATTTTGTGTTTAAGCTTTTAATTTGAGCAGGGAGGTCATTTACTTTAACATTATTCATTTGGATTGTTTCAGTGCATAGAATATTTATTATTCCTTATATCTTAATAAGTTATTGATCTATATAGTTGAGATACAGGTCTTATATTTTGTGCATTAAACAATGTTATAAAAATTTTATTTATTTTTGTTAAGTGTTTTGTTCTTGGACCAGTGAGAGACATTTCAAACCATAACATTTTGTTATATTTCATTTTACATTGTCCCTGCTGAAGAATGTTGAATATTATCACAAGACATTATTAATTAACAGGAAGAAATGATGTCATATACTAGAGAATTTAAACCGTCTTCTTTAGTTCATCTGTATTGTGTTGTGCTGGAAAAGTTTGAAAATTTGTCTTGAAAATGTTTGAATTTCACTTTGTGAAAAATGTACAAGCCTCTTTAAGAACAAACTTCAGTCTAGTATAGGAAGATTCACTACGTCATTCAAGTTTATGCTGAGCTGCTTCCTGTTTTCACGGACATGTTTATTTCTGGGACTCTTTCTTTTTTTGTCAGTGGAGACAGAAGATGGCGATGGCTATGAGACCGACCACCAGGACTACTGCGAGGTGTGCCAGCAGGGAGGAGAGATTATTTTGTGTGACACCTGTCCCAGAGCTTATCACATGGTGTGTCTGGACCCAGACATGGAGAAGGCTCCAGAGGGCAAGTGGAGCTGTCCACACTGTGTGAGTACAAATCATCAGAACTAGGGCTGCACCGATTGCAGTTTTCTGGCCGATCACCTATTAACACTCTTTAAAAACCAAACCTGCTGATTCTGATTTTGGCAGATTGTGATTATTTTTGTCTGAAATGTTGCTAAATATAGTAATAAAGTTGCTGAGTTGGTAACAGTGGGGTGACCTGATGGGCCGGTGTGCAGGGTTTCTTCCAGTGTGTTTAAGCCTGGCGGGCCACCAGGCTTTACTTACACCCCCACCAGGCTAAACATTGTTTGTTTACGTATTCCAGTTTTTTTATACACCAATAACAGTGACAGCAAAGATGGTTTAAAGAATCTCTGGTGGAAATATTGGAAGCACACTGGCAACATAGTATGCTCAGTATGTGAACACATAGTGAGACAGAGGTGTTTTTTTTCTTCTTTTTTCTAATTCACCTGAACTCTGTAACCACTGTCTGTCTTTACCGGTCTACAAACTAAAAACTTCAGCAGATTGAGTGACAAGTCACGAATAATTGATCAAAACTGTTTGACACTTTAATTAGGATTAAACATATTTATTGTAATTGTATTTTTTCTTAATGTTTGCCTTTTTAAAGAATTTATAGTTGGTGTTTAGATGTTGTTAACAATGTCTTCCCACAACACATAACAATCAAGTGATGGTTTCAAATTTCCTGTCAAATTTAAAAAAATGTTTAGCTCCAAAATACAGTGGGCTGCTGGACGACCAATAGAACATTGGTTGATTTTTAGACCTTTTCCGAGGCAGATAAGATCGGTTTCACATGTAAGTATCGGCTGATCACTGTTCTCAGGGCTCATTTTTTGGAGCACCCTAATCAGAGCCACCCAGGTTGGAGGTTTGAGTATTTTGAGCTTGCTTCTAAAATGTTGTGAACTACTTTAGAGAATTTCTGGAAAACAAGAAGCAAAATTTACTTTTTAGCTTTGGCACTTTAGTTCTGTCTCTCCTAACATTACATTTCTCTGTCTGTCGTCTCTCATTTCTCCTCCATACATCCCACCCTCCATCTTCTATTTCCTCCTGTCCCCCCTCTCCCACTCCCTCCTTCTGACTCCACATGCACACGCATTCAATGCACGCTCCACACCCTCCACCGCTCTCGCTCCCAAATCCCCCCACCTCTCCCTTTTTCCTTTCATGCCATTCCGCATACCTCCCTCCCCCCCTCAACACGCACCACCTCCTCCTCATGTGTCTGATTGCAACACCAAGGAGAAGGAGGGGATCCAGTGGGAGGCTAGAGATGATCTGTCCGAGGCTGAAGGGGAGGACGATGACGACAGGAGAGATGATGGCATGGAGGAGGAAGACGACCACCACATTGAGTTCTGCAGAGTGTGTAAGGACGGTGGAGAGCTGCTCTGCTGTGACACCTGCCCCTCCTCCTACCACATCCACTGCCTGAACCCTCCTCTCCCCGAGATTCCCAACGGAGAGTGGATCTGCCCCCGCTGCAAGGTGAGCACCGAGTCTGCATCTGCGCATGCTCTGGAGGTTCTGAATCTGGATTGCAAATGCAGCTTTCTACTGCAGATACAGCTGATCCTCCCGATCAGGATAAGTTTACATATTGTACTACAGACAAACTTTGCCTGTCTTGCACCTCTGATTAAGATTCTTTCACCACAACCATATTTTCCTGGATGATTAATTGTACCAGAAGTTACTGCGATAAACGATAATATTGTTGTTTTGAGAGCATTTTCAAGTGATATAATTACAAAACAATGCAGGAATATATTCTCAAAGATCAGTAAACTGTAAATTCCATTGAATATTCAGCACTGGAATTGGAAGACATTTTCAGTATCCACAATAAATAAACAAAACAACAGACACAACAAATAAAATGGATTCTGAATACTCAGTAAACAAAACCGCCCTTCAAAAAAATGGCTCTTTGAGACCAAATCACCAGACTGAGGACCTTTGTCATCCAGTTTTTGGTAGAAAGAGAGAAATATGAAAAATGATAAATCATGCTAATCGTGATTAATTGATTTAATGCTTATTGCGACAGGCCTACATGACAATTATAAAAGCAGTTCAGTGCAAACCTTTTAAGCCACTCCTCATTTCTTTGTTGTTATTCTCCTGACTCACGTCAACGTCCCTTCGTCCAGTGTCCCCCAATGAAAGGAAAAGTGCAGAAGGTTTTAACGTGGCGTTGGGGGGAACCTCCGGCCTCCATGCCTGTCCCTCGGCCTGCTGACCTGCCTGCTGATGCTCCTGATCCCCCTCCTCTGGCCGGCCGTCGGGAGAGGGAGTTCTTTGTCAAATGGTGCAATATGTCCTACTGGCACTGCTCCTGGGTGCTGGAGCTGCAGGTACTTATCGTCCCTTAAAAATGTGTGAAAATTGTATCAAACATTTTACTAATTTGAACAGTTATTGGGAGTTAACTAAGCTTTTACCCCAACATTTAATATAACGGTACCATAAACCGTTCTGCTGCTTCCCTGCAGCTGGAGCTGAACTGCCAGGTGATGTTCCGTAACTACCAGAGGAAGACCGACATGGACGAACCTCCACCTGTGGATTTTGGAGGCGAAGGCGATGATGACAAGAGCACAAAGAGAAAAAACAAAGATCCTCTGTTTGTTCATATGGAGGAGGACTTTGGACGCTTTGGGGTTAAGATAGAGTGGCTGATGATCCACCGCGTCCTTAACCACAGGTAGGGGGAATATGCAAAATGGAGACCGAGCATATAACATAAAAAACAAGTTGTTTTAACTCTTATTTTATTTCATATCTAACATTTTTATTGGTTTGGTGGTTGCTATAACTTTAGGTGTTTCTTAAAGTGACCTATTATGGTTTCTTGATCAGGTTAATAAGCTTTTTAGGGCCTCTGTCACTTTAAATCCAAATAAGCTGCTGCTGGCCACCCCCCAAGCTCTAATTCAACATTTACACTGCTGCAAACAGATTTGCAATTGTACATCCATACATTTTTGAAAAGCATTAGTAGAGCCTCCTGCACAACCAACTGAAATGCAGCAAGTGATCTCTGGATAGTAAGTGAGCAACAAAATACTTGTCTTTTCCAGCAGCCATTGTACAGTGCATGGTGCGGTAAAACCAGCTGACCAAACGTGCTGGAGCTCTGCTTGGGTTGCTAGGCAATGGGCCAGTGCCTGTCGATTGTGACTTAACAATAAAGAGTTTTTTGAAACATTAAGTTATCGCCACAAAATTTTTTTCGCACTTGGGCTGTTTTTTAGAAGCTATAATGTAATACTGTCCATTTTAAAAAATTAAGCTTCATGTTTCCTATGTGTTTTTTAATGCTAGTGTTGACAAGAAGAACAACGTTCATTACTTAATCAAATGGAGAGATCTGCCCTATGACCAGTCAACCTGGGAAAGTGAAGACATGGACATACCTGAGTATGATACGTACAAACAAATATACTGGAATCACAGGTATGGAGGGGTTCATTATATCTAAGGAAACAGTTTAATATAAATGGAGCCAAGTGTCTATGAGGGGGAAATGTTTATCTTAATTTAGACATTTATTTTCTGGACTAAATAGAGAGCTGATGATGGGCGAGGAGGGGAGACCCGGCAAAAAACTGAAGAAAACGGTCAAAGTCAAAAAGGCGGAACGGCCACCTGCTAATCCAGTTGTAGATGTAAGTCTGTTCTATCTACCATTAAATTAAATTAAACATTTGTACTTTGGTGTATTCTATTTTATTTGTTGGCAGTATAAAAAACAGTTCTCTGAATATTTTCTTCCTACCAGCCCACCATCAAGTTTGATCGCCAGCCCGACTACCTGGACAGTACAGGCGGCACGCTGCATCCCTACCAGCTGGAGGGCTTGAACTGGCTCCGGTTCTCATGGGCCCAGGCCACCGACACCATCCTGGCTGATGAGATGGGTTTAGGCAAAACAGTTCAAACGGCTGTCTTCCTGTATTCTCTGTATAAGGAGGTGAGAATCCAGAGTGAGAATCCTTGGTATTATTTGTGATAAGTGAGGTTTTATTAAGGTTGGACAATATAACTGAAAAACTGGTACGAAATTTTATGATATTGATAATTGTCAACATCGATATGTGAAATACTGCCAAACTGGTGGTGTTACCTTTTCTGTTTTATCAATAGTTTTCACTCTGCGCCATTTTTTATTCTTAAGCAGTTATGAGCCGCAGTGGTGAAACCTAAAACTGCTGCTGCACAAGTTACTCAGCAGACTGTTGCTAGGTAACCATAGAGTGAGTGAGTTGCTAGGTAACCAAAGAGTTAGTCAGTTGATTCCACCAACCTTGGCCATGAGAAGTTCAAATTCAAATTCAGAAATACCCAAAAGGGAAATTAAATGTTGTTGAAACTCATATTAATTAAAGTTCTTTAGAGAGTTATTGTAGATAGTGTCGGCTGTAGGCAGGAAAGATCTTTTGTAGCGGTCTGTCTATCTTGGGGAAACACTCAGTTTCATGAAGAGGATGGTGAGGGTTGTCAATAATTTTCTTGATTTTTGAAGAATGCATCATAAAATGAGCAGCTCAGAATTCAGTGAATATTCTTTGTACTCAATATTCTATATATTGTTGTTGATGATGCGTCTGTCACGATATGTATTATTAATTTATTGTCCAGTTCTAGGTTTTATGTGTTTTATTCTTGCATTAAGAACAGTTGTATGCCAGCAAAATTACATTCTTTTAGAATATTTTAAATCTGGAGAACTTTTCCTGTCCAGTCTGCCCTTCTCTGTCATTCAGTGAAGGTGGTCGGGTTCTCAGACATGCGACACACACTAACTTTGCCCAAAAAAGGGGATGAGTCCAAAGTTCGAATCTCTATTCTAATGGCAGGGCAAGACATGCGTTTTTATGTATTGATTTGAACTTTTTAAATTGGTCTAATCCTGCATTCTGCTGTCACAGGGTCACTCCAAAGGTCCCTTCCTGGTCAGCGCTCCTCTGTCCACCATTATTAACTGGGAAAGAGAGTTTGAGATGTGGGCCCCCGATATGTACGTGGTTACTTATGTTGGGGACAAAGACAGCAGGGCTGTTATCAGAGAGAACGAGTTCTCGTTCGAGGGAAATGCCATAAGGGGAGGGAAGAAGGCCTCCAAGATGAAGGTAGGGAGGTGATAAAAGAGTAAGAGTTACAGGACAGATTGATTTGTTTATTGAAATCCAACTGAAGTTTCGCCCAACCTCTGCACTCAACAGAAAGACTCGACAGTGAAGTTCCACGTTCTGCTGACGTCCTATGAGCTGATCACCATCGACCAGGCTGTACTGGGGTCCATCGAATGGGCTTGCCTGGTCGTTGATGAGGCACACAGACTCAAAAACAACCAGTCCAAGGTAATAATAAATCCTGAATGATCCATTAATGGCACCATTAGAGCGGGTGGATTTTATCTTCCCAAAAATATTTCTGTAATAAGACATCGTCTTTCTCAAGCTAAGACATTAGCCCATCCTCTTATGACTTGCTAATTGTATTACTGCAATGCTCTCTTGTTTGGTGCTTCTTGCTTCTTGCTTCTGCTTCACTACTGACAGATTTTTTTGATTTTTTTCAGCCTCTTTTGGAATGCTTTTAACCACTTTGTGTTGTCCTGTTTTTAATCCTGTGAAGCACTTTGTATTTCCCAACATTGTATGAAAGATGTTATGCAAATAAAGATTGATACTAAGAGTGCATTCACACCAGCCATGTTTAGTCCACTTTAATCGAACTTTAGCTCATTTGCTAAGAAAGTCCAGTTCATTTAGGGAGGTGTGAATGCGCAATCTAACTGATGTGGGCCAGACTCTGGAGCAAACTCTGGTTTGTCTAAAAACCTTGGACTTGGTTTGATTAAAGTGAACTCTGGTTCGAATGCATATATGTTAGCTAAGCAGACAGAGACTGCTTGAAAAGCAGGGAGCTTTTCAAGCAGTCTCGTGCAGGGCATTCTGGGTAAATACAACCAAAACAAACACAAGAATCTAATTCTAGAGGGAGAAATAAATAGCTTGTGGTGTTTTCTTAAAGACAAAAGAGAAATCCTAAAACCGATAAAATCTGACACTACTCCATTTTTGTTTACATTTTGTAAAGAAGGAAGTTGCGCTCAATGTCTTCTTCAGAGGTTTTTTGCATTGTTTCCATCAGTAGTTCTTGGTCCAGTGCCACCCACAGGCGAGGAGTGGAACAGGTTTTTCAAAAGCTTGGCTTGTTTAACACAGTGCAGTGTGAAAGCAAATGTAACAAATGTTTCAATTTTGGTCCCCAGTTGAGTCTGCCAGACTGTCAGGTGTGGAAACACCTTAAGGCTTCATTGCTACTTTTTTCTTTACAGTACTGTTTTTATTCATAAGGATAATTTAAAAAGATGTTTTGTTTTTATTCTTTCAGTTCTTCAGAGTGCTGAACAACTACTCGCTGCAACATAAGCTTCTGCTGACTGGGACTCCTCTTCAGAACAACCTGGAGGAGCTTTTCCACTTGTTGAACTTCTTAACCCCGGAGAGATTCAAGTCAGTAGCTCTGCAGCCGTCGTGATCGTGGCTGTTTTTCTTGGGGCGTCCACCTGCAAAGAGTGGTAATGTTGGATTTATTTTCTGCAGCAACCTTGAAGGGTTTCTGGAGGAATTTGCAGACATTGCCAAAGAGGACCAGATCAAGAAACTCCATGACATGCTGGGACCACACATGCTCAGGAGGCTGAAGGCTGATGTGTTTAAACACATGCCTTCGAAGACGGAGCTCATTGTCCGGGTGGAGCTGAGCCCCATGCAGAAGTAAGCAGCACTTTTAAATGTAACTGCTTTAAAAACTTACTTTGAAAGAGTCTTTTTATTATTTATTGTGGAAACTTTAAACCCCAAACTATTGCTTGCTATGAGTTCTGCTCCTGTACTCCCATCTGATTTTGCTTTTGTTCTAACTTTTCCCATATATTAATTTGGATTTGCTAATACAGGAAATACTACAAGTTTATTCTGACACGCAACTTTGAGGCGTTGAACACTCGAGGAGGTGGGAACCAAGTGTCTCTGCTCAACGTCGTCATGGACCTTAAAAAGTGCTGCAATCATCCCTACCTCTTTCCAGCCGCTGCAACAGTACGTTTTATGCTTCATTCAATTAACTTTGGTCACTGAGACATGCAGTCCTGCACTCTTACATACACTCTTCACAGCAATTAATTACATTTTATTTTTTTATTAAATACAAGGCTTAAAATATTTTCTCAAGACTGGGTTTTAAAAATAGTTTAAATTCCTCATTAATAGCTCAAAATTAATGGCTTTTATGTAAAGCCATTACTTTGGAAAATGCTTGATTTCTGTATAAAGTCTTTGAAAGTGCTTAATATTCTAACCTCATAGTTTTGTTATGAAGTGCAATTTAACACTTGATTAAAAGCCTACATTTGGAAAACATTTACAGTTAGAATCACACCTAAAAAAACAGACACATTTTTTCTTCACTGTCTGAATTTAAACCAAACTAAGTGTTTCTCTTTTTAGGTTAACAAAATTATTTATATTTGCTAAATGCCCTAACACTTAGCAGGAGTGTGTTTTGGAGATTTTATTTTGTAATTTCTTTGTATAATGTGTTTAAGCATACAGAGACAGTTATTGAAATTGTGGGATTTTTTTTTTGGTTTGTGTTTTGTTCTCCACTAAGGTGTATAGGTGTGTGTGTGTGTGAGAGAGAGACATTTCAAAACATAACATTTTGTTCTTTTAGTTTATTTTGTCCCTACTGTTGAATGTATAATACTGTCAGAAGAGATTATGAATAACAGTATCAAATTGTGTCATATAATGATTAATTGAAGCTGTCTTTTTAAAATTCATTTGTATTGCTTTCATCTCCAAAGCCTGGTGAAAATTCACCTTAAAAATGCTTGTTACTGCTTGAATTTTACTGTGGGAAAAGTGGACAAACCTTAAATTTCATGCAAGTTCTTCTCCTTTTTCAGGAGGCTCCCAAACTTCCAAATGGCATGTATGAAGGTACTGCCCTGACCAAAGCTTCAGGGAAGCTGATGCTTCTTCACAAGATGATGAAGAAGCTGAAAGAGGGAGGCCACAGGGTTCTGGTTTTCTCCCAGATGACCAAGATGCTCGACCTGCTGGAGGACTTCCTGGAGAACGAAGGCTACAAATATGAGAGGATTGATGGCGGAGTCACCGGCAACATGAGACAAGAAGCCATCGATCGCTTTAATGGTGAGATGTGTGTTTGCATATTTATCTTTGCCTCACTTGATAGTTGATATTTGCTTTTCTCATTTGAAGTCTGCCCTTTGCCCCAACAGCTCCAGGAGCTCAGCAGTTTGCTTTCCTCCTCTCAACCCGGGCCGGTGGCTTGGGGATTAATCTCGCCTCTGCTGACACGGTCATCATCTACGACTCTGACTGGAACCCCCACAATGACATCCAGGTAGGCCAACGCTGTCTTAAATGTGCTTGTAGGCAGCCATGTTTGGGTTCTGGTTGATCATCGTGTGTTACTCGCAGGCTTTCAGCAGAGCTCATCGTATTGGCCAGAACAGGAAAGTGATGATCTATCGGTTTGTTACCAAAGCATCTGTTGAGGAGAGGATCACACAGGTTCGGAAAAAAGAAACAGTGATTATTTAAAAAAAAAAAGGATTTTACGCACCTAGATGTTTATTTTGTGTTTTCGTTGTCAGGTGGCGAAGAAGAAGATGATGTTGACTCACCTGGTGGTGCGGCCCGGACTTGGGTCCAAGACGGGCTCCATGTCAAAGCAGGAACTTGACGACATTCTCAAGTTTGGAACCGAAGAGCTGTTCAAGGATGAAGTTGGAGAAGGTGAGAGAATATTTAGCAAAAAGAAATCCAGGGTTATGTGGACGGTCGGGGAAAAAAAAGTCTCAGATCCAATGATCTTAACTTAAGTTTTTACAAGCTGATTTTCCACTCATGTTCTTGGAGTCCATTTAGTTGTGTCTAAGCCTGTCGCAATAAAAAAAGGAGCTCAATAATTTCCATTCTGATTATTAATATTTTTTGTTTAGAGACATCATTATCTAATTTATTCATGGTTTCTGTTGTGTGTGCTTTGTTTTCCTGTGATTTGTGGTATTGGCTGTGGAAAAACTACAAATCCCATGAATACCATAAGTCCTGTTGAAAGCAATTTACCCTCCAGACATTCAGCCTTTCCAGCAAACCCACAAAAGTATTGTGCTTCTGAAACTGACTTATTGTTCGCATGTCCAATTAAAACCCAACCATTCCTGATACAGTATCCACTAATAGGCTCCATGTCATGAAGAAGTGCATATTTAATGATGTTTGGCTTGGAAACACTGACACTGAAACTTTGTCCTGGGAGATTTTCATAAGAGGTTGAGATTAATTGGCTTTCCTGAATAGCAGATGACTGATGTCTTGGGTATAAATTGTCTCATTTCCTCGCCTTTTTCCTTGCCTCGCCTTCAGGAGACAACAAGGAGGATGACAGCAGCGTGATTCACTATGACGACCAGGCAATTGACCGCTTGCTGGACAGGAACCAGGATGCCACGGAGGACACGGAGCTGCAGAGCATGAACGAATACCTCAGCTCCTTTAAAGTGGCCCAGTATGTTGTCAAAGATGAGGACGATGAGGTAAAGTGTAGGACTTGTTAGTTTATCTCGTTGACAGTCAACATGCGTCTTATTACTCCAGTACTCTTAAAGCATGTTGACTGGATAAAACAGGTTAAGGAGGTTTATGTTGTATGTGAGCCACACATGTCTTCTTTCTTTGAGGAGGAGGAGGTAGAAAGAGAGGTGATCAAGCAGGAGGAAAGCGTTGATCCCGACTACTGGGAGAAACTGCTTCGACACCATTATGAGCAGCAACAGGAAGATCTCGCCCGCAATTTGGGCAAAGGCAAACGTACTCGAAAGCCGGTCAACTACAATGACGGCTCCCAGGAGGACCGAGGTATAAGACAGGGTACAGAACAATATATAATGCAACCTCTTCTCTGTGTGTGTGCTGTTTGTGTCTGTGTGGTCATGTTAGGAGAGCTAAGTAGAACTTTGCATGATATTTAATCTCATAAAACCTAGAATGATGTAGTGTCAGTCATAAAATTGTTTTTTTTTTAATTACAAAAGTGGAAATTAATTACTTCTCTTCATTCAGTTAGACATAGATTTAAACAGAAAAACACTAATTAGATTAATTGTAAACATCTCTATTATTTATGTTTACTCTGCATTTTGGAGGTGTGTGAAATAAAACATTTATAAAACATTTTCACCTTTCTTATTGTAGTTTTCACCTCCTTTTAAAAGTAGGACAATAAAATTAGTTTCTTTGCCTAATAGAGCAGCTGTTAGGAGAAATGTGATCAACTAATCAAATTGTAGCAGCTGTTTCCAAAATTTCCTGTTTCTGATTTTAAACATAAGTCAGAGTTTTAGGAGGACAGTTAGAGACGTTTTTTGCATCCATTTTGTTTCTTGACTTTGTTTCAGCCGTTTTTAATGAGGCCCAGAGAAAATGAGATTCATCTCACATCAAAATACCAAATTATTACAAGCTACATAAAAGTACTAAAATCTATACAATCAAATTAATACAAAAATTGTAATGCCAATAAAAGTGTAATATTTTTATTACTGTATTTCAGTTTTGGTTTGTTTATCTTTGCAACCAAAACTAAAGGATTCTAAGAAAAATCTGAAAACGTCTTTTCTCTTTGGGAGAAAAACTAGCTGATAGCTCGATGTTAGTCGTTTCTTAGTCTTATCAGCTTGTCATCAGGTGGTCAAAGGTTTTGTCCTGTTTAAGTTCTCATTCATAAAGGTTTCTGTCTGTTCTGTGTAGACTGGCAGGAGGATCAGTCTGACAACCAGTCTGATTACTCAGTGGCCTCAGAGGAGGGAGACGAGGACTTTGACGAACGCTCTGAAGGTATGGCTCTGTCTCTGAAGGTTGCTGATGTGAAGAGGTGGGTTGTATGTGCATTCCTGAAACGTCTGAGTCCGTTCTCCAAGCCGTACGGTGTTAACGTTAACGGTGTTTAAAGTTTGATGCTGGCGCTCCAGTCGTAGAGTTTTAAGGAACATCTCTGGATCGTTGACTAACAGCCTTCCCACCGCCCCGTCTGCAGATACTTATACAGATTCAGACGACACCTACGATGTCCTCCTCGACAATCTCAACAACAACTCACGAAACAACACTTGTCAGTGCATCATCTGCGTTGAGCGTAGAGTGAGAAGGAAAGACAACAAGAAAGGAAAGGGAAACAATCAAGCAATCAACGATTTATCAGCGAGCTGAACTGCGTCCTATCTTGTTTAAATTGACTGTTGAATATTTGTTAAAAATGTACAGACATTTCTTGTATTTATGAGTCTTTTGGATTGATTTAATTGATGCACTTTATGTGATTGTTAGTGTTCTTATTTGTACTGAATGTGATTTTGAATTGATTAAGGCTACCTCAGTGTTCTTAAATAAAACTTAACCCAAAACTGGAATCAGTTGTAGATACTATGAAATAATCAACCGTCTTTAGGGTAAGGAGCAGTTAAAGTAAAGGTTGGAGGAAATTTGAAAAGGGACAGCTTCGTCAGGATCAGCACAGAGCCGTAAGTGGAGCGTCTTCACAGAGACACTGTAGGTTGATGAAAGTGCTCATGTTCATTATTTACATCGCTTCATTTGTCTGCGTGTTCCTTGAAATCGGTCGTTCATTTCAAAGACGCTAACTGTGTTCTCCCCTCGGTAGCTAACGCCCGCAGACCGAACCGCAAAGGCTTGAGGAACGACAGAGACAAGCCTCTGCCTCCTTTGCTGGCCAGGGTGGGGGGCAACATTGAGGTAAGTTCACTCTGAACTCTAATGAAAGGGGAAAAAGAGATCTGAAAAGTTATATGATTTTATTTAATTAACTTTTACCTCCAGAAGGCTTACATGTCAGTCAGTGGAAAGAGAAAACACCGCTATCATCATGATCGATAAGGGTTAAAATAAGTGCAGTGTTTATTTATTTATTTAATATTTTAATGTATTTTTAAAATCCATTAGTTTTTAAAAACTTTCTTTTTAATTTTTAAAAATATTTAATTAGTTTTTATTTTACATTTATTTATTATTAATGTAATTTATTTAATTTTTTTATATACAGCCCACTGCTCTGAACCCCATTGAAAACCTCCTGGTTTTTCCACCAAATACTGATTTCTGAGCTCTTCCTGAGTCAAAACATCAGCATTGTTGTTTCTAAATGAATATGAACTCGTTTTCTTTGCATTATTTGACGTCTGAAAGCTCTGCATTGTTTTTGTTATAAATACTAAATTTTTGCTTGTAACTTCAGAGACATGCTGTCAGTAGTTCATAGAATAAAAGAACAAAGTTCATTTTACTCAAACATATAACTATAGAGAGTAAAACCAGAGAAACTGATAATTTTACGTGGTCTCTTAATTTTTTTTATACATGCAACTGTCATGGGGTTTAATGTGAGTTGTGAACACTTTTGTGTCTCTTGCAAAGCAGATAGTGATGCTGTGCCACACAATTATGTGATTTCAGAACTATAAGGAACCATTGAAGTATATCAGAACTGCCTAATGATGCTGAAATTTTATTTCACACCTTTAGTAAAAATGTTGAGAGGTTTTCAAAATTTTGAAAATACTTAAATGGGAAAATCTACACTAAACAGATATATCTTTAAACAGTAAATAATCTGTAATACTTTTCTCAATGGTAGGAAAAACAGCAACATTACTGTTATTTTGCAGGATCGCCGTAGGGAATTCAAACTTGGACTGGATCATTTCACCAGGATTACAGTTTATTAAAAACACAGTTTATGATTAGTGAAACTTATACTGTTTTGTGAAAATAACAAAAAAGCCATTCTTAGTTATTTTAAAAAACAAAATCTTGAACCTTGTGAACCCAATGTCACGTACTGACTTATATTGTGAGTTGAATTTACAATTTTTATTTTATTTTGACCTCTTTAATTGCCTGTCAGGTGCTGGGCTTCAACGCACGGCAGAGGAAAGCGTTCCTGAATGCAGTGATGCGTTATGGGATGCCTCCTCAGGATGCCTTCACCAACCAGTGGCTGGTCCGGGACCTGCGAGGGAAATCTGAGAAGGAATTTAAGTAAGTTTCTTTGGTTCTGTTCAGGCTCTGAAAACAATCATAAAACTTAGACCTGCAGTTTGTAACTTTCATAAAAATATGGTTCATCCATATTTGTTAAAATAACTGTCACTATGTCTGCATTCACACTGCATTCTGAAGTGACCCAATTCAGATTTTTTATTTTTTATTTTTTGCCATGGTCGATGCAACTTGTATGTGACATTCAGTGTGAACTGAAAGTGTCCTGCATGCACAGTAGATGGCGCAATAACGTCACGTGGTCAGTTTCGCCAACCGCCATAAGAAAGTAGAAGAAGAAGTGCTCAGTGTTTGTGGAAGTAAACATGGATACTAACGGTGGAGCGTAGCTTACAATTTTTAAGTTGTTGTCTGACCGGAGTCAGAACTTCAACAACTTAATCCTCGTTATTATCCTCCATGGTTGTTTTTCTTCCCGCTTGCGACTATCAGGGCGCAGAATAATGACGTTTATCGAGTGTCAATGAATGTTGAGTTCAGGCCTGGTCGTTAGGATTCAGGTCACATTTGAGAAGAATGAATACGTGTCAGATATCCAAGAGTCGCATTTGAAAAGAATCTGACTTGTGTTGTTCAGATTGTCATAAAAAGATCAGATACAGGTCGCATTACGTCGAAAAAAATCAGAATTGTCACTTCATGCTTCAGTGTGAACGCTGCCTAAATTAGCAGTTTATTATAAAAAATGAGCTCTTCTTTCTTCTCCCAGTGCGGTCTGCTAAAACGCACTGGTCCTGATCAAAACAACCAATCACAGCCAGGAGGAGGGCCTTAGTGCTGTCAACCAAGTGTGTGTACTTCCTGCTCAATGTTCTCATGGTGGAGCAACAACTTACCCTTACAGGAAAACTGTTTATCTGCCGACACTGGTGGTTATGCTAACCAGCCTTAGCACTGATGACAGACTACGCTGTGATGAATCGGCTGTAACATAGCGGCGATTAAAGGGGTGGATAACTACCATTAGTATTTAAAATGAAAAATCCTAATCAGCACTTGCAAAATAACCATATTAGAGAATATATGAATCTGAATAATGCAGAAATCTGCATCTGCTTCTAGTCTTCACTGCTGTTTACACTTTGACCTCCTCCAGGGCTTATGTGTCTCTGTTTATGCGACATCTTTGTGAGCCGGGAGCCGATGGAGCAGAAACCTTCGCAGATGGTGTCCCACGTGAGGGTCTGTCGAGGCAGCACGTGCTCACTCGCATCGGGGTGATGTCACTTATAAGGAAAAAAGTATGCTTCACACAGATACGATCGCGCCTCCAGGCCAGGCTGTCTGCGGCTTAAAGGAGAGACAGACTCCCTGGCTGACTTGTGGTTCTGGCTGAACAGGTTCAGGAGTTTGAACATGTGAACGGTCAGTGGTCGATGCCCTGGATGGCAGAGCTGGAGGAAAATAAAAGAGCGGCAGCTTTGGCTGCAGGTGAAGACCCGAAAACCCCGTCCACTGGGACGCCTGCAGACACACAGCCCAACACTCCCATCCCAGGTAAACACACACTGCCTGCTTGTTTTTATGAGATTTACTTCTCTGTTTCTGCAGTAAATATGTTTTACACTCAGCTTATTTTGTTCTAACACATCTGTAATAAGTGTCATTTCCCTTAGTTTTAGCATTTCATAAAGCCTTAATTAAATTTATACCTTTTTCACTGAAAGATGGTTTTATCTCAAAGAGCTGGCGCCCTCTTGTGGCAGTAGTCATAATAAAGCTTAATATGAATGATTCTGTTTATTGTTAAATATTTAAAATACATGATGTGTTGACTTATTTTCTGATTTCCAGAGGATTTATCTAAATCAGAGGACAAAGATGAGATTAAAAAAGAAGGAGAAGAAAGCAAAGTGACTAAAAAGGGAGACGACCCTGAGGTATGAATTATTTTGTACTCAAATCAGCAGTTTAGTTGACATAGCAATAATTTTATCTGTTTTTTATTTTCAACCAGATTATTGAAATCCCAGATGAATCAGAAAAATCCCCTGCCTCTGAAAAGAAAGACGAGCTGGGAGCAGAGAGGAGGGTGAAAGACGAAGGCGATGAAGGGAAGGAGAAAGATGGTGAGAACACGAGCAAAGAGAAAGAAGAGAAGAGCAAGGCTGCAGCCGAGAAAGAGGCCTCTGCTAACAACAAGAGCGACGGTTCAGACAGCAGGATGGACTCCGAGGAGGACAGGTCAAAAGGTCAGGATGTAAAAAATCAGTTCAAACTTGTGTTTAAAGAATAATCTATTATGTTATTGTTGTTATTATGGCATTATCCGCATCAGTAGTAACATTATTATTGTTGTTACCTGTGGGGATATTGTAAGCTTATCATTGGATGTATTGCATTAATCAAGAGTCTGACTTAAGTTATCCTGCTGTATTACTCATAAATATGAAAAGATCATAACTGTGATGTTGCTGATGGGTTTTAATAAGTTTCTACTTCCACCCGCACCTTTGCATGTTTACTATTTATCACACTACTCTGTCATTTTATTTACAAATTATAACATTTACTTAACTTAGAAAATATGAAAGTCTTTTAAAGTAAAATACTGTTTACCCACAGATATGAGACATTATTCCACATAGCCCAGGTCCCCCTTGAAAATGAGATCTGGATCTCAATGGGATTTACCTGGTTAAATAAAGGAATAAAGAAAATTATACCAGTAATTCAGTTCAAAACTTGCATAAACTCATTAAACATATCATGCACACATTTCAAGCAATTACATTTGTTAATTTTAATGATTATGGCTTATAGCTAAAGTAAAATGTCAGACTTCTACTCAGCTCCTTTTGCATGATTTACTTCATCAAGGTGGCATGAAGATCAATGTTATGGTATTCAATTATTAGAATTATTATATAATTTACACGATCAATGCTTTGGGCAAACCCTTAGATAAATTGGAGAAAATTTGATTTTCATGTTTATTACTTCTGAGATAACTCAGCTTTTCAGTAAGCTTCCCCTTAAACAGTGTGGGGAGCTTCTTACCTGTTACACTGACCCCTACTTGAACTGAGTCATTATTTATCAATGCACACTGTTCCTGGAATAATACTGTATTTGTTATTTCAAGTTCAGTTCAAAAAGCTGCATTTTAGCAGATCCATGTAAATGAACGGGAAGTACCTGCTTTCTCCAGCTCACGCTGCAGGTTTCATAAACAAAAGTATTCAAATCAGAGGATTTCAACAACTTCAGGCTCGACAGTTTGTATTTATAATATATCAAACTCGGAGCAGAAATGCACAATTGCAACAACACAAGAGTGTTCACCGTAACTGTGTCCTCATGTCGCTCTTGTGACTTCCTCTTTTACTTTTTAAGCTTCTCGTTCTGCTTCTGTTAATTTTAGCTGAAGACAGCAAAGATGAGAAGATGGACACTACGTCTCCAGCAGAGGACAACAAAGGTTTGGACACAAATATTCACCACTGCTGTTAACTTTATCTTTATTTCTGTTTATTTTACATTATTTTACTTTGCCTACTGTCCCACTAACATACACAGAATGTTCTCCTTAACTTTCAAAGCTTTTATTGTGAAAGTTTGGTGGACATACACCTACACTGGTGGGCGATGCCCACAACAACCATGTGATTCGTGTAAACATACCAGAGGTTTCTTAAATTAAAAATGCAATCAATCTGGAGGACATGATGGATTCCAGCTTATGTCTCTGCATCGCTATAGTTCTGTGTTTTGTTGTTAAGGGTTAATAGTCTCAGATTGTCTTTTGTCATCCCGTCTGCATGGGTCATTGCCTGGGTGGTTGTGTGGAGGCTTTTGACAAAATAGAGAAGATGGACATAATACTGTTTTGGCAGTTCTGCCAAGTACAAGCAGAACCTCGACTACAATAGTTCTAGTCTAATAAATCTGAGCTGGTCAGCCGAGGTGGAAGCTGGAGTCTTAACTCTTGTGTTTTATGGACAATAAAACATTCATGCCTTTGCACAGGAAAGATGTGAATTATTGGGGACACCAGTTCAACCAAAAATAAAAAAAATATATATATTTTCTTGTTTTGTTTTTCTTTGTATTTGTAACCAAATGTGTTGCCTCTCTTGATCCTGAAGAGTACTGATGGGTTCTTTACACTTTGTAGAGCAAAAAGAGGAGAAAGACGGGATGAAAACAGACGATTCTGGAAAACTGCAGAATGGCGAGAACGGCAAAGAGGGAGCAACAGCTGCATCTGCGGTTAACATCAGTGAGGAGAAGAAGAAAGCCTCCAAGCAGAGGTTCATGTTCAACATCGCAGACGGTGGTTTCACAGGTGGACGCACTTTCCTTCCTCTTTTTTTTTCTGTTTCCTGCCTGTCTCTTTGACCTTTCTGCCCTTCTTCCCAGAGCTTCACTCCCTGTGGCAGAATGAAGAGAGGGCCGCCACCGTCACCAAGAAGACTTATGAGATTTGGCACCGTCGCCATGACTACTGGCTGTTGGCTGGGATCATACAGTATCCTTTAAAAACATTTATTAGCAAAACAGTTTTTATGGGTGATTGCTGGCATTTTAAAAACCTAATTCTTGTCTTAATGGTGACCTGTTGTGCTTCAATATACAGGTTAGAAGAAATATAGGGGCTTTACAAAACATGTTAAGGTTTTTGCACAAAGTCATTCTTAGATGACGAGATTCGAGTCTGGTCAGTTTTACCTATTTTGAGCCCCTGTCAGACTGAACTGTTTTAAAGTCTCTGTCACTTTAAATCCAAATAAGCTGCTGCTGGCCACGCCCCCCTACTCAACGTTAACACTCCCACGTGAAAATGGCTGCAAATAAATGCTCAATCAATAAAGTCTATTCTATTCTATTCTATTCTATTCTATTCTATTCTATTCTAGTTATACAACCGTGCATCTTTGAAAAGCAGAAATGGAGCCTCCTGCACAACCAACAAGAATGCAGGAAGTGATATCTGAATGATGAATCAACAACGAAACACTTGTTTTTCCAGCAGCCATTGTACAGCGAATACAGCGGTAAATCCAGCTGACCAAACTTGCTGGAGCTCTACTAGTGTTGCTAGGTAACAGTACAGTGTGACTCAACAATCGGGAGGTTTTTGAACTGGCTTGTTTTCCAGACACTAAAAAGCATTATTTCCAAAGACAGTTGGCTGTTTTTATTATTATTATTATTATTATTATTATTATTATTATTATTATTATTATTATTATTATTATTATTATTATTATATTTTTTAAGTGCTTGAGCTGTTTTTAAGAGTATTTGAGACTCAAGTGAAAAAACAAAAACGTGCAAAATGTGAGTTTTGCGTAATACTTCCCCTTTAAATAATTATACTAAACATGTAATTAAGAAAAGTTTTATTTGAACATTTATAGGAGGTAATAGTTATCCATTTTATTTGGGTTCAGAGATGGTCCTTAAAAGTCACATAAAATGTCTTTGCTCTCGGTTGTCCAGAAACTACAGCGTTGTTGCTGTTGCGTTGCCCTTGACTCTCATGTCACAGACACGGCTACGCTCGATGGCAGGATGTGCAGAACGATGTGAGGTTTGCCATCATCAACGAGCCCTTCAAAGGGGAAATGAGCAGAGGGAACTTCCTGGAGATCAAGAACAAGTTTCTGGCCCGGAGGTTCAAGGTGAAACAAACTTTCTAAGTAACTGCAAAGAGTTCAGGCCTGCTTGAGTCACGCCTCACTGAGTGTTTCTGGTTTGTTTTCTCCTAAAGCTGCTGGAGCAGGCGTTGGTGATCGAGGAGCAGCTGCGCAGGGCGGCCTACCTGAACATGACGGAGGACCCGGCTCACCCATCCATGGCCCTCAACACTCGCTTCAGCGAGGTGGAGTGTCTGGCAGAGTCCCATCAGCACCTCAGCAAAGAGTCCATGTCTGGAAACAAGCCTGCCAATGCAGTGTTGCATAAAGGTGAATAGGGTGCATAGAACACTTATGTGTTTCCTGTTCAGATATCCTCACATCATTCTGTGAAAGATTTTATTCTATTTATAAGAGAAAAGAAAGAAGTGAAGATAAATAAATTTGTTAAAACCTTAAATAGGTGCTGCTTTGATGCTTCAGTTTTTCTCCAGGGGAGGCAAAAGGCTTTCAGTAAAGAAAATCTCAATGTGAACAGAACAAATAGGCATAAAAATGTATGAAGACACAGTATGGATTAGGTGAAAAATATCAATACTGACCAAAAACAAGCAAGCAAGCTCGGGTTTTATTAGGATCATTAAAAATAAACAATGTAAACAAGATTAGAGCAAAAGTAGAAGTGTTGAATATAAACAAGAAACGCATCCAAAAATCTTTGTTGTTTCTTTAGAACAGTGGTTTTTTAAAAATCGCTTTTAAAGTGTAATATTTTACTGATTTATTATTATTGTCGTTTTTAATCTTTATTATTGTACAGCGTTTATAAATCAAATGTGTTACTATTATTTTTACTGGAAGCCAGATCTCCGTTTCATCCATCATTTGTACCTGCTTGTTCTCGCAAGGATGCTGAGGTGTTGGTGTTTCTCTCCAGCGATCATTAGAAAACACAGACATACAAGACAATCACACACACCGATACCTGTAAGCGCAAAAACATTATTACATACAAAACATTTATGTAGTAATACATGCTTTGTATGAATAATTGTATTACATACATATGTATGATTGTATTACATACATACAAAACATGTTTGTAATCATGTTTTTGGACTTTTGGAGGAAGCTGGAATACCTGGAGAAGTCCCACAAATGCAAAACATGGAAAATCAATGCAGAAAGACCCCATGCTGCTTGTCACAAGCTAATCTATCAATCAATAAAGTTTATTTGTGCTGCACATTTCAGTAGTAAGCCAGTTCAAAGTGATTCACACAATGAAAACAGATAAACATCATAAAGTGTAAAATAATCCAGTCTATCAAAACCAGTTTTTAGATTTTGAAAAAAATCTAAAAAAATAAAATAAAATAAAAAATAATAATTATATTGGTGTTTTTCCACCAATATGATTAGTTTCACAAAGAACAAACTGTATTTTTATTTTTTTTTAGTGAAGCAAAGACTGCCCAGTTCAGTTTCAACTAGCTTAAGTAATTTAAATTTTGAATTTGAATGTATCAAAATAGAGAGAAAATGTTTTTAAATTTCTGTTTCAGATGACATTGTTTTAATTTTCTGTGTTTATTCGTGGGAAAATGAAAAAACTTACAGGTAAAATTCACAGGTGTGCAATCACTAGCTTCACATCTTATCACCTTTAGATTTAATTCTTTTTTTTTTGTAAAGGAATCTAATCAGCTTGTTGGAAAAAACGAGTCGTTTAAATGTGTCAAACTTGTGTTTTCATGTTTCTTTTATCTTCACTTCCATTCATTAAATACTTCTGAACAGAGATACAGGAAGCTGTCCATTCAGTACGGCTTAATTTGCACGCCGTCGACGCCAGAAAGGCTCTGCAGGTAGACACAAAATGACTTCTGCTGTAGTGAAAGACGGTACTAATTTAATGAAATGCAACAATGCAGAGGCGTGAAAAGAGAGAAGAGGAGGTTGCATGTGATAATAATTTTCATTACTGACAAATGTCACCCTAAATGTCAGAATGCAAAGAAGAATCCTCTTTGATACTGACCTTTATTTCTATCAAGTAAACTGTTTACAGAAATGTGTGTGCAGATGTGTAAGTTACATGCTGCAAAGCAAAAAGAAAAAAGGAAATAACTATCCTGCTCTGCTTCGTAGATTTTGGTCAGTTACAAATTAATATTAGGGTGTGTCTGTTGTCACAATGATCTCATGTAACAAAACGTGGGTAGATGTAATTGCCAACTTCCCCATTCTGTGTGGCTGCATTGCAGAAATTATGATAATACATTTGCATCATGTTCACTGTAAATATTTTTTTTAAAAAAGGAACCCTTTTAAATGCCAGAAAACACTGATGCACTTTCAGATTTGATGGCAGTAAAACGATAAAGGATGGAGCGTGACAACAGCGTCAGAGTTTCTGAAGCAGAAACTGAAACACTGACAAGTCCAGGTCTCACCTCAATTCACGGCTGTACAACATATCAGAACGTTTTGGCTGTAGATTATTATTTTGTAAATTTCTGTCATGATACAGATATTAAAGTTAAGTCATAGTGCTCTTAAAAAGCCTTAAGTTTGAGTTGGTGAAATCTGCAGAAACATTGTAGCAATGACGACAACAAAAAACCAAAATGTCACCAAGTATTTTTGCCTAGTTTCTACTTTCTTGTGCAAATATCTTACTTCACTTTGAATAAGACAAAATTAACTCACACAATTAGCTTTTTAACAAGATATATTCTAATAGTATTTAATAAAATTGATTTAAAAAATTGTTCTAGTTCCACTGGCAGGTTATTTTATTTAAGACAGTGAAAAATGTCTTGTTATAAGTGAAATTAGTTTTTGATTTAAACTTTCTGAGAAGTGAAAACTCTAGAGAGTTTTCCAGCTTGTCAGGGTTTAGATAAAATATGTTTAAATAGTAATAACTGATAAGCAAATCTCAGGGCAGTTTACAACACTTCAAAAATACTAAATCTTTATCGAGTTTATTTAGAATGTTTCAGTAACAAGGCAGTTCAAAGTGCTTTATATCATAAAAACACAAAAATAAAAAGTCAGAAAATCATAGAAACCAGTAACTAGTAATAAGACAAAACTAACTTACAACTAACTTTTTATCAGGATATAGGAGATTGTTTCAAGTCAGTAATTCTTTAATATTGACTAATAAGTACCTGTTCCCTTGGCAGATTATTTCACTTATAACGAGATATTTTTCCCATATTATAAGTGAAATAATCTGCCAGTGGAGCTTGTCCTTTTTCATCAACATTAAGGAGGTACTGACTTAAAACAAGCTCTTGTTTCGTTTAGAAAAGCTACTTATAGGTTTTGTCTTATTTTTACAGAAACTAGACAAAATACTTTGTAAGATTTTGTGTTTTTGCCGTGTAGCTTGGTTGTTTTATGAAATGGCATTATGCCCATGAAAAATAGATAATACCCCCTATATGTATCTGTTTATTTTGTTCTTGTTAGTTTTATTTGTGATAATAAGCCGTCACTGTTGCTCTGCTTCGTCTCCAGTCCTCAAACAGCTGGAGGAGCTGCTGAGCGACATGAAGGCCGACGTCACTCGTCTGCCAGCCACCATCGCCAGGATACCCCCCGTGGCCGTGCGGCTGCAAATGTCCGAGAGGAACATCCTGAGCCGCCTGGCCAGCCGGGGGCCCGACGTCACGGCCCAGAACCAGTCCCAGACCTCACAGCAAATGCAGGTGCCGCGCTGACCAATCCCATCGCACCTTTTTTCCCATCTCGCTCACTGACTGAGGCTAGTCACGCTCACCTCACCTCCATGTAGCAGATGTCGTTTATTTTACCCACCTTGTACAGCACAGTCAGGTCAGTCGTTGCTCTGCACCTATGGACAGCAGCCGGAGTTTATAGAAGGACTGGAAATGTAGATAAACGACGTGAAGCTAAATTCAAGCATTTTTCCTTCTGGGATCACCTGAGCACTGACATGCAGGCAGCGCCTGTCCCGACAGCAGCCTTCAGCGCGTGTAATATATATGTGTGTCATTAAACCGATCATGTTTGAGGCGTCCCGGTTCTCTGTATTAACTTTTAGGTCGCGGCGGGATTTTACTGCGTCACTTTCACCTGTAGGACCTTGTGAAACTCCCGGCGTTTTTGTTAGAAGCCGCCATGTTGTCTCTGAGTCGGTACCGGTACGTTTGATGGGTGTAAGTGTGTTTCAGGCGGGGCGGGTTACCGTGCGTCTCTACTGCAGAACGCCTCGCCGCCGATGCGTCAGGTCTGTTACCTCCTCTCCTTTCCGTCCTCCCAGCTGGCCCATCAGGTGAGCTGAACTGGGACCAGCTCTTTGTGCACACACCACAACCAGAACCATTACATTCCTAACAGAACCACAGATTTACTCAACTGAGACTTTTGCTCAAATGCTAAAAAAATAAAATAAAATAAAACCATCTCCACTTGCTTTTTGGTACATTGGACAGTTTTTGGGAAAGATAACAAGATTTTGAGTTTATTTAATTTTTCTTATTGTCTGTTGTTATGTTTTACCTTATAAAATATTGTTACAACCTTGTTGTTTTTATTGTCGCTGTTTGTTTTTATGACCTACAATAAAAAGTCAAATGTTTCTCATTCCTTCTATTCCTTCATTTCTTTAATCAAATCTGTACGTGATAAAATGTCTCAATTTTTTACAAAATAAAGTAACTTTTGTGCTTTTGTAGGAGACAAATTATAAGAAAAAACTTTACATTTCTTGTCAGGTATTTATACCTGTGGAGCATCGACTCCGCACTGAGAATGAGCATCATCCTAAAGGTCTTTATGTTTTGCATCTATTTTTAATAATTAATATTTATATCCCACAATCATTTCTCATATGTTGCAACACAAGAATTGAGTGTATTTTGCTCTTCAGCTGGAAGTATTTTGTACGTCTCTACCAGGTTTGCACATCTAGAGACAGAACTCTGCCCATTTTTTATTGCAAAATGCCTCAACCTTATTCATAATTCTCTAAACGACCGGAAATTATAATTATAAACGTATGACTTTTATGTCCTAAGTTCATGGGTCATAATTCTGCACCATAAAAAGCCAGATGCGGTAATTTTACTAGGCCTTCATGGTACTTTAACTGGACCATTTTAACACACAAAGGTTATGTTCACACAGCAGGTAAATGCCTTCTTTTGCCCATATGTGACATATACCCAACATTTTCACTGCAGTCTGAACGGCCCAATTCTGATCTTTTCACCCTAAAAAATCTGATCTGTGCCACTTCCATATGTGGAAATAAACTGGTTTTCAATTTGAATGGATATTACTCATTTTATATGACTTTTATGTTATTGAAAAGACAGGTGCTATAAATCAGGGTGTAAACAATGACTGAAAATTATAATTATGAACTTATGAAAAAAGTCTGTGTTACTGCATCAAATCACAATCCCACCACTCTTGGCTCTGACTACAATCCAAACACTTCTCTACAGAAGTTGCTCTTAATTCTCCACAAAAGGTCATTGCCATTAGTTGTGCTTTCTTTTTATTAACTTCCCTCTTGTTGTCGGCTCCCCTTGCTGAGTAAACTTTAAAATAGATCCACAAACATCTTTTATTCAAATGTGTAATAATTTCCATTATTACTCCCATAAACAAAGCGCTGCTGTGTGACGTCTGTGTTCTTCTGGTCTGGCTTTGGGGATGTAAACTGTTCACACAGAAGTCTGAGTGCGGTTGGGTTTAGTTAGTGTTATGAATGACTTCTCTGAAGTTTAAACTTCAGAAGAGTTTAAACTTCTTCTGTTCCTACTGAAGAAGAAAAATCCCCACCATGGCTGGACAATAAATCAATAACAATATATATCACGATAGGCACGTGATCATTATCAAGAGACGATATATCTGGCAGCCTAACCAACATGAACCTTTCCATGTGACGTCACGCTCTCTAGAACTCCGCCCACTTCGCCATGACGGACGTTAAAACAACCAATGCGCTCTTTTAAAGCTAGTCTAAAATCGGATATCTGTAATCTAATATAGCTTCTATTCCGTTGATTTCGCTTTAATATGGTCATAGCGTGCTGCGCGGTCGGTTGCATAAACGGACAAGAATGCGAACCAAATTTTTCATTTTACTTTATAACTTTTAATGAAAAAAGATGGCGGCGATGGATAGCAGCGGTGAAATTGCAGATTTGCGGCAAACACTTTTTAGAAGGTAAGAAAACTAACGTTTTTAAACTTACATTACAAGTAAGTATGATTAGGAAGACATCAAAAATCGCATTATGTAGAAGGTACGCTTATAATCATTAGTAACCATGGAGACAATGCAGCACCGTCATGTAGCCTAGCATTATGTATGTTAGCATCTCGTCTTTTGTGCGTTTTCTTGTTGCTCCAGTGTGAGGGGAAACACTGTTTATGACAGTGATATAAATCATGTGGTGTGAATCCAGGCAAAGTCGCTAATTTGATCAACACGTCAGGAGGGAGGGGGTATGGGTTAGTTTCTAAGCTAACTACCGCCGTCTTCGAGCCCTAACCAGGTGTGGTCAGAGGAAAAGCATATATATATATATATATATATATATATATATATATATATATATATATATATATATATATATATAAACCCTGACCATCCTCTTCATGAGACTGTCTTGGGGAAACAGTGTCTTTAGTCAGAGGCTTTTTTGAATTCACTATATTACAAGATATCTTTTCTGCCAACATCCACCACTATCTACAACAACTCTTTGAAGGATTTGAATTAACATGAATTACAACATTTAATTTTCCTTTGGGATCAATAAAGTATTTCTGACTTTGAATTCAGTGAGTGGCACCAACTAAATCAGTCGTTCTTTGGTTACCTAGCAACAACTTGTAGAGTCACTTGTGGTTACCTAGTAACAATCTCTGGAGTAACTTGCGGATTAGGAGTTAAAGGTTTCATCACTGTCTCATAACTGCTTAAAAATAAAAATAAACAGCGTGGAGTGAAAACTATGGATAAAACAGGAAAGGAAACATAAACAGTTTGGTCATATTTGACATTTAAAACAAAAAACTTATCAATAATTAACAGTATTGGGAGATATGATAATCGTGACATCTCCACAGGAGGATGCTGCCACCACCGTGTCTCACAGTGAGGATGGCCTGAGTAGCAGTTTCTCTCCTGACAGCATTTTGAGCGAAGGCCTAAAGGTTTAACTTTAGTGTCATCGTCTTCTAGAGGCTTGCTGGACTATTTATGGCTGCACCTAACCGATGGCTTCCTTTTTGACGCTCTTCTTTAAAGGTCAGACTTGTGAAGGGAACAACAACTGGTTGCCCCGTCAACAGATTCTCTCCTTTTGTTTGCTTTTCTGGTTGATGCTTAGCCTGCCAGTTTGGGTGTTTGGGTATATTTGTAGCTGAGCAGCTCTCTTGTTTATGTTTCATCCCTGACCTGTCTGCGGTGTTCTTTGGTCTTCGTGATGCTTTTTGTTCACCAATGTTCTCTAACAAACCTCTGAGGCCTTCAAAGATCAGCTGGGTTTGATCATGTGTAGCAAAGGACGAATCTGCAGCCCCAAAAAATACTTTTTTCTGTTTGTCTTATAATCAGTATTGATTTTACTGAGTTATAATTGGAGTAATCAGTTACTACTTGAGTTCTGATAGTTTTTTTTTATCTTAAATGAAAAATGTAAATATTCTTGTACAAAATATTTAATTACAGCTCTGAATGTGTTATTTCAGAAAATTACCTTTTTTTTTAGAGTCTGTATACTCCAGTTAACAATTCATCCATCCATTTTCTTTACACTCTTGTCCCTCAGTGGGGTTGGGAGGGTTGCTGGTGTGTATCTCCAGCTAATGTTCTGGGCAAGAGGCGGGGTACACCCTGGACAGGTTGCCAGTCTGTCGCAGGGCAACACAGAGACACACAACCATGCACTCACGCCTAGGGACAATTTAGAGAAACCAATTAACCAGACAGTCATGTTTTTGGACTGTGGGAGGAAACCGGAGTACCCGGAGAAAACCCAGGCATGCACAGGGAGAACATGCAAACTCCATGCAGAAAGACCGGGGCCAGGAATCGAACCCAGAACCTTGTTGCTGCAAGTCAACAGCTCTACCAACTGCACCACTGTGCAGCCCAATTAACAATTTGATTACTAAATTAGTTGACTTTTAGTTTAATAATCGACTCATCACAGTTAATACAATTAATCGCTTCATTTGCACAAGATTTTAATTAGATGTACCAGAATAAAAAATGCAAATGCACTCAACACTTTTTTCACTTTTCTTCACAAATATGTACTATTCTCTTTCAGTCTATTTTAAAAAAATGTCAGTAAATCAGCAGTTTGTGTGAACTGGCTTTTCAAATCTTCTTTTTGGTCAATTATTTCCTACAATTTGACGTCCTGTCTCGTCTATCTGATAATGATATTATGTTCTTTTATTTGAACGCTGAGCGTGAGGAGCTCTCTTATCGTTTGCATGCAGGCCTCGAAAGATGGGGCAAAATTTACATGGAGGCAAATGTAGATCCAGGGTGGTGATAAAAGCCGGACCGCTCTTCCTCGTGGAGCCGGTTGTGAGCGGAGGGTCAGGGGCGAAGCGGGCAGGAAAAGACACATTTTCCTCCTGCAGATAGTGAAATAATTAGGAAGAATTATAGTAAATTACAGGGTGGGAAGGGCGGCGCGGCTTTGATAGCTTATCGTAGGAAGACTTGTTGGCTGGAGTCGGGCTGCTTGTTGATCAGTCACCAGAAAATGGAGAAAGGAAGAAGAGGGGAAATAAACTGTGAATGGAAAAATCCATGACCGTTTTCACTCAAACCTTGATTTCCAGCCGTCACTTCCTGATTGGGACAAACCCAACGCTGCGCAGATCCCAACAGGAGCAGCAATGTCTTGTGGGTGAGTGTTTTACGTTTTACCCGATGCCTTTGTTTTTATTTCCAACAAGATGCTGTAATTTTTTTCTCCTGCTTTCACTTTTTTTCCACTTTGCTGCTTTTCTTTTTTTTCTGTTGTTGAATCTGGTGGTTTGTTGGGAAATTGTCTCAGAAATGTGACTTATTGATTGAACGCTGGTAAAAAGTTATTTCATTAGACGAGAAAAAACGTGAAACCACTGAACTTTTAGTTTGCTTTTTTAAATTTACTCATTTTGTTTTGAGCTTTTGGTTTTAAAGTAAAAGATAAACGGATCTAAAACATGAAATCACACCGATACGTTGACGGTCAAACAGCTTTACATTTGATCAAAGATGATGATAAAAAATCTCTGAGAAATTGATGTGAAATTGTTTCACTTTGGGTCAGACTCAGAAAGCAATAAAATGTAAACTAAAGTCGATTTTTCAGATATTTTCTAGATTTTTTGTTCCTTCTTTCTTTGTGTTTTTAAGTTTCTTTCTGCCGTTCTTCCTCGTATCCATCCTTCCTTCCTTCTTTCCTTCTCTAGGACGTCTCCTTTGGTTCTCTGTTTAACATCGGAGAGAAACTTTTTCATCTGAGAGATTGAGAACCTCACAACAAATTCCTTCATTATGTCCTTTTTCCCTCCGAACTCTCCTTCCTCTTATTCCTTCCTTCCTTCCTTCCTTCCTTCCTTGCTTGTCATTTTTTCTTTTCATCTCTCCTTCCTCACCCTTATTCCTTCCTTCTTCACCCTTATTCCTTCCTTCCTTCCTTCCTTCCTTCCTTCCTTCCTTCCTTCCTTCCTTCCTTCCTTCCTTCCTTCCTTCCTTCCTTCCTTCCTTCCTTCCTTCCTTCTTTCCTTCCTTCCTTCCTTCCTTCCTTCCTTCTTTGCTTGTCATTTTTTCTTTTCATCTCTCCTTCCTCACCCTTATTCCTTCCTTCTTCACCCTTATTCCTTCCTTCCTTCCTTCCTTCCTTCCTTCCTTCCTTCCTTCCTTCCTTCCTTGCTGTTTCTGGTTTTTAAACTTAAAATGCTCATAAAATATTTTCCATATATTTATAGTGAATTTTTGTATTTTAAAATAGGTTTTAAAGAACTGAGGATTTCTGAAAATGTGACTTTAGAAAGTAAAGTGATTAAAATAAAGTAAATAGAAACATTTATAATAACCCTGTAAAACTGCTGAAGTCCCTCAGTTACGTTTATTTCATTGAAAATATTTGCTTATTACAAACTATTGTAACTCCGATGAAAAAAAATCTATTAATTAGGTATTTTTTCCCCCTACTGATGTCCAAACATTTCTGGTTGAATTTATAGATGATAAAAGTCAGACTATGGAGTTTGATAAAACTTTTAAATCTTTTCGCACATCATTACCAGTAAATAGTCAAATGGTTACGTGCATGTTTGATGCTAGACGTGCTCAGATAAGGATCGTTGACGGGTTTTAACCAGCTAATACACTAAAGAGGAACATAACTGAACGGCTTCATGCGCGGAAGAAGTTGTGTAATCAGTGTGAGCATTAGAAGCAAACCTGCATCAAACTCCTGCAAGCGGCAACAATCTGGTGCTCTGCTGCAGCTTCATGTGCTCTGAGCAACGCTCAGAGCATTGACCAAACAATCGGGGGAAACATTGTTGTTGTCACTCTGCGGCTGCGACAACTCAACCAGAATGAGCGCTGCACGTGTGTGTGTGTGTGTGTGTGTGTGTCTGGAGGAGGGACAAAAAGTCAAAGCAGTTTTATAACTGTTGCAGAGCGCCACAGTGAAATGAGAGGAATAAAATGCAAGCAGCCGGCGTTAACCACGACGACACCTGCAGGGCTGCATGTGTGCTAAAATGTGCTAGCGCGCGTTGGGGGCAGGGAGGAGCGCTCCGTGCTTTATGTGTATTCCTCCGCAATTCGTCACTCTGAAAGTTTTAAAGTTGGCTCAGAGGAACTGGTTGAACGTGGATGTGGATGGAAACTATTAGTGGATTAAACGCAGACTGTTTGTTTGTGATGCTTTACGAGGAAGCCTTTTCTATTATCCTTTACAAAATGACAAATTTTGATGAAATGTTTACCCCTGCAAATACTTTGGCAGCTCAAACACACCCACACAGGCGCGCTTTGCACGGGGGGGGTCAGATCGCAAATGAGGAAGTGACTCTGACCTTTGTGTGTTACATGCACACACAGTCATACACACCTGGAAGTAAAGGATAAACGGCAGCAGTGGCAGACAGGTGGGAAGGTTGAGACACGAAAACGTCAGAGTTTTTTCACTATTGAACTGTGAAGCACGATGGAGTAGCTGGTGGATCCACCAGTGAATGGATCTGCACAGGAAACTCCAGTGATGGAGCCGAAACCTTCTCTGCTCTCAGATTCGATCAGGTCTTGTTGTGGTCGTCATTAAGAAACGAGAGACAAGAGCGAGAAGAAGAAGAGAAAAAAGCTGCGTCTCTATCTGCTGGAGGAATTCCGGCCTGTCAGCTATTTTTGTTCCTGTGTTGCTTTCACTATTTTGTGAAAGGAGACGTAAAAAGGAAGGAAGAGAGCGAACGACGCAGAAGGGGGAAGAGACAGACGTATACTGTGTGAACGTCCCGGCGAGTGACAGTTGTTTTCAGGAGCAGCTGAGAAGAGTAAGTGTTTACCTGCTTCTGGTTGGCGCTGGGTCGAGGTAGGAAGAGGTCAGACTGCAGGAAGGTGCTGAGAGGAGGAACATTTATTAGTGTTTTTTGAATGTGATGCAATAAAGCGAGAGATAGATGCGACAGTTTTGATGTTAGGTGGAAAGACGTACGTGTAAGTCGTCTGGTTAGCGTCTGCGACAGTAGATGTGCAAGAAAGGGAGAACTCGTATTAAAGTGCACAAGGAGAGAGGAAGTAGCTAAAAAGTTAGTCTTTACTCTGTTTTTGTGAGATTAAGGATCTAAAAGGAAAGAGAAAAGGCTTGTGCTTTTGAGTTTGCACGTGTGGCACAGGTACAAGTGACTCTTGTTCTCTCTCGTCCCAGAAAAAGTGAGGAGACGACATGGTTCGGTGAGTCAAAGCCTGCGCCGGACTCTGTAACGCTCCGTTAGTCATCTCTGGTCGTGTCTCTTTTTGTCTCTTGATGACAACTTCTCTGTTTCCATTCCTCCTTCTCGTCTTTCGCCAGACGTTCACCGACTCTGCTCTGTTCCTCTATCATGTGATTTCTCAAGCCTTGTGTGCGAAACACTCTGCTTTAGACGAAAAGGAGGCTTTAAAGTTTAAAATCTGTGTATCCTCAAGATTTGAGTTCTTTGAATCTCTTGTTTCTGTGTAAAAGACAATTTTAAAGTTTAAATTGTGTAATCTGTGCTTTAATGTTGCTGTTAAACGCAGAATAAAGCTGGCTTATATGATGCATTAAGTTAAAAGAAAAATATCTCAGGAATCATTATCTCTTTCAAAAATGAGGAAAACCGGCAAACGGTAGCTGGTTAAAATCCTACCTGACCCAAAATTAATTGAGCGACCGGGTTGGTTTTCTTTTTATTTGTGGCTCATTCACACCACAGCCACAAACACTTTAAGTTTTTGATTTAAAAACAACATATTTTTATGCTGCATTTTCATGTTTCTCAGCTCAGCTTTCGTGCCAGATTTCTGGGTTACGGATGTTAGATGGGAGGTCTAGTGAATTGCCGTAACTTCATCTTTCTTAACATAATTCAGTGAAGCTGCTGATGTAATTTGCATGTTGAAAATGTTTCATAATCAAAAGTATTTCTGATTCAGAGTTAGAAAGAATAAAACATTTTCTCTACAACGAGGATGTTTCTGTTGGAGTCGATGCTGAATGAAGAGCAAAATAGCAAAACTCAAAATGTGATTATAGTAACCTAATCTGATCAGAGCATTGGTTTTATACTTAGTTTTAGTTATTGTAGCTCATGTTCAGAAAGCGACCAAGCCGTTCTTGTGGGTCTGTTATTTAATCTCTGTCTTGTGGTATAATGGTGCTGAGAGTCATGGTTGTTTAAACCTCTTCATTCTTATCGGAGACAAATGCTCCTTTTTTTTTGCTTTCTGTCTCTCACTGCATGTGATGCAGGTGGTTCCACAGAGACATCACTGGTCTGCAGGCCGAGGAGATCCTGAAGTCTCGAGGCATCCATGGCAGCTTTCTGGCTCGACCCAGCAAGAAAAATGTGGGCGATTTCTCCCTGTCCGTCAGGTACTAACTGGGCTTACTGAGCTCCGCCGCTCTCCTGTGGATCCTGATTTTACGCTCGCAGCTGCTTTATGTACTTCCTAATTTCCTCTGTAGACTTTAAACGTCGCTGAATACAATAAAGGTGGAGATATTTAATGAATGTGTGGACGTCATGTGACGGAGAAAGGCTAAAAATAAAATTCTTCGCGATGCAGGTTTCTAAAAGGGGAAACTATTGCTGATAAATCTGCTGTCCGCATGTCAGACGTCGTGAAGCCTTTGCCCTTTAGACTCAGCCGGGTTTCACTGATTGTAAAATTATCCTCTGTTGTAGAGCTTTCCCCTCTAACAGGTGATTCATTAATGCGCCTTTCGCTGCTTCAGACACATTTCGCCACAGAAAAGTTGTTGGAGGTTTCCTAGAGGCTCCAGGAGTAAACTTGGTCATTCAGTAATAACGTTGGTTTCATTATTTGGGACTTTTTTGCATGTTGAGGAGAATTTGAGGTGAAATAAATAGCCACACATAGAAACATGTGCACACTTTGCATTTTAAAGAGGAAAACCTGATGAATGTTTAAACCAATGATTTCCGCAAAGTTAGTGTAAAAAACGCAGCTGATTTGGAATCCTGAAACACATTTTTACCAATTTGTATTACAGATCAATAAAATTGATAACTCTGACTGTAACTAGATGATGAATTAGAATTAACTGGATCTTATAAATATAATTTGTGTTATGGGTAAATGTATTTTTAAAAGTGAAATAATCTTCCAGTAGAACTATTGCTTTTTAATCAATATCATGGAATTATTCACTTAAAGCAATCTCCCATATTTTGCTGAATATCTACTTGTAAGTTAGTTTTGTCTTATTTCAGGCGAACTAAGATATTTGCAGTAGAAACTAGACCAAATATTTAGTCAAATTTTGTGTTTTTGCAATTTCTTGAAGTGTCTTTTACCATTTGAACATATCAATTCAGTTTTATCTGATGTGAAAAATGCCAGATTAAACCCTGACGAGCTGGAAAAACTTTCTCACTTTCCTTTCCTTTAGGCGTTTAGTTTTTTGACTGGTTTTCTTTCTTCAGGGTGAGTGAACAGGTCACCCACATCCGCATCCAAAACACAGGAGACTACTACGACCTGTACGGAGGGGAGAAGTTCGCCACCCTGTCGGAGCTGGTGGATTATTACACTGCAGAGAACGGCATCCTTCAGGACAAAGACGGGACGATCATCGAGCTCAAATATCCCGTGAACTCCTCCGACCCGACTACAGAAAGGTCTGACCTCCCTTACTTATTAATTTGCATACATATATAGTCATGCAGAATAAGCTTTCACAAGGCATGACTCTGTATTGGACGTGTCCGTTCATATATCTCATGTAGGGATGCACCAATCCGCTTTTTCATTACCAATATCTGAGGTTTATTATCAGCTGATACGATACGATACAGAAAAACATTGTTGAATTACTGAATTACATTTTCATTTGATAACTCTGCACCAGTACAGTACACTGAAATACACCAGTAGCTTCACTTTCTTGGTCAAACATGGAAAAACAACCTTAACTTGTTCAGTCGGTGCATTTAGCAGTAAAACAGCCAAAGTAAAATAAATAATAAAGAAACTGAAACTGACAAAAACAAAATGTTCTAAACATTGACTAGCCTGGTCAAACATGTCAAACTGCAATAAACCTTTAAATGGTTCAGGAAGTGAAAGTATGAATTCTAAATATAATGTGAAATAAACACAATGTCGCTCAGAGGACAAAGTATAGCTAAACTTACTTTTTTAAACACAGATTTAAATGTGGTGAATTACATTTTATTTTGATGACTTTGAATAGATCTGCTGTTATGGATGTCATCGATACTCAATCTAGAACATTTTCAACATCGGGACGATACAGATATTAATATCGGATTGGTGCATTTCTGACCTCACCTTCCTTTTGAACATATTTGACCAGTTTGGTCATAAATGCAGCTTTTCCTAACTTTTCTGAGCGTTTATAGAGTGTTTTTAAGCACAGCTGGCTTCACGACGTACTTTTTCCCAAAACAACAGTAAGTTGCTGTGCAAAAAGCTTAATATTTTTTATTCAGAGCAGTCGAACGTTGTCGAAAGAGGATTTTTAGGAGCTGAAATGGGGCAAAGAATGTAAATCTGGTGGTTGTGGCTCAGTAAAATGGGTCCCGGTGGTGTCCTTGATGTCCAGCGCCTGCAGCAGCAGTCGGTGTTTGACTCATTTTGTCTGTTGGCCTTTTTGGTGGGGTCTCCACCTTCACTTTCGGGTTAGCTGAGACGACGTTTGGTTAGGTGGTTAGGCTAAAAATAGTCCGCCGTGACCAGCTACATTTCCTCCAGCAGCCGTTATGTTGCAAGGACAAAAAGCGTCATTTGTCTGTTTCTTTAATGTTCATTCAGTCTTTTCCTCCGGGGGATAAGCTCTCATTTAAGGAAATTTGAGGTGTTGCAGCATCTTTGTTGATCACAGTGTGAGTCAGTAATAAAACGCCCACCTTTAAGAGCTGCAGCGCATTTATTCCTACATCTGGTTCTGTTTGCTGGATTAGAAGAAACAAGAGATAATCGGCGACATAATGCAGCTAAAACACAGTCCTGTCATGGCATCAAGCTTAGCTGGGCGATAAACTGTCCCAGAAGTTATTGCGATAAGCGATAATATTGTTGTTTTGAGACCATTTTTAAGTCATGTAATGGTAAAGGCGTAATAATAAAGCAGAAGCACATTCTCAAAGATCAATAAAATTTAAATTCTAATCAATATTTAACGCTGGAACTGGAAGATGTTTTAAATAAATAAACAAAACAACAAAGAAAATTAATTATTAAATGTCTTTAAACAAAATAGTCATTCAGTAAAAGGGATAATTGAGTCCAAGGCACCAGACTGAAGACTTTTTATCAACCAGTTTTCAGTAGAAAAAGAGAAAAATGACAAATCATGCAAGTGTAAATTATTGAGTTAATTTTGATTTATCAATGATTTATTGCTTATTAACAGGTGCAACTCAATAAATTTAGATTAGATTATTTCATAAACTCAACTCAAAATTGAACACAGATTAAATTATTTAAAGTGTTTTTATCTGTTAATGTTGCTGCTGCTCTCAAAAAAATTACATTTACTAAAAATGTTTAAATAAAAATTTCATTTTTATTTGAAACTTTGGCATGAATTACTGCATCAGAGCAGCGTAGCATGGAGACGACCAGCCCAGGTTTCTTTAGTAATCTGGATTATTATTCTGGTGCCTCTCACTTCTCTCTGGGCTCACGGATTATCAGCGGGGTCGAGGTCGGGTCAAGTTTTGGTACCTTTGGCGTCGTGGGCAGGTCCTGCTGGGAAATGAAATCAGGTCTCCATAAAACCTTTTAGCAGAAGGAAGTACAAAGTGCTCTGAAGTTTCCTGGTAGACGTCGACTGTGAACCTCGAAAACCACACTGGACCAGAACAAATCATCTCTGACTGTGAAAACCTAAATTCTAGAAACATTTGTCTCTCCACTTCACTTCCAGACATGAAATTCAAACTAAAGTCTCATCTGAAAGCAGGACTTTGGATCTCTGAGCAGAAAGTCCAGTTACTTTTCTCTGCAGCCCAGATGAAACGTTCCTGATGTCTTTAATCATGTAACGTAGCTCATCTTCTGGAAACATCCGTCGTAATCCTCAATGCACTTTTTTCTGCCTCATTTTTTCCTTCCACTAACTTTCCCAAAAGTGGCGAGAACATAAAATCTCTGATAAAAAATGCTTCTGGTGTCAATTTCTAATTACATTTTAATAAACTCTAAACCACAATCATCAAATACACACTTGAAATCTCTGTGTGTGACATATTTATCTCTATATGAGTTTATTATGACAGAATTACGTGAATAGATTTATTATCGGTGATATTCTAATTTATGAAGATGGACTTATATTTCAAAACGTTTTGTCTGCTTTTTCACTCCTGTGAAATAGATGGAAAAGATTTGACCTGAGATGTTCTTCCAAAGTTTAAATTAGATCTGTATTTATTTTTCATGCTGTCCTACAGCAGGAATCTTTTTTTTAAGATCGTCAGAATGATTTATTATCTTTTAAATACTAAAACAAATTAAAAAATTAAATCTTGGATGTTTATTCCTCCAGTATATCTACATCTGTTCAACATCTTGTTTTTCTACCTTCAGTTTCTCACGGTTTAGTTGCATTTTTGTTCAGGATTTTAAAAAAGATCCTGAACAAAATCTATGTAGATCCATGTTTTCATATTTTCCTGCTTTTCTGCTAACTTTAATGACACTTTAGAAGGATAAAAACCTCAGAACGTTTTCAGGATGAATAAAATGCATCCATCTAAAAACTAAATATAAATTTGACATTTTGACAGCTACGTCTGGCTTCATTTTTTCACCTCGGGACGAATCAGAAACTTGATTTCGCGTTGACTCGCCTGTCGGTTCTTGCGTTTTTGGGAAATGTGATCGTCTTTGTCACGTCTTTGTTTGGGTCTAACCAAACCCTGTGGGTGATGGCAAAAAGAAAGTTTTAATTGTTGGGTTCTAGTTTTAGTTCCTTTGTGAAAACTTTGTGACTGATGGTGAGATATTGGTCTTAAGTGACAATAAACTAAATAAATTTTTGAGTCAGAGCTGGTTAGAGCAGCTCAGGGAAATGCAAATGAAGAAACTGGTGCATGTAATTTGTTCAAGAAAGCTGGAATCTTTCTGTTTTTAGGTTAAATTTCAGCTAAAGTATTGTTCTGCCCTGGTTATTTCAGAATAACAGTATTAATGTCATACGGGTGAAATTCTTTACTATTTTTTAATTAATTAATTGAATTATTTGTATTTTAGCTACCTTTTATACATTTTGCATGCAATTAATCTACAGAACGATGGAAATTATGAGCAAAGGAAGTTAGATCGAGACCGAAATTTATTTCTTCGTTTGATTTCCGCCCACAGGCTTCTATTTGTTTTTTATTTAACTATTACCATAGTTATTACCAGTGGCAGGAAATATCATCATCCCAGAAATAAAAGTTGCAATAAATTGTCTTTAAAACGTTGCTATTACTAAAATATGTTATTATTTTAAGTATGCTGCAAATTTTGTCTCAGTTCACTTTTCCCTAAGTGCCAGTTTTCATAGGAAGCTGTTTCTGAAATGAACTTTAGTGCTTTTCTTTAGCTTTCAGTTTTATATTTAAATTGAACAAAGCAAACTGTGAAAACATACTTTTTTAAAAAAATATACACTAAAGTCTTTCTTTGGATGATTTGGTTAAATAATTCTTAAATTATTAGTCTGTCTTTAATTTATATGGCAGATTAAAGATAAAATCCTTGATAAAATCATGATTATTGAAAAGGACTGTGACTGAGCTGTGAACATATACGCATTTCTTTTCACTTGAAGAGGAGATTTCACAAGAATTTGAGTAGCCAAATAAAGCAATAATATTTTTAATTTAACTTTCTACGACATATTCAGTTTATGTGTTGTGCTCTTGAATTAATTTACCAGTTTCTGCAAGGCATTAAAAAGTCTTGAATTGTTGTTCTTTTTATTTTCAGGGCGTTTATGAACGCAGACTTTCCATTCAAAGTCCTTGGCGGCATCCAAAATTTGCACATTTGTTTATTCTTTGCTATTTCTTAAATACTGTAGTTCTTACTGATGAAACAATGTTTTATAACTCTTTGACAAAACTACAGTAGGAGTTTAAAGCTAGATGTTTATTTTCAACCAGCTAATTTGTCTTGAAAATAGAGCAGCTTTATCAAGGTTTGGCATAAAATCAAGAATGTCAGTAGTTGACTCAAACCCATCTGTAATAACCGAGACGTTTGAATGTGTTGGCACATCTTTAAGCTGAACTGAAACAGGATTATACAGTAAGATTTTCAAGTAATGCCCTTTATTCAGTTGTTTTATTATCGGAAAAACTCTCATTAGCGCCTGTTGCTAAATATAGCCTCTAGATGATACAGATAATTCACGTCTGCATGCATGCTAGACGATTCTTCCTGCTGCAGTGGCGCCTTATTGAAACGCTCTGCAACATTAATTTAGCCAGGAGAAAACTCCTTGAGGTCAACGATCTCCTTTACAAGGTTCATTTTAATGCATTCTTAGCTAAGCTTTGCACCAGTATTTGCGTTTTTTGCGCAGCATGCACATAAATCGATGATGTTGCAGCTGGAGGTGGAGGTTTTCCTTCCAGCTGGAAACACGGAGCTGCTCTGATGAAGCATGCCGATGTCCAGCTAAGTCCGAGCGAAGGACACTAGTTTCTGCTGCATTTTGTGAAAATCAACTGCGAGCTGGAAGCTGTGCCCTCTAACCGCCCCACCCCTCCTCATCCTTCTCTCTCTCTCTTTCTGACAGTTGTCTAACTTCCCTTTTGTTTCTGCGGTTGGAAACTTTAAGTTTTGACACTTTTGAAAGCAATGGCCAGACCCCGCTTGCTTGCCTTCCTCTATTGCACACTCCATCATGTTCTTGCTTACTCGCTATCTTCCTCATCTAACGCAAACTTTCTGTTGTTTCAGAAAAGTGTGCCTGCATGCATTTCCTCACGTTACCTTGCAGTGCGCTTGTCCTGATATAAAAAATATCAGGACAAAAAGATGTGAACTCATTAAGAAAGATTTGACTTTGGTTACTAATATAAGAGATCTGCATCAGGCTAGTTTGCAGCTTCTGCAGAGCTGCATGAGAAGAGGTTTTTTGGAGCGTTGTTGCACGCGGTTCTTGAATCTTATTTCATCTGGAAGAATTTTCCAAGCTGGAAAAGCAAAAAGACAAACTTGAAGAATTAAGTAGAAAACGAGAGGCAGCTTAATTTACTGCAGAAGGTAAGCAAAGGGAGGGGCATTAGTGGATGTAACATATCGAAAGGGGGCAGGCTAAAAATACTCTGTCCTGTTCAGCCACGAAATCTGTCATCAGAAATTTTCCGACCGCAATGCAGGAAGTTTAGAAAAAGAAATCGAGAACTGTGCCTAAAATTAAGTCAGACTCAAGCTGCATTTGTACATTCATGAACTCAAAAATACACGGCAGAGTTACGGACAAAAATAAATCCAACCTGGTTATAGCAGCTGCACATGCTGTTGTAATTCAGACGCTCGTTTTTCTTAATTGATTTTATAAGTGCTTCAGATTTAAAGTGTCATACTCAATTCATGATGCAGTGATCCACACCACTGCAGAGCCTTGAACTCAGAGCCATCGGTGTGGCTAAGGTCAGCCACACCGATGGCTGACCTTAGCACAAGAGTCACAACCTCGACTTTTTCTCACCTGTGAGTCTGTAGGAGGCTGGGAAATCTAAAAATAATAATAAACTTTTCTCACAGAAAGCTTGCAGAATAAAAATACATGCAAGACTCAGAGCATGCATTTCACTTAGTATGTCCAGTCGACAGCCTCACCCTGCCACACAAATTTAGTCTTCATCTTACATAACCTCTCAGGGAACTAAAAATATAATGTAATTTCACTGTTGAGAGTGTGGGAATGTTATTTATACAACTGACTTTGTGAAACAAAGAATGTGGTTTACCCTGCCTGCAAAACAAACACAGAGGAAATATCCTGGCCTCAAAGAACACAGCTAAGCTTAAAAGTAAGTACACCCTCGATCAGTTCCTGGGTGTTCCTGGATGATGTAACCTTTGCCAGGTTCTAAAATAATTTTCATCTGACCACTTGCACTCAAAACAACATGCTGTGCATTGTGAATGCTAAATTAAAGCCCATCCCAATGCAAAGCATGCGCAAAAATACTTAAAACCTCAAATTTACATTCTTACATTTCTTCTTTACCATTTTTTATTTGTACTGGCTAACGAAAATAAGCAAAACAGATGGTAAAGTCAGTTTACTTTAAAAAGAAAGAGACATTGTAGGTATCTCATCAGTATCATTAAATTCATTTAAATACTGTAAAAACGGTGAACATGTGTTTATCAGTTTGCGTCAAACCTAGTTGACATTTATTTTGAGGTAAAGCAGACTTGCCTAACCTAAAATAATTTTATTTCTTTTAAACACTGAACAAGAACATCAACACTTGGGTAACGTGAGATTATCCTGCATAAAAGCTGCACAAAAAGCTAAAGAAGTGGGAAAATAAAAATAGATGTGCCTTCACATAAGCATATAACATCACTGAGCAGAAGTTCCCCATGCAGGAGCTGCAAGTTTGAACCTGAGCAAAGAATATACACTCAGATACCACGTCAAGCCTCAGATGGTGCCAGTAAGTTTTCGTTAGTGTGGACTTGTGGTGCAGCAGAGGAAATAAAGCTCTTCTGTGAAATTTCACACTGGTTAAAAAAAGTTATATTTGGCGGTGCAAGATTTCAGGTCACATTTTGATTAAGGATTGTTCTTCTTTGATTTCCTCTGAAGGTCAAAGAGGCATAAATGAACTGCAGCGTAGGCAGCGTTATGTCATTAAATCTATTTTGATATTATAGGACACCTCGGCAGAAAATTATAAGACATACACAGGCTATTATTTGGCATGATGGAGGAAACTGAAAAAAAAAGAAGCTTTTAGCATTTTGGACAGCTACCACTGAAGCCAGAATGTGGCAAAAATGTGGGCTGTGCATTTGGATAATTTGCATCGTGATGAACTAATGTATCTGTCAGATAGACTAATAAAGTAAGACATAACATGATGTTTGCAGAAACTTTTTTTGTGTGAGGAACTACATTTCAGGTTTTGCATGTGCAGTTTAGCTCATCTTTTATCTTGATGCATTTAAATCTGAGAGAAAGTCATAATTTTCATCATTAATGGTTTATTACATTAAATTACTTACAGTCGATTAACCAATAATATCCTTTTAGACCTTCATTTTATTTTGTAGTTCTTTATTCAGGAATAAAGATGGCGGCGCCTACCAGAAGGGGAAAGAAAAACGGTTCAGAGCCCGGTGTAGCATGGAAAAAATGCTCTTTATGAGGTTCTGTTTTGAAATGTCAACAGTGGACAGCTTCTTTAAGTTTAATTTTATTAGCGTTTATTCAGCCGAGGTGCTGCATGGCGGAGTAGCTTTAGCATATTGTGAAAAATGTAGCCGTTTATGTTACGGGGACGGTTGGTCCTGTTGATACAAGAGAAAACTCCGGTTTTTAAGACAACAGCAGCTTATCAATTAATGGTTAAACTTTAGATTAACTCATTAATCAATAACTTGTACCTCTATATCCACCCTGTCTTTATAAAGCTTTAGATCCTGAAGGGAGTTGATTTAATAAATGTGTTGCCATGGTTACTGCGAGGGTAATCACAAAAGTAATGTCCTAAAACTCACTTCCTCAGGCGCTCATTAGTCATTTTGTCCCTGTGGGAGTTTGCGATTGGTTTCTAACTTTTAAAATTTTGTTAGAGTTAAACTTTCTTTGTTAAAACGCTGACTTTTTTAGATGGTTAATCTAAAAAAGTCAACACCTGTGAAATTCACGGGTGTTTTCTCACCTTGGCCAGAGCTGCTGCAGCCTTTGTCTTCTCAGGATGAGGCTGTGAAACTTTACCACAAACGCGTCTAATTTACCCCAGAGATTTTAAATGTGAATCATGAGTGTGCCTCTGCCTCCCCCTCAGGTGGTACCATGGTCACCTGTCTGGCCCAAACGCAGAGAAGCTGCTCACCGCCCGAGACGAGCCGGGCACCTTCCTGGTCAGAGAGTCGCTGTCCAAACCCGGAGACTTTGTCCTCTCTGTCCTGACTGATGAAATAAGCAAGAACGGATCGAAGAGGGTCTCTCACATCAAGATAATGTGCCAGGTGTGTCTTTTTTCTTCTTCTGTGTCTAAACAGAAATAGGAGGGCGTAAAACCGACTCGCATCATGCAGCAATACTGAGGGTTATTCCCAGAGTTGTGCAGAGAGGGCTAAAATACAATTTCATTTCCCTGTCTTATGCAATAACAGATTTTTGTTCCTAATTCAACTGTCAGGTGTTGACCATCTGTTCTCTGTGGCTGCTAAAGTATTAAAAATAATTTTCTGTAAAAAGTCAAGAAAAGGAAACCATTTCCTGGCCTCATTAGGTGTTGATTTCTATGGAAGCAGAAATGAGAAGAAATTTGTAAATAATCACTTCCAAAGTCATCATCTGCTGTTGCGATTTCATTTTTAGCTCACTGAATTCGCTATTTACCCTGTTTAAATGGAAGCTATTGTTCCTGTGCAGCGCTACGGAGGAAACGATCTCTTAAGGCTCTTAAAGGTGATTTTTAAGAAGCTTGCAGCTCAGATCAGGTGCAGTTTCACCGGTCCATCGCGCTCTAATCCTCTGAGTTTGCTTCTGTTAAAAGCAGCAGATGAATGTGGCACCATGCACTGACAGGGAATTGCCAAAGTATTTACATCTCTAAAACCTTTTCACGGTTTTTCATGCTGTAGCCACAAACTTCAATGTGTTTTATTTGGATTTTCTGTTTCACCCACACAAAGTAGTGCTCAATTGTGTCGTTGAAAGATGACTTCCACGTGTTTGTTGCGTCCCCTGCATGGCTTTATAATGTTTTTTTTTTTTTTTTTTTTTTTTTACAATTACCTGAAAAGTGTGGCGTGCATTATATATATTATATATATATTTATATGTATTATAATTATAATTATATATATATAATTTTTTTTATTTACCATCATTGACTGACATTTTTCTTGACATTAAATCTAAATTCTTATCATGATGGGAAATTTTTCATGAATAAATTATAAACTACCGACTGTATGTGCAGAGCTGTGTGTTTCGATCCAGTCCGGTTTTCTTCCAGAACGGCCCTTCATTTAGCTCCATGCATTTCCACTTCTACTCACACCAGCTGAAGAAAAGTGTCCCCACAGCATGATGCTGCCACTGCTCTGTTTCATCACGTTATGTGCAGTGTCATTTTTGCTTGTCAGACAGAACGTTCCATTTTGGTCTCTTCTGACCACAGAACTGTCTTCTACGTGTTTGTTGTGTCCTCTGCATGGCTTGTGGTATCGACCAGATTCTCCTGTCGGAGCTTCGGGTCTCTGCAGCTCCTCCAGAGTTACCGACGGCCTTTTGGCTGCTTCTGTGTTTTCTGCCCTTCGTCCTTGCCTGTCAGTTAAACCATTTGTAAGAGAATCAGATTCAGACCTTTATTTCTGTCCCAATGGGCAATTAATTTTACAGCAAGTCACAACAAAAACACACCAACAATTCATATTTGGCTAGAGGGAATATATTAATCAAAAATTTATATTAAAAAATTATACTAAAAATGTTGATACAAAAGGCCATGTCTTGGAAGGTTTGCTGTTTTTAGATTACTGGCTATTTTATGCCTTTGCAGAACAGTTGTGCATCTCACTGGTGTAACTTTTAAAGGCATTTGACTGCATGACTGGATTTTAATCTAGGGTTACTGTGCTAAAGCGGGTTGAATAAACATGCATGGTGCATTTTTTTAAAGTTTTATTTGTGTGAAAAAAGTTTTAAATGATTTATTCTCTCCACTTACTACTTTTATGCTACTTTTTGCATAAAATCTTCATGAAACACAGTTTGAAAAAATTAAACTACAGTAGGCATTGAGGCATGGCAGTGGGAATTTATCTTATTTACAACCAACAAATTTCTCTTGAAAATGTAGAATTTTTAACAAGGTTTGGTATAAAATCTGCGTTTTTAGTAGTTGACTCAAACTCTTCTATAATTACTGATGAAATCTCTTGTTTGAAGGTGTTACAGCGTCTGAAATTGAGCTTAACTAACATTTTAAATAAATACAACGAAGTCTTAAAAAGTGAAAACTGGAGTTGTTAGTGAGTCAAGTTTTTATGTCCAGTATTACAGTTTTATGGCTGTAGGTCAAAAATACTCCTTGCATAGTTTGTTTAACGTTAATTACTTGATATTTTAATTGCATGGCTTTTCTTTAAATCATTTCTTCATCTGTATGAGGTTTATTTAATTGATGTTTGATCAAGTACACATTAACGGTGTAATTCTTTGTGATTTGTGCAGAATGACCGGTACACGGTCGGAGGCTCAGACATGTTCGACACGCTGACAGATCTGGTGGATTTTTACAAGCGCAAAGGCATCGAGGAGATTTCTGGAAACTGGGTCCATCTCAGACAGGTCTGACTTGTTTATGAAACTGCAGTGAGTGTGCAACGCAGCTCACAGCGTGGCCACACGGATAGGAAAAATTAACTCACACATTTGCATTTGGCCTTTAAGGGGTGTGGTGTGGCGCTTTCATTAGCGTGTCTTTGATCTCGTGTCCTTTTTCTTCTTCCTGCAGCCCTACTTCTCCACCAGGGTGATCGCGTCAGACATCGACAGCCGAGTGAAGCAGTTGGACCTCACCTCAGACAAGCCGCTCGAGGGCGAAGGGGAAAAGAGCAAAGCTGGCTTCTGGGAAGAATTCGATGTGAGATTAATCTGGCCTAAGTCGTATTTATATCAACGATTTGGTGTTTGGTTTTTTTCTTCTTTAACGGGTGAAACACAGGAACCTCCTGAAGTGGGCCAAATTAAAATAAACACCAGTCGCCTTTTCAGAAACTTTCCATCAGCCTTTCTACTTTCACTTCATTATTACAGGGCAGAAACTAGGGCAGACATTGTGTGCGACTCTCTTGTGGGGGGTAATATACAAGATGAGCCTCGTTTTTTTTTATTTTTACAGCCTTAACGGGCTTACGATGACATACGATGTCAGCAATTTGTGATCAGAGTTAACGGCAGGGTTTGTGAAATGAGTGACATCTTTTTCATTTCTGATTTAACTGAATGTATTTTTAGCAAATGAACTCACTGTTGCTACTAAACATGGCTATTCTGACCTGCGAGCGTTACCAAACTTCATTTTACGAAGCATAAACTCTGAGAGAAGCAACAAGAGTTCACAACTGGAAACTAAAATTAGGATGTTTCAGATTACCCACCAACCACGTGTCATTTACACACATATTAATGTTACTTCATGGTAATAGTGGAGGAAACATTCAGACACATTAGTCTAATAAAACTTCATTAAAATACGTAAGGTTTAGATGTAAACGGTGCATCTTTTGACTTTTATATTTTAGATGATATCAACTTCCTCTTATTTCTTCATTCTTTGCTTCGGAGTTTTTTAATCTTTCAAGGTGTCTACTGAATTTTCCTCTACACTCTCAAAGTATTTCCGGCAGGTTTCTCACCCATTTTATCATTATTTTAGAGGGGAGTTTTTGTTGCTAAGCTCCACAACAAGAACAAATAAACAGAAAGCCTTAAATTTTAGTTTTGATGCCTTTGTTCCTAGCAGCCTGTCACAAAGACTTTCTTTCTGCAATAACATTCAAAGCTAAAGAGTTTTTGCCAGAACATTAATTAAAAAAAAAAATCGTTCAGATCTCGTGTCAAAAGTTTACAAGAATTTTTAATGTTTCATAAGATCACCTCTTTCAGATGCTGCTTGTCTGCTGTAAGGTTTATGGCCTCACACTTCTTCTTTTGTCTTCTTCTTGTTAAATTTCCTCTTTTTTTTGACACTGCACATCATGCCGAAGGTTTTTTTTTTTCTTTTTCTGAAACATCCAAAAAACAAACAAAAAAATCTGCCTCAAATGCTGGAGAAGCTGAAGAAACTCAAACGGACTCAGGACTACTTCGGCCTTATCAGACCAATATTTAAGCTGAAATGAGTAATTTAAACAAAAATATATGTTTGTAAGATGATTCGGGTAAAGGTGACACTGCATGAGAGTTGCAGTGACTTTTTAATCTGACTTTTTAAATTAAAGTCAGATTTTATGTTGGGTTTTACTGGTGAGAAACTGCAAGAGTCTCACCTATTTTTATTAAATAGCTTTATTCATCTATAAGCAAAAGTTTAGAGTTTTCATTTTTATATTTCATATATATTTTATATTTTTATTTCTAAATAAAATATTACAAACCTGGACAACTATCAAAAGATGCTCATCCATTGCCTTGAACATGTGTTTAAAATCACTTAGCTTAATTAACAAACACATGGCTTTTCTGCTGAAACGATCAAACTACTGTATGTCTCAACCTGCGTCAGGTTATTGCATAAATATTGCAAATATTATTGTAGTAGTAGAGATAACACCCATAACTCCCACTTGGGAAAAAAATAATGGCAGTAGTTACTGTGAATGTGCTGAATGTATTATAAAATATTAAGAATAACTAATTTATTGTTATTAATGTTATTAAATAATGGTTTATGTTAATGTAAACAAGCTGTAAATATTAACATAAATGTATTATTATTGCAGTAATATTTTATTTTACTTAAAACAATATTTAATTGTGAAATGTTGCTTAGTATACTTATGAAGCAGCATAGAGTAGAAATAATCCATATTAGTAAATGTAGTTTAATCCCTCCCATCCCGCCCATTTTATTCCACTGGCTTAAAATCTGGTGGCTTTAATGTAAAGCTGCGTCTTTGTTGCATTTCTGTTTTTGTGTAAATCTGACCTGGTTAATGTTAAATTTTGATATTAAACGTAGTTGTGTGACTTCTTGTGCCGACAGGCTCTCCAGAAGATGGAGGCGAAGGTGAAGAAGAGCAGAGAGGAAGGTCAAAGACCAGAGAACAAGAGCAAAAACAGATACAAGAACATCCTTCCATGTGAGTTTGATTCTGTAAATAAGATCCACGCAGTCTGCCGCTGAATGCGACCAATTACGCCGTTTCCTCACGCCGTTTGTTTCCTCTCGCAAGTCAACGACACCAGAGTCATCCTGCAGAACGCTGATCCCAACATTGTCGGCTCAGATTACATAAACGCCAACTACGTGAAAGTAAGTCGCTGCCGACTCGAAGGCAAACGGCACCGGGCTCGTTGGTTTATTTGTGCGTTGATTCTCTGATCCGTCTTTGCAGGACAAACTCTGGGAGGCCGGAGGACAGAAAGTTTACATCGCCACCCAGGGTTGCCTAGCAACAACTGTGAACGACTTCTGGCAGATGGTGTGGCAAGAGAAAACGCATGTGATCGTCATGACGACGCGAGAGGTTGAGAAAGGCCGGGTGGGTATCAAAAACTATGCCAAACTTCTCATTAAGCATCATTAAAAACATTTGGACTGATAAACAGAAGTTATTAGGATTAATTAGAAGAATAAGTTATTATAGTTTAGATAGAAAGAAAACCATGAATACAGTGGGAAAGTAATTACTCTCTCTACGCTTTTATACATTTTGTCATTTTCTTGTTTCAAAATGACGAAGGGGGAAGACGTCCTTTACTCTGAAGGCCCTAAATAAACTCGAGTGCAATCAATTTGCTTCACCAACTACTTCATTATTAAACTTTGTGCAGTTTAGTCTCAGCATAAATAAAGCTACTCTGAGATGACCTCACATGTTTATATTGTAAAACGTAGCAAACACATGGAACACCACGTCTCCCTGAATATACCACAGTGAAACACGGCGGTGGCAGCAGCATGCTGTGTGGCTAGTTTTCTTCAGCAGAAGTTGATAAGTTGATCAGAGTTGATGGAAAGATGGATGGATGGGCAACACAGACACTAAACACACAACCAGAGCAAAAGCTAAATTCAGAATCAAAATCTGTAAACTTGAAAATTAAGGGAGTGAGGCTAAACATAAGTGCATGCCACACTTTTCAGATTTTATTTGTGTTTAAAAAAAAATCCAAGTGTAATTTCTTTTCTATTTCACAGTTATAGCCTTTGTGATAGTTTGCTACATGAAATCCCAATAACATACAGTGAAGTTTGTGGTTTTAATGTGACTGAGTTGGAAAAAAGTTCCGGGGTAGTTAATAGTTCATGAATGAAAAGAGGAAGGTGCTAAAATCTAGTAATTGTCATGAAATGTTTGTGACAACTTTGAACTTCTGAAGTGCAGAAGAAGCAAATGAAACGTTGGTAAACGTGTTTGTTCTCTCTAACGTTGTGCAGAATAAATGTGTGCCGTACTGGCCTGATTGCCAAGAACCCAAGGAGGTCGGCGCCTACGTGGTTTCCTGCGAGTCGGAGTTGGAAGCTACGGACTACAAAGTCCGACTTTTGCATATTGCTCCTGTGAACCAGGTATTTTGTATTTGTATTTATTTATTTATTTATTTATTTATTTAAAAGTGGTTTGTAAAAACAAATAATGCATGTAGAGCACATGTACATACATAACCATGAACAAAATAATTAGCTTACCGCTACTTTTCTGTTTGAAAGTGAACGTTTGTTTCATCCCAATTAAATTAAATGTGTCGCCTACCGACTCAGTAATTACGTCGTGGTGTTTATATTCCTGTTAAATTTATATGCTAAAGAACCAACAAATAAGTTATTTTATATAAAACAAGATAATTACAAACTGACCCACGATAATAATAGTAAAAATGACAACTAGCATCAGAATATTTACCAACTCCTTGCCAATGTACACCAAATAATATACTGCATAACCTGAGTTACATAACAAATAAAATAAATAAAAACACTAATGATGTTAATTAGGATGGTAGAATAACAATGACCGTTTACTAATAATGGTAAAAGTAGCAGAAGGAATGAACTTTCAAACCTCTAACACCGTATCTTTAGTTTCTTTTTGTATTCTGACTTTTTTATTTGTCTTATCCGCAGCCCAAGCTCTCCCGTCCCATTTGGCACTACCAGTACCTCAGCTGGCCGGACCACGGCGTCCCCCAGCAGCCGGGCGGCGTCCTCAGCTTCCTCACACAAGTCAACGCTAAACAGGCCGACTACCCCGATGCCGGCCCCATGATCATCCACTGCAGGTACCCACCGGCTAAACCCCGAAAGCGTAGCGCGGCGTCATGTTTTGTTGCAAAGCACATGCTTCATAATCCTGCGCTAACAGGTAATGCTTTAAGATTAAGAAGAACATTTTTCCGGGATTATGATTGGTACGGCTATAAGTCTTGGAGTTTGTTTTCTATAGGATTTGAGGCCAGTTTCATTTTGCAGCACAGAAAAAAATGTGTTTATTGAAAGAATTGCCTTAGAATTAGGGCTGCAAACTATTAGGAAAACATGCGGCAATTCTGGTGAATTTTGCATTAGCACTATGACTTGCAATAAATAAAGGGTCGTCATGTTTTTCTGCTTTAAATTCACAGCAGATATAGATCCCAGATTAGGAGACGTCTGTCTAGCCACTGGGAAAATGTATCATATTCATCTAATCAACAGCATGAAGATTTTATTGAAAAACAGTACAGCTATGTGCAGCTGCAAAAAAGCAAAAGAAACCGTAAAAACAGTGATTCTTGAGAATAGGGACAAAATGGGTTTTAATTTTCCCATATTTTTTTTTAATTATTTCTCAACCTTATGTATGCAAATATGACAAATAATGTTTAGAAAATATGAAGATGCTAAGGTACAGGCTCCCAGTTGCGAATTTTTAAAAAAAAATTACATTTTTAATCGACCTGACCCAGAACTTTGTCATCACCATCTGACAAAAATAAATCTAAAATGATTTTTAAAATACGCCATTAGTGATATTTTTACTCAATTTACAGACAAATGCTTCTCAAGAAATAAAATAAATATTATTTAAAACAAAAAACAAGAAAAAGTCCATCTGATGGAGTTGACAGTGCATGACGGAGTTGACACAGAACTGAAGGTGGTGACAAACTAGTGAGTAAAATGAAAAACTTGGTACATGTGAAGTAATGCAATTCATGTAAAATACATTAAAATGAATTAGTTGCACAATTAAGTGAGATTTGACAACAATTTCACTGAGAGTCAGAAAAACTCTGACGGAGTTGACATCTGATGGAGTTGACGAAATGCCAAACTACCTCAATTTATATGATGTTATTCTGAAGGAGGCCATATTGGAGCTCGTCAGGTCCATGAAATCTTTACAGTTTACCAAAATTAAGCTTTTATTTCGCAAAATGTCATCAAAGTTTTGTAAATTGTCAGTTATGGAGTTGACACATCATGGTTGTGACAAACAACTTAGGAATAAAACAGAAGAAAAAACTAAAGAATAACTTAAGCTAACCGGAGCTAACTAGCCCTCCTAGCAAAGGAAGAGAAAAGACAACGTCATGGGGTCCTCAGAAGTTCTGGTGCCCCCCAATAATGCCTGATTTTTTACATTCTTTTCATTTCTGACGGAGTTGACATCTGATGGAGTTGACAAAATGCCAAACTACCTCAATTTATATGATGTTATTCTGAAGGAGGCCATATTGGAGCTTGTCAGGTCCATGAAATCTTTACAGTTTACCAAAATTAAGCTTTTATTTCGCAAAATTTCATCAAAGTTTTGTAAATTGTCAGTTATGGAGTTGACACATCATGGTTGTGACAAACAACTTAGGAATAAAACAGAAGAAAAAACTAAAGAATAACTTAGGCTAACCGGAGCTAACTAGCCCTCCTAGCAAAGGAAGAGAAAAGACAACGTCATGGGGTCCTCAGAAGTTCTGGTGCCCCCAATAATGCCTGATTTTTTTACATTCTTTTCATTTCTGACGGTGTTGACAAAAACTAAGGACAAATTTCAACGGAGTTGGAAAATATCTAAAAATTATTTTTAATTCAATTTATCGATACTTTTATAATTATTTATATGACTACTTATACTTAATTGTCATAATATATAATTTTAGTATTTCTTTAATTGTTTTAAACTATAAGAATGTGTTGAGTTCTGCTCCTGGACAAGGGCTTTTACAGGCATCATCCACCGACTACAATGTTTAAAATAAAAAAATATTCAGCAAAAAAAAGAAAAATATACATTGTTGTGCTCACATGACCCAGGTTAGTTTAGTTAGATATTTGAAAAAAATATATTTTGTGTATATTTTATTCAAATTTCATGCTTTATCCATAGGACCTGTTTTGTCCCTATTCTCAAGAATCACTGGTATACTAGGCTGTTTTAGGTTGTGATAATGACTTTATATATATTTTTGTCAGCATGTAGCGTGACTTTACGTGCTTACTCAGCTAAAGAGTTGATCTGCAAATCAACAAAATGAGCAATGTGGAGATCACCAAAGTTGGGAAAAGTTAAAACCTTAAGATGCGTTCACACCAAGCGCGTTTTGAGGCGCGTTTGGTTTACATTCAAAGTCTAAGTGGAGGCGTGTCGAGGTCGAGTTGAGGGCGCATTGAGGGCACGTCGCGTTTCATGTGTCTAGTGCAGCGTAATTTGAAGAGTTTGGAGCGTTTGACACGTCCAACGCATCCAACGCACCTGACAAATAGGCTGGCAACGAACAACAGCGGCTGGAGGCGATTTTGACGTGTCAAAATCGCCTCCAGACGGACTTTAAACGTAAACCTGACCCACAAAACGCTTAGGTGTAGAGCAAAATGTCAAGCGTCTGGATTCAAAGTGCACGCGGGTCAAACATGAAGCATCAGAAGAGTTTTTCATGAATGCAGCGCGTTTGGTGTGAAATGTTGGGTTACATCTGTTAAAACATTTATCAGTGACTCCTGATCAAAACATTTTAACTAACTGATGTATCCAAACACCTCTAACTTTATTAGTTGTAATCAAGTTTTAGTCACAGCACAGGGTTCCTTTTTACAGTCTGGAAATAAAGTTTAACTAATGTATTTCCCTGAATAGATGTAAAATACTCCACATTTAAAATATTAAATGTCGCTTGCACTGTAGTTTTTTTATGTTCACTTTAAAAATACTCTAACAAGATGAGAGAACCATTTAGATAAATCTAAATTCACTTCCATTCCAGTTTGATTATTACATCAAGCTCATATCAGTTACTGGTAAAAGGTAGCCGATATCAGACTGATATTTCTGTCATGTTATCAGATAAAGTATTGATTTTCATTTTCTCCTCAGTTGCATTCACATTTCATTCAGTATTTTTTTTTTCTCTCTGTAAATCTGTGCAGTGCTGGAATCGGTCGGACGGGTACCATCGTGGTGATTGATATGATCCTCGAAACTATTGATACTCTAGGTAAAAAAAAGAAAGAGTGGAAATAATCCTCGTTTCAGTTTATTTATTTTGTCTCACTGTCTTCCTGACTGACGCCTTGATTTTCCTGCAGGTCTGGACTGCGACATAGACATCCCCAAATACATACAGATGGTGCGAGAGCAGCGCTCTGGCATGGTGCAGACCGAGGCTCAGTATAAGTTCATCTACCTGGCTGTTTCCGAGTACATACAGACCACCAAGGCCAAAGACAGCGCCTCAAAGGTGAGACAGCTGGACGGAGGAGCGATAGCGCTCCCCTTCATCCTCTACGTGAGCCGACTGGTTCGCTGCCAGCAGAGCGATACGCAATCAGAAGAGCTGAACGTTGACCCACTGAGACAAAACAATCGACCACAGATTCAGAAGCCGCGGTGCAGCCTCTCTGTGTTTGACTAATTCTGTAACGGACGTGTGTGAAACACCCATGTTTGTCTCTTCCTCAGGAAACCGACACAGAGTATGGAAATCTGCAGCTCAAACACCAGCCAGCCAGCAGGAAGGTGTCAAAGTGAGTGAAGCAAGTGGCTTTAAAGCATTCACACCAGTCCTCTAAATGTCACACTGCCGTTTTATTTAAAAACATGACAGAGCGTGTTTAGGCTGAGGTTTGCTGCTGGCGGGAGGAGCTGAGCTGCAGACTGTGTGGGGGAGCAGCAGGGGAGCCTGCAGCTGGACTTTGATATGGTCTTTTCTTCTTCTTTTTAAAAACCACAGTGCAGCAGTTTTCAATGCCACACACGCTGCTTGTAATAAGAAGTAGAGAAAACAATCATTTTAAAACCTTAAAGGGGATTTATTATTCAGAATTCACATTTTGCACGATTTTTATACTTGCATTATGATTTCAACTACCCACTTGTTATTTGCTACTAAGTTAAGTCACAATCAGCAGGCACTGTGCCATCACCTACCAACAAAAGAAGAGCTCCAGCACATTTGGTCAGCTGGTTTTACCTCTGTATGCGCTGTACAGTGGCTGCTGGAAAAGACAGCTGTTTTGTTGTCGACTTAACATTCAGAAAGCACTTCTTGCAGAAACTTGCTGCATTCTTGTTGGTGTGCAGAAGGCTCTACTTCAGCTTTTTAAAGATGTTCAGTTCTTTAGTTGCGCATCTGTTTGCTGCCATTTTCATGTGCGAGTGTAAATGTTGAATTGGGGAAGGGGGGACGAGAAGCAGCTCAGCTAACAGGCGCTCAAAATAGGCAGAACTGATCAGACTAAAATCTCATCATCTAAGAATGGTTTTGTGCAAAAAACTGTAATGAACATGTTTTGAATAGGCCATAGAGCTATCCTAAGCTCCTCAAGGAAGCATAATAGTGACATAATGTTTACAGAAAGAGGTATGTGAGCTGCAGTAAGTCTCTGAAGGTGATTATTTGAGACGTGACTTTAATCTGTACGTCACCAATACGTGGAGATTCGGTCTGCGCTCTTCACTCGGTTCAAAATGCAACCAGAAAAATTCAAAATGTGTCACACAGCAGTAAATTAATTTAAAATTTACCAAACAAACAACAACAAAGGTTATTGCAGAAATATTTTCGTACATGACATTCATAAAATCTTCTGTGTTCAAAGTTACGCCCACATATTTTCAAACACGTAGAAGAACGTCTAAGCTTCTTTCTCCTCCATATGTGAGGTTAACAGTGTAAACCCTTCCTGTTTTTCTTCCTTATAAATTCAGACATTTATATAAACTAAGATCACTTGGCCGAAGCAACACAAATGATGATGTCATGGCTTTGTAAGCTTCTGATAGGTTCATTTACAACTTTAGGCTCTAACCAGAGCACAGGCCTGCAAATTCAGTACACAATCTGCCAAAGAGGGGATTTAGTGTTGGTTCAGGTATGTGGAGGAGGCACGCATCAGTAGAACTGGAGGACTGGAGATGCTAGTTTCAACACGAACGTTCAGCCATCATGTCGTTCTGGAAGGAGACGGGTTCTGTGACCCAGAATGCAATCTGTTTCCAAAACAGCTGCACTAGTTCATACAATTTAATAGTTTCATCGACAGGAAAGAAAATCTTGACTGAAAAACGTACATTTAGATTGTCTTTAAAACTGTGATCCTCTTATTACCATTAAATTAATTCAAACTGGATCTCGTTTGCACTTTTTAAGTGTAATGTTGATGAAAGCACTGACCCTTTGAACATGTACTTATTTATTTTGCATCTGTAGCTGCAATTTCTAAATAAATTCAGGTTGTCTTCATTGCACACGTGTCATGAGCGAGTCGGCCCGTCTTAATGTTCCTCCTTAATAATCCGTCAAAGCACATTAGCTGACAGAATCTTTAATTATGTAATACAAAAACTTCTCTGCTGTTCTTTAGGTTACTCACCTGCAGGATTCACTGAAAGCAACAAAAAGCTGAGCAGCAAAAAAAGCAATTTGTCATTTTGAAAGAAAGACTTGTAATAGAAAAGTGCATTTTGAGGAGGATTTTTCAGACTTTAGCTTCTAACGCCTCCTCATTTCTAACACGGAGCCACTCATTACGCTGCTGCATCATATTCACTAATGTGACTGTTTTCAGTTGATGTCCTTCATCCAGAAACTGGGGCAGTGCTTACTCTGTCCGCAATGGCAAAACATGCAGTCAGTACTTCTACTTCCTCTTGCCTGTAGCTGCTGTTCCTCTGCGAACTGTGAGAACCAGAAGTTAAAAGAAGCTGCATCAGTTTACAGTCGAGCTAAAACGCTTGGTGGGCAGTCGAGCACACCCGTCTTTCTTGAATGGGTTCAGATCTTTCACACAGCGCCCCCGTCCTTCATAAAGCTGCTTTTCATTAGACAAGCCAGCCATGCTCATCTACACAGGTTAACATTTTACATGCAGGCTCACAGATACACATCAGCTAGTTTACAGTTATCTACTCTTCTGGAAGCTGCACTCTGACAACATGCTTCTAGCCATCAGGGTTTAACATAAGTTTTTAAAAGGCAAGTTTCCATACATACTACTTAATTTATCTTAATGAATCAAGATTTGGACATTGAGCTGTTAATCGTTGAACCATTATTTGAACAGGAAGTCAATGGAGATTTGGCCAAGAGGCAAACTGATGTTAATTTCTGGGGAAGTTAAATAGTTTTTTCCATAACTTCACCAACTTTAGGTAATTTAAAACTACCACTGTAGCCAGAAAACCCCAAAAAGCTGAATAAAAGATATCTTTAAGAAAACAGTTTATTTGACCTTGAAAGTGTTGATTTTGGAGAAAAGCCTTTTTTTCTCTGTCTGGACTGTTTAGTCTATGGGTCAGATAAAACAGGTGTTACTGCGAACGCTTTCATTAAGCCTGCCTCGGTGCTTCTGGGTCGTTCCTGGACATTTAAAAGAGAGTTTGGGATGGATGAGCTTAATGGGTGACAAACAAGATTCCTTGCTGTGCAAACAAACCAGATACCATGTTTGTTTGTTCAATTGACTGAAAAGGGTTTTGTGACCTCTGAGCAGCTTAGTTATTCATAAACAAGTGAGCAAAGTTCCAATTATCCAATTATAAACACACACTACATCCACACTGACCCAGTTGGAGCTCTCAGTAGTTGGCCGAGAGCTCCAAACCATTTTTTTTCATGGATGGTTTGCTGTTTTGTTTTGTTTTGCTAGTATTCTCCAGCTCCTCTCTTTTTTAACACCTCAAGAAATCAACGTTTTTTGTTTTTTTTTGTGTGTTTTGCCAGGAACAAGGAGGACGTCTACGAGAATCTGTCGAAAGGAAAGAAAGATGTGAAAAAATCAAAGTCTGAGAAGAAAACGGGATCGGTGAAGAAAAAATAGACGACACGGGAGTGAGGTTTCTTAGTGTCATATTTATGCAGGCATGTTTTTGTTAAGGAAGTGGAGACCACTGAATATAAATTAACTGTTAAAAATGATAATTCATACAGCAAGCGAGTGGTTGGATTGTGTTTGTTGAAAATAAAAGCAGAATATGTGAAACGCTGCATCAGGAATAACGTTTGTTTATAAAGCTCCTTGTGATGTAATGGGGACCCGTAGAAAGAGTCGCCTTTTATCATTTACTGTTCAGTTTCTAATGCTGGAGTTTACAAACGAATGTAAAGATAATAAAAAATAAATTCAGAAAAACCTCAAAAATGTGGAGTTTTGATTGTGTTTCTGTCCCACCATGGCACTGCAGTCAGGCTGAGCTGTAAAGGAAACTCTGAATCACAGCAACTCGTCTCTTTTTAGTCATTCTCCTGTTTTCCTACTGATGACCCGATCTCGACTTTAATCTTTATCTGCGAGACACACTGACCCGACATTTGAACCTAAAATGTGATGGCAGTCGTAGGAGGTCACGATCGATTCATCCACAAACCAACGAGGTTCTGCAGCTGCACAACAAGCCCAAAGCATCACCCCTCCACCACCGTGCTGAACGGGTGAGATAAGGGATCGTTCTGTTTTTTTTCTTTGGTTCATTTTCTAATAGTTGTGTTCTTCTTTAGATTTGCAAACCAGCGCCATGCAGCCATATTTGTTTAGAAGAGAAGAAATTCCACTCCGGTGACCTCTCCAAACAACCGGTCCTTGTTGAGTCTTTTTATAATTTGACTGCCATTAAAACCAACATTTAAAATACTGACTGAAGCATATGAAGTCTGATGTGGAGCTGTTGCAAGGTCATGACCTTAGCAGACATCCAAGGTAGTGATAGTTTAAACACTACCTTTATAACTGTGATCCTCTTATTAAATAAGAGGATCACAGAGCATTGATCTTGGTTCCCCAAGATCAGTGCTGACATCTTTCCACCTTGGCATTTATGGGTTACTTTCTCCAAATTTAGAAGTTTACATAATTACTTTTTTTCCCATCGTATGTATTTCTATATTGTGGTGCTCCAGTAAATAGACATAAATCTACAGATTCCTAAGACAGCTCATGCAAAAAAGCAAAAGAAAAAAAGAAACCCTACAGTCTGATCTGAGTAGTAATAATTCAACAGAAAACTGCTTGATGCTGCACTAAATTCCCTTACGTTGTTTGTTTCAGCCATAAATCTCCCTTATTAGTGTTTTATAACCAGTTTATTGACGGACTTTGATCTCTTGAATCCACCTGCCTGAAAAAGACAATATATCACATGTGCGTGTCAAAGTTAAAAGAAACAGCAGCTTCCTGGTCATTAATACTTGGAACAATTGTAATAAAGCTCTATACAGTATAAAACAGACAATTATCATATTTATTGAGCCTATTCATGAATAGAAATCTAGTTTATCGCACACAGAGGAGCTGTGTGCCAATTGAAATCGGAAAAGCTGAGCTCCCTTATGAGAAAAGTAAATTAAAGGATCATCTAATTTGTCTAATTTCTGTCCTTAAGTCGCATCTCTGCCTCGTTTAGAGCCGACTGGGAAACGATTTCAGGCTTACGAAAATTTCAGAAGCTACGTGGTGGTAAAGATGTAATAAACAATTTACATGACGTGGCTGTTATCAATGAACGCTGTTTATTTGATACTAAGCAGTTTTCATTAACCTCTACGTAAAAACAAGCAACCCGTTTGTGACGGGTATCGAATTTCCGAGCTCGCCTGAACGCAGCATCATCCCTGCGTTAGTTAGAAAAGGGGGCATGAACCTCCCACTGCATGCAGATAACTCCCAGCCTAAACTCTCTGTGTTATTCACCGCTGCTCTCCTCAGGTTTAAAACAGATTAGAGTTGCTGCAGACCTTTAGCTTTGGTTCATCGGAGAACATTGCCGCGTCCTTAAATCCCGCTCAACAAGGGGGAAAAAACTTTTAATTTTTACGCACAAATCCGCCCAAAGGGCGTTCTTCTACGAAAGGTTACGCAAGAGAAAGTGATATCTACTAGGGAGGCTCGATTGGAGGAAAAAAAAAACGGGAACAAAGAAGAGCACATATTTAAGTTTCACAAGGAGCAACAGGAAAAATGTCTAAACCCAATTACACCGGGACGTATCATCTGGTGGAGCAGGACAACATGGACACCTATCTTTCAGCGTTAGGTATGTTTTTATTAATACTTTCACATCAAAGATAAAACAAAGCGGATACGATGACACTACACTGTTGCTGCTTTTATTTTAATCAGGTGTGTGTGTTTCGTGTTGCATGTGAGATAATCTGTTGGGATAATGTTTAAAGGCTGATTTGGTGATGGGGACCATCTTCATTCACAGACAGCAGCACATTAGTGGGATGAAATCACCACCTTGTCCTCTGCATGACCCCAAACTCACACACTCACGATGTGTGTGTTTGTGCACTTCACTTACAAAGCTCTTCTTTAACACATGCAATTTGAATTTAAATGCTTTGATCCACAATGGGGGCCTTTGTAGATAGCTTAAAAAAAACGAAGAGTAATTTTCTCCAAAAAACTTAGAAAGTTTGAAAAGTTGAACATTTGCTAGAAAAAAAACTTTAAAACTTTTAGATTAATGTCAAAAATGTTCTTGAAGAAGAAGAAAAAGAAGGAGAAGAAAAAGGAGAAGAGAAAAGAAATGTCTGAGTTTGAGTAGTCAAAAGTTTGCTGGGGGAAAAAAAATTCAAAAATTTTGAGGTTAATCACAGAAATTTTGCAGAAAGAATTTATTACATTGAAAAGTATAAAAAATGGCTAGGAAAAAACTCATACATTTTTAGATTAATCTAAGAAATTTTCTAGAGAAATCAAGGACATTTCTAGGTTTGAAAAGTAAAACATCGTCTATAAACTTAGTCTGAAAAGTTCAAAGTTTTCTCAAAAAACTCAGTTTGAGATTAATCTGAGAAATTTTCTGGACAAAACTAATTTGAAAAGTCAAATTTTGCTAGAAAATCTCAGAAATCTTAAATTTAATCTCGTAAACATGCTAGTAAAAAACATGGGAATTTGTTAGATTAATCTCAGAATTCTTGAGTTTTCTCAAACAAATTTTCACCTTTTGAAACTCAGAAATGTATTTTTTTTAGATTGGTATCAAAAGTTCAGTTTTTTTTCTGGCAAATTTTTGATTTTCAAACTAATTTATGTTCTATAAAATAGAACCATCTTTGGCAGGGATATACTCCTTATTTTTCTATCCCTAATAAGCTGTGGTAACATTTCTGTCCCCAGATATTAATTTCGCCCTGAGGAAGATTGTGTGTCTGCTGAAACCCACTAAGGAGATCACCCACGACGTGGCCACGGGGATCATGAAGATCCAAACCCTCACCACTTTCAAGAACTTCAACATGGACTTCACCATCGGGAAAGAGTTCACGGAGGACCTGGGGCCCGTGGACGGCCGTACCTGCCAGGTGTGTGTCTGGGCGTGTCTTTGAGTCAATGTTACCTGCTGCTGAAATGTCGCTTTGTGTGTGAAATTCCTCAGGATAATCATCCCACCTGTAACCACAGCCTGGTATTTACAGCTCCTTCTATTCAAACTCCTTGATCTTTTGTGCGACAGAACAACAGAACATTGAGGAGTGGAAGCAAAAAGTTACATGGTTTTCAACATTTTCTTACCTTTTGCTGGAATTACAGCTTTAGTATCTTTTAAGTGTCTCTCTGCTGGATTTGTGCAAATCCTAACTTTTCCCCCGTAGCTCAAGCTCAAACAAATTGAAGTGAGAAACATACATTTTTAAGAAATCCCACATTTTCCCCCATATTTTCTTATTTCAATAAGGAATTTATTTGTTAATGTATTTCTAATATTGAATAAAAAAAGTTTAAGCGGCTAAATGAAAAATCTGTATCCAATTAACCATCAGAATAATCTTAAGATTCATAGATTCCCAAAATAATCATTACGTGCTAACCTGCTTCTCTGTCCTTGTTGCAGAAAATCACTCCCACAGCATGATGCTGCCACTGCCAGGGTTAAGATAATCTCTTATGCCACGCATTATATTTTAAATGTTCAAAGCTAGTAGATATACCAAACTTGCAGCTGTAGTAGATATGTGTATCAAACATATCAGGTTTTGATTTTCAGCAAATACTGAGATCCTTTTATGTCCACTTCTCATTTGTGTTGTTAAAAACACAATTAAATACTTTGACATTTGCAAACCGCCAACCAGCTGCAGGAAGCAGTACAAGGACTTGAATCAAACACTTTTAACCCTCTTTATGTGTAAATAACTGCATGAATTTAGGAGATTCCTCTAACTTGTGTTCTTTTTCAGACTACAGTGAACTGGGAAGGAGACAAACTTGTTTGTGTACAGAAAGGAGAGAAAGAGGGACGAGGCTGGACCCACTGGCTGGAAGGCAACAAGCTCCATTTGGTGAGGATGTGTGGGGCTGAAGATGTGGGGGAGGGACGGAGGAAAGAGCCGGAACAAGGAAAGTTGAAGCCTGGAAGAGAAAAATGATGCTGCAATTGATATGCATAATGAAGGAAGTCATGCAAACAAGGCGAGTTATTCATTGCCGTCTTTGCAGCATGATCGTTTCCTAACAGGGTTTCATTCCTTAAATAGATTTAAATCTTCTGAAAATTTTCAAACAATCAGCATTGTTCTGCTAATGCCTTTGTTGCGGTTAGGACAAAACAACGCGTTGTTGACGCTAAACTCGGCAGAGTTGGGAAAGAAATGCCGGTGAGGATCAAGATTTAAGTTGCTGGGTTTTAGAGATTGAACCCAGCAGGAGAGGGGAACAGCGGGACTGACGATTTGTTAGGAAAATAAGGGATGGGGGAGGGAGGAACAAAAGAGTGCGCGGTGAAAGAGAGGGTGACGGATTAAGAGCTCAGAAAATGAGGAGTATCGCTCATTTAGCTGCCCTTCAATGCGCCAAAGGAGCTGCGTCTCCATTACAAATGTGCGCAAATCTTTGTCGATATTCTGCTGATGAAAAAGCACCGTTTCGCATTTGCGGTTTTTCTGTTAAGTAATAAATACAATTAAAATCACACGTAAATAAGCTTAAATTTACGTGATAAGCCCTTAAAAATCATGGCAGCGACGGATGGAAAGAGTACCGTGATTCAGAATTCAAAGATGGCGCCGCAGCGCTCAACAGCCGTTGACGTCGGAGTGACAAGCCGCTACGTATGCGGCGTTTGAGGGAAATTGTAATCGGCGGTTTTAAAGAGATTCGATACTTTATCCCCCTTCCGTCAAAACACAAAGCAGAAACAAACCATCACCCCCTGCTTCTTCCTGTCGACTTCTTCGTCCTTCTCGTCAGTCGTAACGTCCGGGTGTTTTGGCACTGTCGATTACGTGACTCGTGTGACGTGAAAAAAAAGTGTTTCCATCGCAGTTCTTTTTCAATGCGGCCGATAAACGATCTCATCCTGGCGCTAAAACTTTTCTTTCATATTTTATTTTTAGCGAATTTATTTTCGTAATTTTAAACTGTCCAGTTATGTGGTTAATGAAAACGCAGCTGCTGCTGTCCTGACCATTCGTCAACCTTCCTTACCCGCTCTTCCATCTCTTCTCTGCAGGAGATGAGAGTTCTAGGCATCGTTGCCAAGCAAGTCTTCCAGAAGGCCAATTGAAGTCGCAGCAGATCCACTGCAGCACACAGCCTGGTTTTAAAGTAGACGGTACAAGAACTGAATCATGTCTATAGCACTTTTATTACAATCATAAAACTGTTCAAAGATCATAATGACACTATAAACAATGTTGAACATATGTTCAGTGTGATGGTATTTAGAGAGTCAAAGAGCCAAAAAAAAAAAAAGAACATGTAAACGGTTAATCATACACTGCTTTCAAAGTTGTAAAAAAGAAAATAAAAAAGCTAAACACTTTTTTCAACTCTTCGACAGAGCAACAGTATAAAGACGACACGTCGAATGGTAAAATGAAGACATTCATCCTCATTTTCCGACTTTTAAAACATGGCCTGAAAGACTAACACACTTTCTGTTCTTGTAGCTAATTAGACTAATTGTTGAAGCAATAGTCCAAGGTTTCAGAAGCAAGGATCTGTTAAATGTTAGAAAGATTGGATGGAGCTAAGTCTCGTCTTCATTAAGTATTAATCCAGATTAGTTGGACTTGGACTCTGAAGCTAACATCTGTTCTGCGGGCCGAGACCAAAGCTGATTTTTAGCCTCTTACAACTGTAAAATCTCAAAAATGCTTTAGGAAATGTTATTTTATGAACATCCAAACCATTGGATCTTTGCATTGTGAAGTAAATTAGACAAAAGCTGATGATTATTTATATAAGAAATGGTGTCAAGAGGCAGTGCCCCTGTAATGATGTGGGGCAAAGGTTCCCAGTCAGAGGATCTAATTTATAGAAAAATTTGGCTGTTTAAAATCCAGCTTTCATCTGTTTTTATGCTTTAATGCTAACATGAAGGTAATAAAAAGCCGAAAACAGTTTTTCCCATAAGTGACTGTCAGTGGGGCCAAACTATTGCCTTCACACAGTTTTTACAAGCCTATATTTTGTAATTTACCACATATAGTTTATTATCTTCAAAAGCAGAGATTGTTTCTCAGCAAATAAATGTGATCTAAAAACGGTAAAGGTCTTGTATTCTACTAAATGTTTAATTCAGTTATTTAAATTGAAGTTGTTTTTGCTCACGACATGATTTCCATAATCTGAACAAACCTCTTTAACTTGTATTTTAAAATAATTTAGACCAATATCTGGTTAAAGTTGTTTCGTTATGTATCAGTCTCTCTTCTTTTAGCACAATCTGAGATTTTTATTATTTTCACACTAAACACAGGCGGCCATTAAGTTTACAAAATCAGAAATATCAAAATAAAAGCTGGTTTTCCAAAATAAAAGATGCTATTTTGGATCTTTGTGCAGGCGACACGAGCCCAAAAGTTCATTATAAAGTTTTTAAAGTTGGATTTGTTTGAAGGTGATCGAAGTTCACTTCTTCCTTTCTTAGACGAGCCATTAGCTACATCTTCCAGGACCAACCAAATCTGGGTTTGTATTAAATGAAAAAGCCATTAAATATATCTGTCTGAGGCGAGACATTGGCTGCTTCTATCTGTTTAACAGAACCATCTGGCTAAAATGTCTGAAAATATGAAGAAAATGTTGTTAAATCTGTCAGTGAGTCCAAGTTTTCACCATGAACTCTTTAGGATTCATAATCAGGAATAGGAAGAAGTTTTCATTCATTTGAAAAATTAACTTCCTGGAGTTTTGTAACAAAGATTAATCTAATTTATTCCTGTAAAAAAATGCATCAGATTTAACATATAAGATGCAACCCCTGTACTGCTTACTGTAAATCATACTATTTAGATGAGCTGTGATTAATCCCATTTTCACTGTTTCACAGCCTCTTTGGGTCTTGGCTGAATTTTGAACAAAATCATATTATTACAATAACAAATCATACAAAAAGTAAAACAAACTTCATTTAGTGCCTCATGCATGTCCACACTTCTGATTCTCATTTCATCAAGTGCTGATATGTAATTACAGTTCAGTCTGTTTGGGATTGTATGAAGGAGAATGTTTGAAAAACAATAAAGTCCATGGAAAGATCTAGATAGTCTATTCCAGACTGTTTTTTTTTTTTTTTACTGTAATTATCAGTTTTTTCCTGTTATGTGGAGCTTAATCCCTCTTACGAAGCAGAATCTGCTGTTTTCACTTGGGAGAATTTTTCTTTGCACAAACTGAAGTTCCCACCAAAGTCCTGCAGGTGGCAGCAAACTATCAGCCATGCTAAACTCTACTGAGGGTAAAATCTTCTCAAGGTTTACAAACAGTACTTGAAATATCACTGAGCCAGCTGTGGCTCCGTCATTGTCCCACTCTTGTATTTTATTTTATGTTTTTTTATGTTCCACACCACTCGTCCTCCTGGGGCTCCGAGTACGACCTGCAGAAGGCGCTGCTGAGGGGGTATATTGAGCTGCCGTTGGTTTGCTCGGGTTCAATGAAAGAGACGGAGGGCTTCAGCGGAGTTATGGGAGTGCTGATGTCCAAGCTGTCCGATATGCTGCGAATGATCGAACCGTCATCTGAGGAAAACGACAGAATCAATCATGAGAATGGACATCGTCCAAGCTAGCTTGCCATGAATGCTAAGGCTAATTAGCATAGCCACCGCTGACGCAGGACAAACGGTTCCCCTGTAACGGTAAGTTGTTTAACTACCGTTAGCACATTAGCGATTATCTGTCTCATACTATCACAATAAGGTGACAGGCTTATAATACCCTGAGGAAAACCCTGTTACTTATTCTTAACTGTATTTATTTTTAACCTCTAATTGTAGACGGATACATTACATACAAATTTCATGAACAGATTAACAAATAAATACAGATAATATTTTGTTGTTTGGTGGTTTTATATTTGAAATGTAAAACCACCAACTTTTGTTTGAGTTGCTTTTATGTGTCGGTTCAGGTTAAAACAAACTCAAAGAGACAGAAATCTTATTCTTTGAGGGTTTTTTTAGTATAACTTTTCTTTTAATGTTTGGGCTCTTCAATTTTTTATTTTTTATCTCTCTAATCTGCCGACAGTAGAAAACCTGATGAAGAGGTTATGACCTTTTGGAAAGGGAGCTTGTTTGTGAACAAAGAGGAAACATTAAAAAAGTGGGTCAGTGTTTCACTAAAAAGAAGTTGATGACTGAAGTGAAACGCTAAACTAAGGGAATATAAGAATTATATTCTTATAGTAACATAGACAGATTGATAAATCACATGATGTATTCCAATGAGGCTCAGTTTTCAAGTTAGAAGAACCATTTGAAAAGTTTCTATTAAACACATTTCTATTGGTCTGATCTAATATCCTAATTTTAAATGTGTTTTTATTAGCTGTGATTGGAAAATCATCATAATTAACAGAAATTAAGGCTTGAAAACATCAATCTAACTGATAGTGTTTCATTTTGTGAATTGATTAAATAAATGAAGTTTTTAATAATGGTGTAATTTACTGAATGGCTCTGTGTTGGTGTATATATCTATTTTTATTTTTACCTGAGTTAAAAGGGGATGGTTTGCAGTCTGTGCAGCTCTCTTGGCAGTGAGACAGCAGCTCTGGTGGAGCGAGGACCGGTTCGGCAACGACCGTCATCATGGTAACAGGAACACTGTGTTTGACTGCAACGACATTTACAAAGATCAGACAATTCAGCCTCGAACATGCCGATAACAATCTGATCAGATAGTTCACATTAACTGCGGTGCATCTGGTTTTCTAAATAAAACAAGGAAAAGGTTTGCTGAATGCACTTTAGGTGGCGGTATAACTCCAGCACTGAGGCGTGCAGCATCATTAGTCATTTAGCTCTGTGTTAAACCTGCCTATGCAGATTAAACAACAAAGTAGAACAAGCGAGAAACAAACGTGACAAAAATCGATGCCGTCAGATTGTTCTGAAATTGAGCCACCTTTCAATCCAAACGATGTACTTCTTTGGAAAAAAAATACAGTCTCAGCTTGAATGCTGTGATATTTTGAAGAAAATTATTGTTTTAACAGAATCCACGTTTTAGAGCAATACACATGAAGTCAAAATCCCTCTCTGCATGCAGCTCATTTTGATTGAGAGCTAAACAAAGACATTAAAATATGTTTTTATGGTTGTGGGTCTTCTGTGACTTTTTACCGAGACAGAGTCAGACACACGGGTGTGTTTTCTTTTCATCTCTTTGGTGAAACTGGTTCTGAACGCTTACGGGAACTGCACCCCAGACTTTCAGTTACGAGGCTTACGAGGGGTTTGCATCCGGTGGCGAACCCCCTGAAGTTACGGGTAACGTGTCTCCTCAATAAGGAAACATTTTCACAGTTTTTTTTTTTTTTTGTTTACTTGCAGCGGAGGCTTTTCTTTACAATACAAATTACTTTATCTGTGAGACGTGCTTGCTGTTCCAGAAGATTTGTTCTCTAATTAAAAAAAAAAAAGTCTCGAGGAAGGTAATCGGATGATTAGGTCGATCTTTCCCCTCTATATATGTTCGTCCCCACACAGTCAGCTCTGAGCTTCATGAGCGATTGCTTAACTCGAATCATTCACTTTGGAAATAGTGTGCGTCTATATAACTAATTCATGGTTTTCTCCACAGACATGAACCTACACAAACCTGAGACTTCGTCTTTTTTTTATTTCCTTTTGTCACATTGACGCACGTGCCCTGAAACTTCCCCCTTAATAAGGGGTTAGACTGCGTCACCTTCATATAAAAAAAAAGTACCTGTCCGAGGTAATTACTTTATAGAACATGCTCAAAGGTAACGCAGCTTCCGGTGACTCAAAGTTAAACCGATACTACAAGTTTAGACGCTGTTTTCACCACCGGTTTTCTTTTAAACACACGCTTGTATTGCAGAGGTTTTCCTTTTTCAGGAAGGTTTCTGTAACCTTTGAGTCAAAACAGCAGTCTCGCACACCCAGCATAGAAAAATTACAACACCAATATGTAATCATGTATCTATAGCAACACAGAAACAAGCATGGCTTTAAGACTTTAGGTCTCGGCTACGTGGCTAAAATCAGGTTCTCTTAACCTCTCGCTGTCTGGTTTCAGTGAGAGGAAACAACTCAGAGATAAATTAAGTTGACAATCTAAACACGCTGATCGCAGTGTGATTCATTCACTGGATCTACTGCAAAGATGATGCCGACCGTGTTTATCGACATTCCAAGTAAAAATGTCAAAAACTCAACAATGTTCTGTAAACTCTGCCAGTCTTGGCCAGGATTGTCTTGCAGATGAGATTTTTAGTCTTGATTGACTCTGTAATTGTAGCTGCGACAGGTGTTTGGTTTCTCTTTGTTGTTCGTTTCATTACTGTTCGAGTTTATTCCTTTGTGTTAGTTTATTTATTCTTGTGTTCTGCTCTTTGCACACATTGGATTGGTATTGACCTTTTCGTTTGTTTTGAAGTTTTATAGTTAAGCTTCTCTGTGTTAATTGTTCATCTTTCCTTAAATACGCCTAATGTCATTCTCCATGTCATTCCTGGAGTTTTCATTGTTCTTAAAAGGTCTGCTCTTCTTCTCTGCCTGACTATTATTTGAGTCCCTTTATACAAGGGATAAAGAGCCTCGAGTTGTGAAATAATTAGTTTAACAAAATCCCTGACCCTGAAATGAGTGACATCCATTAAAAAGTCCTAAAAAATTTAACTAAAACATTTTTTGTGTACATTTTGGATAAAAGTCACTTCCTCTTTCCCTTCTTTATAAATAGGGCATGACGTGGAGGTCCATTGCTATTAGTCGCTCTTCAAGATTGAAAAGACAGGAGAACATGCCATTTAATTAAAGCAGATGATTAGGTTTCATAAATCAGGGGAAACGGCTAAACTCCATTTCTACTGTCAAAGCAACAAGTTCAGTTTTTATGCACATCTTTACTTTTGGGGAAAACCATCAACAATGGAGCTTTTTACATCAATTTGACCATCTATTTAAAAATGTATCTAAACGTTTGTTTTGGTGTGTGTGGTTAGCTTGGCATAATTGTGGCGTGTGAACTAAATGGTGACATCAAGGAAGTTATTTTAAAAATGTTGCAATAAAGAATTGCAGGAAACTCAAATGTTTCCAGCAAATGTAGGTTGTGTAATGACACGTCATGATACTTTCCTGCTAAATTAATGCTTAGTGTCCCAGATTTTACAAGATGTAATAAAAATACTAAGCCATGATCTTGAAGAGAGAAAGTATAATTTTTACGTTGTGGTTTGTGTCGAGAGAAAATTCTTTTGTAATAAAACTTCAAATTAGACAAGATTGATTAACAAATACTCCTTATTATCGATGGGTTGGTATTACATTTACTTTGGGCTATAATTGTAAGACTGAGCAGCATTTGACACTTTTAACCATTGCCCAAAAAATAAGATTAAAAGTTTTTTTTTAAGGAACACAACTATGTAAATTTGCGTCTTGACAAATTTTTCGTTAATAAACAGAAATTCTCCGAAACTCCTCGAGTAAAACTGAAACTGATATGACACTGTAATGAGGAGGAAATTTTGTTTTTCTGCAATTTCTCCTAAAGAAGCCTTTGAAGATATCTACCGACAGACAGGTTGAATCATGTGGAAAGCACAGACATGCAGAGATACAAAAAAACAAGAAGTGTGCATCAGTGAACCTCATCAGCAGCTGCCCTTACTGCATCTGATAAGAGCAGCGAGATCCACTTTGGTTGAAGCCACAGAGGATGAGACAAAAGCCTCCTATTCCAGTATGGCCACAGAGTATGACCACAGAGATTAAATGGAAAATAAAAAAATGACATTACTGCCAGCCAAAAAATAATGGGTAACACTATTATGCCAGATACGTAGGCCTGCCATCTCAGTATGAGTTGGCTGCCTGTGAAGTGTGCGTCACATCATACCAAAGAACTGTGTCAAGCTAAAACTGTACAGGATGTGGTTTCCCCATTGAGCTCGTCATCTTCGTTAAGCCTTTTTTTTTACCTAACACATCTGAGTTCAGCCGCTTTATCTGCTGGATCTGCTGCTTCTGTGCAACATAACAGCAGAACATAACTCGGAGGTAAAACATTAAAGTTCTGTTGATGTAAGAAAATGTGTGATCAAAATGTAATTTCCCGTAACCATAGCTCTATGACCTTCAACTGTGCGACTTCAAAGGAAACGAGTCTCACTGTAGGTTCTGCGATCGAGCAGCTCGCCTCTTTAGATTTATTTTTAACCAGTGTGTAAAGAGACAAACGACAATAAATCCCACCCACACAGGTGTTGTTTCGTACTCACCTGGTCTATAGGATCTGCGCTTTGCTCTCCAGAAGATGATCGCCGCCACAACCAAAATAGTCAAAACAAGTCCAGCCCACAGGCATGCAGGCAGGATCCAGCAACACTCTGATTCACAGAGAGGGCACACAACATGCGTGTTAGCGTCATTAAGGTTACGTAACAATTTACGTCAGAGTAGTGGCATAACTTCAGGGAAAGATGGAGTGTGGTCTCCAGTCATCATTATTTGACATTTTCTTGAATTAATCACCAGCAACAGACAAACAAACAAAGGATGTTGAATGCTTTCTCATGTCTCAAAGTACAAATACTGGGAAAAACAAAAATCTACAAAGCTCCCCGCAACTTATCTCACTGAATGCAAAGACGAATAAAGAAATTAGTCTTTTTCTTTGCATCATCTCCCTCTGAAACATGTTGAAAAATCCAACTTTTAATTTTAGTACATGTTTTTTATGTACTTTCCAAGATGACCAAAGTCAGTGAACCTGTATTTTCTGTTTCCCCAGCTTATAATTATGACTAGAAGCAGCTGTACCCCGTATTCAAAGATTGGTCTGTGGATTATGACTCAAAATTATTCTGAACTAAACTCAATTAGCTAATTCACTGATTAGACCAAAAGACTGTTACCGCTGTGGTAGTGCTAAGACGATTTACTTATTAAGTTATGTTTGGTTGGTTTTTGTGGCTGTGGTACGGTACCCCCTGGGAAATTGTTTTTTTATTTTTTTTTATTTACCAGTCTTAAGATTAGAGAAGAAGTCAAGTAACAAGGAGGAGAAAAAAAAAATCATAATTATGATATAAAATAAAAAAACACATCAACAATGAAGTTGACATGCAAAAGCCTTACTTTGAATAAATGAGCTTGAAACTTTACACTTCGTATTAAGATTTAATAACAAATAAATTATTTTTTTTAGCCTATAAACGTCCTGTGGATGCACATTTTTATGCAAACCTTATCAAACTTGTTTGAGAAGAGCACAAGTTTTCATTCCACTGTTTCTTCAATTGTATTATTTCACTTTATTTTCAGTATTTTTACTTTAATCGCAAAACAGAATTTCGACTATTTTCTCAATGGAAGAGAAAAATGTCCCCATTCTTTTTTCCCTCCATGTGACCCTAATACCACGTCAAAGTCATTCTACAAAATGGGAAAGGCAGGAGAACATAGGATTTGATTAAGACAGATGCGCCTTGATCTCTTTAAGTGAGGAAATGTCGGAGAAAATTGCAAGAAACTGCAAGAAACTTGTCAATATCTACAGTCAACGCAACAATCAAAATGCTTTAAACATGAGAAACGGCAACAAAGATGATATATCTGCAGAACTAATTATTCTAATATATACAAGTTTCAGTGTTTTAATTGCCTAAAAACATTGGATATTTGTAATTCCCTTCATGTATAAAATTTTATCTGTTTATGGGAAATACAGATATATTATCAAAGCATTTTGTTACAGCTTACAAAGATAAATACACTTAAAAGTTTAGAAAATAAAAAAGCCCCCTGGGCATGGGGTTTCCACATGTGTTAGAGTCTAAAAACAAAAGAAGAGACGTGTGACTGACATCTAGTTGAGTTTCAATTTCAATCACATTAATTAAATGTGGGCACAGTGAGAACACAGATAGGAAGAAGTGACAAAAATAGTTTTTCTCTATTTTTAAGGAGTAATTTGATCTCTTCTAATGCAACATAAATATGATTTAAGATAAATAAATAAACCAAAAACTGAAGTATAGACAATTTTTTTTATAAGTCTGCTGCTTTAATGTTAAATTGAACATAGTTTCAGATTTTTGCAAAACCTTTGTCCAAAAACCTGAGCTACTACTGCTGTTACAATTTAATTTGTTAAACTACAGAAAAGTAATTGTTGGGATGCACAAATACGTAAATTTGGGCCGATGTTGATATCTGATATTAATACAGCTGTTATGTCAGGATTTACCAATATTTTATTTTATCGAATTATTTTATTCGATCACTCGATTAATCGTCAGAATAATCAATAGATTACTTGATTATTAAAATAGTCAATTACAACAGCTGTAGTCAGCTCTGTACGGTCACAGTGAGCTACGCCAGCCATTTGTTGCGACTCGGATGGTAGTAAATTTATTTTCCGGTCTGTCCATAAAGCTACGCTTAGGCTAAGCATCAGCTACAGCTGCCCACTGTGGTCAGTCTATATCTGCATGAGTCTCCGCTCCACCTGTATGCATCTGAACCAGGCAGCAGCTACAGGAGGAGAAACGCTGTCGTACTCCATGGCATCGCGCCAAACATTTCAAGTTTAAGTTGCGCCTCCCCATAAACACGTTCATATTTAACACAACTCCAATCACAGCCTTCAGTAAGCTTTCAGACATTTCAAACTCTGCCCTTCACCCACCCACGATATGTTTTAAATTCTTTTACAATAAAGAATATTATTTGTGCATTCATTCTTGCTCCATAAATGTGATTTCACCCTTCAAAATCAAAGGGCTTTGTCTCTTGTGAGAGACAAGCAAACTGCAACCGCTGCATAAAATGGTTTCCCCTCTATGCCACTTCCACTTCCTCTCTTAATTCAAACTCAACTGGATCCCTGACAGTCACATCCGCTAAGCCCTACGACATCATATTTCAAACATGTTAGTCAAAAATATGCACAAAATGTCTCAATCTAAAGGGGTGGACCTACGAGATTCACAGTCTTGACAGATGGCATCCGTTGTTTTGGTTCCTGGAGTTTTCAGCTGTAGTCTGAAGGCCTCACACCTGAAAGAAATAATAAAGGAATAAATTATTGATTTATTCTCAAAGTGAATTATAGCTTCAGCCAACTAATGAAATATTTCCTACATTGCATACTTTAACATTTTAGGATGTAGTAGAGCTCAGAACAGCATTGATTATGTACAAAGCCTGTAATAAACTCCTTCCAAGGTGTATACAAAAGTGGTTCAAAATTAAGGAAACAAACTATGAATTAACAGAGAAGGATTTATTTTAAAATCCTTATCCTTTATTTTAAAAACTAAAGATGAGGACGAACATAAAAAAAAACAATTGTACTTCAGTTAAAGGGTTTCAGAAATAATTGTGAAGAGTTAAAAAAGTGTTTTTCTCTCTCTAAGCAAATAAAATGTATAAAAGCCACTTGATAAACAGATACAAAAAGGTTTGATTAGGTTTTTTTTTTTTAATTAAATACTTAGCTGAAATTCAAAACACACTGGGATGACTCTGCTGCTTTGATTTGGTTGCTACTTTCTGAAAATCTACACTTTTTGTGTTCTACACTTTGTGTTCTTTCTATTAACAGACATTTAAATATTGTTTTTCTGCTTTGAGTGTGTAACCTGGAGATTTACTTGCGCTGTGCAGTGTTTACCAGTAAACATTCAGCTTTGTTGACATGATGAGAAACTAAAAGGGACTCAGACTTGCCTGAAATGCGGTTGACAAGGTGAGAAGGAATCTGTGACGTTGCTGAAGGTTCCTTCTTCACACGGTGCGCAGACTGTGTCATTTGTAGAAGTAGCTGTGAAAAGAAGTCGAAGGCAGAGCCGCCTAGTTTTTTAGTTATTACACACAGGGATGAGAATCTCTGCAAGAGAGCAGGCTGATCTGATTTGAAACTTACGTTTATTTTTGACTCCTTCACCCAAAGGGCACTTAGTCCAGGGCTCGCAGTGATCAGCTTTTTCACGGTAGAAGAAACCTGGGTTACACTCACAAACGGTGTCCGTCTTATCTGTGCAGATGGTCTTTGTTCGACTGTTTTTAACTGTAAGGTTGAAAAAGAGAGATTTTCTCCTGTTAATTTGTGATTTCAAGGTGTTTAAAGCCAGTCTGAATATATGTGTGTGTGTGTGTGTGTGTGTGTGTGTGCGTGTGTGTGTGTGTGTGTGTGTGTGTCTTTGTGTTTGTGTGGGTGTTTAGGTTACAGTTGAAACTGTCTGCACTAAAATTTATCACCAGACAGCTTCCTCCCTTTATTTTCACACTGTAGATACTTTCAAGTTCGCTTAAGGAGAAAATGGTCCACTGTTGCTAAGTGAGTTAGCAGTGGTGTAAAAAAAAAAACTGCTGGAAACCTTACTGGTTTCTTGTTTGTCCTATATTTGGTCACATTTAAGTGTTTCAGATCATGTAACAAACTAACATGGGTAAATAAAAAAACATTTTTCCAAAAATAAATTTATGTACCAAGGAAAGAAGTTATCCAAAACCATGGTTTATAAATATAAAATTTAGCCCAATTACTGCCAGACCCATACAATCAAGAACTCACCTATAAACAGGACCTGTCTGACAACATGAAGTAGGCTAAAAGATCTCAAAAAGCAAAACATCATACTCTGATTTGAAGAAGAAAATGATTAAGAACAGAAGAGAAGGAAAGACATTCACATTAATGAGTCTGGAAACAGTTACAAAGCCATTTGGGACTCCAGACAACCACAGTGAGCGACTTTATCCACAAATGGAGAAAACATGGAACAGTGGTGAAGCTTCCCAGCCTACAGAAATCCCTCCATGACAGCATCAATGTTAAACATCCAGGATGCTAAACAACAGAGGCCCAAAACATCTACAACTTAACATGTCTCAAGAACTTCAGGTATTGATCAGGTATTGAAAATAAATAAACTCTGAAGGAGACAATAAGTTCATGACCTTAACACACTTGGTTTAGGTCAGGAGTCTGCAACCTGCGGTTCCGGAGCCACATGCGACTCGTTGGCCCCTCTACTGTGGCTCCTAAAATCTAACTAAGACATGTTTTTGATCATAATACCAATAAGAAAAAGTGGTATTATGATCAAACCTTTTTTTATGTGGCTGCAGACAAATTTCATTTTGTAGTGTTGATGGCAAAAGTGGCTCTTTGAATTGAAAAGGTTGCTGACCCCTGAACTCGGATGATGACACAAAGCTAACTAGAAAGTTCACCTCTGTGAGCCCACTGCAAAACAATAAGTGAAAGTTTTGGCATGGCCTAGTCAAAGTCTTTGTGACCTTAAACAAGTGATTTAATCCATCAAATGTAGCTGAATTGAACAATGCTGCGAGGAAGCTGAGTCAAAATTTCTCCATGACCATTTTATTAAATCTTTTTTTTTATCTAATAATAACATTCGTTTGATATGAAACATTGAAAAAAAGGGCAAACAGAAGAAATCGGTAAGGAGCCAGTAACTTTTTCTCCCAGCACAGTAATAAGGCGGAGCTGGTTGTAGTTTATAAGGGTTATAAACAAAAGAGCTAAATGATTCACATATGTACCGTTTCTGAATGTTTGTGACTTACCGCAGGAACGACAGGAAAAGCATGTCTTCCGGTAGTTTGGGGTCTCTGTGAAAGTCCCGTTAGAACACGGTTTACACTTTGTGCCTTCTCTGTCGTTACAATCTTTCTCTACGAACATTCCTGTTTAAAGTGGAAAGAAGCAGAGATGTAACAATTGAAACAGGCTTTGTTTTTTTGATTTTTTAAGATTTCTACAAAGTGGTTTGTGAACAAAGAATAAACTATGAGACGTTCACTGACCTGCAGGACATTCATCACATTTCCCGCTCTGCTTCCCCTTGTCTTCACTGGTTGCCATCAGTAGCACATAAGATCACAGTCTTCCTCTTGTGTGTAGAAGTTCAAGCTTTGGGTTTCCAGCCGCCGTCTCTGGTGAAACTCTGCGTCTCTCTGACTTGTTCCTCGCTCACGCTCCTCTCTCTGTCATGTAAGTTCTGGCTTTGGCAGCAGATTTCTTTTCCCTCCCTGCTTTTTCTGATCCTACACAATGGAAAGCCCCGTTGACCCTCATCTGCCGTTTTCTCCTCCGTCTCTACGTCTTTCTGTGTCGGTCCTCGTTTCCTTCCGGTCCTGGTTCTCTCTCTCTCTCTCTGGCGGTCTGAACGCTGTGTGTGTTTCCGCAGCTATAAACCCAAAGGTACGCCTAGCGCTGTGTGATACAATGAGACATTTCCTCTCTCTGTATACACTCATTTCTTTTTGCTTTGTCTCTGTTGCTATCGACAAACCTTTGTCAAAGCAGAGCTGGAGCGCAGCAGAGATAAAGCTTCAAGGCCAGGTGGTTTTCCTGTCACTCTATTTCCCCCTGATCTTTGCCTTGTTACAGTAAATATGCAGGCTGTTGAAAAATTGATTTGCTTTCCTGTCATACTGAGCTATTTCAGATCCTCAAACAAATCCTAATATCAAATGAAAAGTAGTTTTCAAGTGACAAATTGAATTTACTGATGGAGTAATTAACCTGAAACATAACGTTGTGCCACCATTGGCAGCGACAGCTGTCATTAAGTCTTTAAGACTTAAGACTGGAAATGACTCTTTTACATCGCTGTGGAGGAACTTCAGTCACAGCTTCTTTGTAGATTTTTTCTCATTCAGCCACATTTAGGGTGCTAAAGTTCTGAACTTTGACTAGGCCACTCCAAAATACAAATTTTGCCTTTCGGAGGTAAACCTGCTAGTGTGATTTGGATTGTTGTCCTTTTGCACAATCCAACCCAATCTGCTCAAAGTCACAATGGTTCCTCCTTGGTTTCTTCCCTCAAATGGCCTTGAGGATCATCAGTTGTTTTCCTGTCAGATGGTCCTTTTGTGTTGTTTTTTGTCAGCTGTAGTTTTACCTTTGTCCCATCATAGTATTGAATCAAACACACAAACGCTTTGAAACAATTCAACCTTGTCTTCCTCTTTTGTAAAAACAATGGCTATAAATTTACAAGATATAGGAAGACTTTTTATTCTGATTAATAACCCCATAAAACAGCGATTAATCACGATTAGTCACTGTGAATTTTAAGTTCAGTTTTTCAGGTTTTTATGTTAAAAGAAGTGATGTTGTTTTAAATGTTAATTTAGAAATGTGAACTAGCTGGTTGTGCTTTGGCAGAAGAATAATTCACCGTTGCAGTACGTAAAACCAGTACCTTGGTTTTACTGAGCCGTCAATTGCTTTGTTTTTTTTAATTAAATTTGCTGCTGAGCACTCTAATCTTTCTAATCTTTACATCACGTTTGCCACTCTGCATTGTTGACAGCAGTACAAGACTGCATACGCGTGTACATATATACAGTATATATATATATATATATATATATATATATATATATATATATATATATATATATATATATATATATATACACACACGTGTGTATATATATATATATATATATATACACACACGTGTGTATATATATATATATATATACACACACGTGTGTTTTTTGTCAGACTGTTTGACTTTCTTAGATAATGGCACAATGTGTTGCTTTTTTTGTCTTTTAGCCTACTTCATGTTGGCAGACAGGTTCTACTTAAATTATTTCTAGATTCGATATGCTTGGTGGCCGTCAGGAGTGAGGCGAAATTGAGCTCAGTTCAAAGTTCATTTACGATTTAATGATGTGAATAGATCAAATTCTTGCTTGAAAATAGAAGTGGTTTTTGTTTTTGTAAAGACATGTGAGGACATTTGAGGGGGGTTGTGCTTTCACATCACTTTACAAACACAGCTGTACATAAATAGATTCATAAATGCTTACCGGTGCAACTTATAACCGAGAGAGGAAGAGGGGAAGCAAGAGGACAGGAGGGGGGTGAGAACAGAGAGTAAATTAGTGAGGGAAAAAAGGAAGGACGGTTCATATGAGGATCGTGCTGCCATGTTCAGATTAAGGTGGGATTTTTTAATTTTTATAAATCCAAATAACATGTCTAACATGTGCTAATCAGCACTTTAATTGTGTTTTTTATGTGTCTTTCTGTTTCTCTGTCAGAATATACAAAAGTAATGAAAATGTTCAGCAAAAAAAAACAAAAAAACTCTTCAATCACTCGATTTACAGTTTTTAGCAGTGACTAATAGAGTCCTAATTTAATTAATGGAGTTATTGGCTCCTGCAAAAACTTGTGCTAATGCATAGTTGACCAATTTTTCAGCTACTGTTATGATATTTAACCATTTTAGTTGCCTGAATCTGAGTATTATTGTCTTGAAAGATGCCAGAAATGATAACTACACCTTAGGAGTAAACGTAGCAATGTGGATCATAAGGCTGTTCATCTGAACTACCCTTTCCTGCATAAGGAAGAGTGGTTCGTCATGGACGTGACTGTTCCTCTGACCTTTTCATTGTATTTGCATTGATTTATAGATAGCTAAACAGTGATAGCAGCTCTTCCACACTGGGTTTTGTTGATATTGAGTTGGCAACACGGAGTCTCTTCAGATATGTAGTTCTTCTTTTTCTTCAGTGTGTTTTCGACCTCTGTGGTGTCTGCTGCTAAGCTTCGGTTGAGCACTTCCTGAAATTAACTTTTTCTTTGTAACTAGCATGTCAACATGACATTCAACACGGTTCCTCTTGAAATGTTGCACAGATCAAATTCAAAGCAAAGACGAAAAATCGTGCAGTTTGATACAGATACACAGGTCTGCACAAAGAAATGCAACGGCATCAAATAATTACCAAACGTCAGCATTTTGCAAACAGACACTATTTTGCAATTTTTTAAGCCTCTCCCTTTAGCTTTACACAGTGGACCCACTAAACATAAAGAACATGACAGAGCCATTATTCCTGCATGCTAACATTGCTAAACATGTTGAGCGGTGAATTATTAATGAAAAATGACAGAGAAAGGAGTTTAAATCATCTCGTTGGAGCTATTAAATTATCATTGATATTCTGTACAGTTTCAGCTTAAGAAATGAGAAAAGCTTCAAAAATGTCTAAATTTATAAATGTACAAGTTGCGTGAAGACTCAACCTTTGTTCATCCCTTCAGTCTAGAAATCTCTGTCTGAATGATTCATTGGTCTAATGTACTGAACAGTCAGGAAAAGACCATGAAATAATCTTTTTGAGAAATATTGATCGGGAACATTTTGGAAGCAATGATTGACTCAAGACTTTTGGACAATAAAATGATGCGTCCAGTAGAGACTCTGTATTCACATAGCTATGAGCCACAGCCGGCTATTATTATTTAAAATCTACAAATACAAAAGAAGAAGAAGTTTTATAACTGCACATTTACAGAGTTCAAACACTAAATTTACCTGAGTTTACATTAATACACAGAGTGGAATCTGTCTCAGCACTACTTTAACAGCTAACATTAAAGTCATCCTCCTGGGGAACAACCAATCAGCATCAAGGGAAATGAAAGCAGCTCCTGGATTGGCTGCTTTGCAAACACAAGCCAATAACCTGCCAAGCAGTTACTTCGGTTTCCAGAGCTGCATTTTCTGTCAAATATTTTAGGCCCGTCACAATAATACATTTTGCTGTATGATAAATTGTCCCACAAGTTATTGCGATAAACGATAATATTGTTGCTTTGAGAATATTTTCAAGTAATATTACAGTAATGGCATAATAACACAAAGATACACATTCACAAAGAACAATAAACTTAGAATTGTAATGAACATTTAACACTAGAACTGGAAGACATTTTAAATATCCCAAATAAATAAGCAACAGAAACAATAAATAAAATCAACAAAAAAAAAAGACTAATTTAGACCAAAGCACCAGACTGAAGACTTCACTCATCCAGTTTTTGGTAGAATATGGGAAAGAGAAGAAAAACGGTAAAGGATACAAGTGGAAATGATTGAGCTTGTTTTCATTTATTATGCGGTTAACTGGTTTATTACTTATTGCTCTATGGAAAAATCCATGAATGTTCAAATTGTCTGTGATTAATCTGGAGTTACATTTAACAGAAAAGCCCGTTCTTCGGCAGGTGTCCCCTGTTTACCAAACTTTCACTGAAACTCATGGTTTAAAATAACATCATGTTCATTTTTTATTATCTCTAATATATAGATTTTGTAATAAAGATATTCCCTTTGTAACATTTGCACATTGTTTCAGTCTCTTTCTTCTGCTGCTGCCCTGCCCCTCGTATTCCACGCTGTTGGGATGGGTGGAGTCTCCTGGCTATCCCATGGGATATTTGCCTCACACCAGTTTAAACTGGACCAGGTGCGCGCCCAAAGGCCAAACCGTCTCCATCAAGCTGATCCACCTGGACCTGGAGAACAGCCAAGACTGTGAAAATGATGCTGTGAAGGTCGGATGAATGATGCCTTCACCTGTTACTGCAGCAAACTGGTGTGAATAAGTAGATAAGTAGTTTTGTCTGTCGTGTTTACACCCAGATCACATCAAACGGGAACCTGATTGCTCTTCTGTGTGGGAAAAGAGACTATGAGGAGCTTCAGGAGTCGGTGAATCCGCTGCTGTTCTCCTCCGCTGGCGGCTGCCTCACTCTTCTGTTTCACTCCGATTACTCCAACACCAAGAGACACACTGGCTTCAGAGGGTTTTACACGCTTCAAGGTGAGAACGAGATACAAACAAACCGTACTTCCACATTCAGCAAATGTTTTCAGCTTGTTTCATGTCCAGTTTAGGCGACCTGCTGCATTTCAGAAAAAGGTCAGGTTTATTTTTAGGCAATGAGTAACCGCTGCCAAAACTGAACTGGAAACGGTTTGGTGCAAATGTAAAATAGTTCATGTGTACTCTACTTTTTCATTTTCATCATGTAAATACCTCAAATCAATGAAGGGAATGACGGTTCGCATTTTCCATTTCACAGTGAAATACTTTTCCACAGTGAGATTTCTACATTTTGGCTGGAAATTTGGCCCATTTCAGATTTCTTCTGTTTTTATTCATGTAATTCAGTAACTCCAGTCACTAAATAAAACAAATCAGATAGATTATTTACAAAAAAGCTCATGTTTTAAAGTCAATATTTCTGTAATTGTGATGATTTCCTGCTTATAACACCGAAGAACATATTATTACAACCAATAAAAAGTGGGCTTACTGAAAGAATGTAAAACTTATTTTTAAAAAATGCTTTTTTATTATTTTGATATTAAATAAATAAAAAAAAGCTTTTAATCTGAAAAATGTGCCTCATTTGAATCAACTTTTAAATTAGAATGTTTCTGCTTTTAAAACAAATTTTAAGATCAGCCAAAGATAACCTGAGTAAATGGAAAAAGCAGCTACCAAATACTTATTTATTTACTTTGAAAAATAAATCCAAACCAACTGGGCCTCCTGAGAAAAAGTAAATCCTTCCTAACAGCAAAAACGTTACAGGTTTGTTACATTTCGATGAGTCTCTGACATCGTTGTGACGGAAATTTGTCCCACTGTTGTTCGACGTTGACAATCCAGAGGAATATTGAAAATAGTAGGAATTTAGCTGAGTGAAAAACCTGAATATCTAGAAGTTCTCTTTTTATATTGCAGAATATTGGAGGATAAATTAAGTCTGGAAGCTAAAATATTTGTAATTACTCATAGAAAATGGTAGAAGTACATTTCATAACTTTCCAGGCTTCAAGACAGAGTAGGAAGCATGTTCAAATGGACCGTGGTGATTTTATTGTTATCTAATCGGAGCCAAAAAGAGAAATAAATTCTGGGGCCTTTCCACTTTAGTCTGTTTTTCACCTAAAACTAATAGTTGGAGCACAAAGGACGGACATTACATAAAATTCCAGATCGTGTTTTTCACAGTCAGACGATCAAAATAAATGTTTAATATAAATATTTAGTTCATACTTTAACAAACACATTTTAAAGATGTTCAGGGTCTTTTTTTTTTTACTTTGCAGACTATAATGAGTGTGAGGACGAGCAAATCAACAAATGCAGTCAGTTTTGCCACAACTTCGTCGGAGGCTACCACTGCTCCTGTCGTCATGGTTACCACCTGGACGAGGACAAACACACTTGCACGGGTAAGGGCGACATTTTCTGACTCCTTGGCAGGTCACACACACGACGAATGACGAATGGAGGAGGACAAAATCGAAACACGAAGTGAGAACTGGAAATAGGAGAAGCAGAAGTGGTCAGTCTGGAAGAAGCGGAGGCCGATCTTAGTCACGTCTAATCATGCTGGCAAAGTGATGAGCAGGTTGAGAATGAACTCGTCTCATCCTAAATGCAGTGGGCTGCGCTGAGGACCTGTCGGGGCTGAAAAGAGGAGACGTATCCAGTCCTTCCTGGCCTGGAGCGTATGCAGAAAACACCAACTGCAAATACACCCTGTCTGTGGAGGACAACCTCCAGCTGGAGCTGCACTTCTCTGAGGGTTTCGATGTGGAGCAAAGCCCTGAGGGAGACTGCGTGGATGAGCTGAGGGTGAGGATCGAGTCACGGTACTCAGAAATCCCAGGAAGGAGGTTTTCTTTATTAAAGCTTTACTCCCTGGACAGTACAATTAAAAAAAAGAGGAAGTTGAGACTGAAGTGTTGAAAACCTGGATTAAACAACCAGAGGACATCCTGTTTGATGAGCCAGTGTTTGACTTCTTTTTTTTTTTTTAAACTAGTTTCACCCTTATAGGTTTTTACTATTCTATCACTATTGATTCGCAGATTTGGACATCACTAAAAATAAAAATTAACCTCACATATGAGATTGCACCAGTGAAGATGCTGCTTGCCAACAGCGTATGAAGCAATAGGTATTTCACCTTCCCAAGCTTCATTTTCTCCTTAATATTTTAGATTTGTGCTACAAAAAGATAGGCTGGTTTCCAACAAATGATTTGGAGTTACGTTCCACAGGAAGATCCACAAATACGATAAACTAGGCTCTAACTAATACTAACCCATTACATTATGACACTCTATAGGGTAAAATAGTGAGCAAATAAAGTGTAAATAATATAAAATATGTTTTATACCTTAACTATGACTATGACTCTAACGTTTGCTTGTGCTTCATTGTAGAGTTAAACTCACTTCTCGCTGTGGTCAGTTTCCTCTGAACAGACAGCACCTTGAAATGATGCGTCACTCTAGGATATTGTGGTTACCATGATGGTTAGGTGTTGGAGTCTGAAAAAAATCTATTTACCATCAACGACCCTCACAGCATCACACCTACGCCTCCATGTTTTACAAAGACAACCGCAGTTTCAGATACCATCATTTCACCTTCAGTGTACCTTACAAATCATGAAAGCTGAAAGGTTGACACATCAGACCAAAGTCCAGATTTAAAGGGATTTCTTATACAGACATGAAGTTCAGGTTTCTAAGCAGCAGCAGCAGCAGCAGCTCTGACTTGAGGGACTCAAGCACATGGTTTACTTTAGAACTGTGAGGTTGGTAATTTGAGGTCAATGATGTTGCAGTATTCAGTGCAACTTTAGTGCACCTTCCTCTGAAACGAAACAAAGCTTGTTCAAGTGAACAGAGTGCAAAACTGTTACAAAGATCAGCTGCAAGAAGTGTTTTGTTTTCCCACTGAAAACATATTTGTGACATTCTACATGTTATAAGGTTTAATAGTACTGCGTATGTGCATGGTTTATCAGGTGTTTCAGAGTGTTATATTTTAAGACATGCTCTGTGCTGATGTGCTTGACAGATTGAGACCCACTCTGAGACTTTGGGTCCATTCTGTGGTAACAAACCCCCACCGTCTCCTCTTCTCACTCATTCGAGCCACATCCAGATCCATTTCACCTCCGACGGGTCTGGAACTAACAAGGGCTTTAATATCCACTTCAAGACCAGAGGTAATGAAGCTTCTTTTTAATACAGTTCCTCTCTACCCCCCTAAAAATGGATCTCTAGTATCTCTAAAATCACTGCTCTTCCCTGCAGATAAGGTCTGTCGACCTGTGACCTCAAACTCAAATATGGCTCCTTTGAAACAAGAATATCACTGGGGAGAATCAGTGACTGTAACTTGTGATCTCGGCTATGTTGCAGATTCAGTGAGTCCTCAAATCACACTGGGTTACAAAAGAATATTATTTGGAAGTTGTCTTTGTTTTTTCACCTGAATTAGGGCTATTTTGCACAGCTGAATCCAAAAGTGACATCCTTATTTCTCAGTCAGGTTTTTATTCTAATCCGATCTTCTGACTAAATTGATGACATTTTTGTGACACTATTGGTTCATTTACATTAATATTTCTCAACAGAGTGTGTTAATTAAATGATCCAAACTTGGATTTCTATAAATTGAGTAACAAACACTGATAAGGGTCAGTGCACGTAAATTGAACATTACGTCTTCATTGTGCCGAATGAAGGGCATGAACCTCCGTTTCTTCGAACGCTTGGCATGCTCAGCAGCAGGAATATCTCTCTTCAGAGTAATCAGCCATCATGACTGCATCCCAGCATCCCAATCTAAAATGTAGCGTACTTCAGAAAGTTGAGCAAAACCAATGTGATTTTTTTGGATTCAGCACATCAAAATTACCCTAAAACAGTTGGAAAAACCCCAGACAACTTTTTGGCTGTTGACCAGTGTAAAGTTTGCATGGATTTGTGCAAACCCTAAACTGAAGTTAAGTTAATGAAGTTCTCGTTTTGTGAAACAGGCCTCTGACAGTCTATTGAGACAGTATGACACAACCTGCCAAAGCAATGGTTTATGGGCTCCCATGTACCCCTGTGAAAGTGAGTGTGACTAAAACCAATCTGAACATTTTCTTCTTCATCTGAAACGTACAGCCGCTTCGCGTGGTAATTTTTGTTTCTCGCTCTAGTTGTGGATTGTGGTTGGCCGGATCTTGGCCGTGACGGCAACATCCTTCAGCTGGTGAATCCATTAGATCAAAACACAAAGTATGGCAGCCAGATCCAGTTTTACTGCACTTCAAAGTTCTACACACTGGAAGGAAATGGTGATTACAAGACTCTCCCACACTGTGGCACATCTGGTGTTGCTCGTTTTTAAACAATGCGCCTCATTACACCTTTCAGATACAAGCACTTGTAACGCCGATGGCAAGTGGACCGGGATGCCAAAATGCAGTGAAGGTAGGGGGAATGCCTGGTTGACTATTTCTGTACTAAATCACTTAATTTGCTTTACTGATCACTTTTGTGCATTTCAGTGTGTGGAATGCCAGAAACATCAAGCACAGGCAGAATTTTGGGAGGAAAGGCGGCAATGCTGGGCGAAATACCGTGGCAGCTTTTCATAAAAGCTCCAAAGTTCGGAGGAGCATCGCTGATAAACGATCAGTGGGCCGTCACAGCAGCACACGTTGTGGACGGCGTCCCAAAAGAATCAGTTAAACTCTACGGTGGACTGATAGATGCAACAACTACTAGAGGAACTGATGTATCTCCCATTCCAATTGAAAAAATCATAGTGCATCCCAGCTACAGAGGGGCCTCAACCCAAACAAATTATGATAATGATATAGCTCTGATAAAATTCACGTCCAGAGTGAAGCTTGGCCCAAACCTCCTGCCTGTTTGCTTGCCAGAAGTAAACAGAGGTGTGCTGGAGGGAGAACAAGGCACTGTGTCTGGCTGGGGGGCTGAATTTCAGGATAATAGTTGGAGACGTACATCAGACGTCTTACAATACGTTGATATTCCTGTCTACCCCGTCTCTACGTGTAGGGACACACCTCGCCTTTCTACCAAAGCCATGACTTTTACTAACAACATGTTCTGCGCTGGAGGAAAAGGGACAGACAGTTGCAAGGGAGACAGTGGCGGTCCTTTTGTTTCACCCATGTTGTCTTCAGGCGTAGGGCCCCATTATCTGATTGGCATTGTGTCGTGGGGCTCTCCCTGTGTTAGGGGTGGTGCAACAGGTGACAAAAAGGGTTATTACACCAAGGTGGAGAATTATGTCAACTGGATTAACGAGATCAAGAAAAATGAAGCACAGAGTTAAAAAAACAACAACACTCAATCACAATTATTAAACATCTATCAGAGCTGATCAAATTATTGAAACTAACCAATTCTTACAAATTCTTGAAATCAAATATTCAAACATTAACATGAAATCGATAACGATATTTAAGAAGATGGTACCAAATACAGTGCTTCATATCTGTAGTAAAGGAAGTGTTCACAAATCATCTAAAGGCTTAAACCATTTTAAATGCTAACCTGTTTTGCTTATGTGTGACCTAATCTATACTCAAATATATATCATGAGTATATCCTCTACATTGATAAATTTATCACAATGCTTTGTAATATATGTCAGAGTTGCATATTTTATAAAGTTTATAAATGCCAATAAACAATTAAATTTATGGTGTTGTTTTCAGTGACATTGTTTTCATTATTACTGCCTGAGCATGGGGCTAGTTTCTGGATCTGAGGTTTTAAACATGTCATGTTGAAACCAGCTAAACTCTTCTGTCACATTGTTCATGTTTAAAAGTCAGATGATGGACCTTCACTTTAAGAATGAATCTGAAACCTACCACTAAATTCATTAGGTTTGAATTCTACATTTTACATGAGGCTACAGTTTTTTTTTTATTTTATTTTATTTTTTCTTTTTATTGCTAACACAAACTCCCTGGTAGTCCCTCATCGCCTTCAGCTCTCAGCCTGGACACAGAGAATAAGGGTGGGATTAAACTAAGCAAATGCAAAAAGAAAGACACTAAATTGTAAATTGTATACAATTTAGACATGGACAAGTGCTAAAATTAGGTTATCCCCAACCTTGGACATATACATTCATTAAAAATCAGTGCTTTAATTGAGTAATTAAAAAAACAAAAAAAAGCAAACCCAAAGCTGCTACCTGCAGCAAGGCCAGAGGCCACACAGAACAAACAATAGAAAAATAACCCAAAGTAAACAAATTTAACAAAGCAAAAGCAGAAAATGAAGGAAACAAAGCAGCAGGGTCTCCCCTGTGCTGCAGCAGCTATTTGGCTGAAATGAAATTACAGATTAATAGGTGATTTTGGAAAAAGGTAGAAGGTAGAGGAAGCCATTGTCACCCCGACCAGAGAACCCCTTCTGGTCCAACAGCAGCAGGAGGATCAACTTGCCAGTACTTTCTATATATGAATACTTTGTCATATTTTTGTGCTATTGAACTGCCTGGGTGCAATAAAACGTACAGATGAACTGGGGAGGGTAAATTACGGCCACACCCAGTACCACGCAGGAAACTCCAGGCAGTTTCTAAATTTAAACAATTTGAGTTAACCAACTGCAATTTCAGGTCTTACACAGGAGAAACATTACTTACTGATGTTAGAGTTTGACCACTGCAAGCCAACCAAGCGACCTTTTTACTGAGGCGTGACCCTGTGCAGACATAAAGAAAACGGGTGAGAGTCTCCTTTTACACTCATTAGGAGTTAATTGGGGACCAGGTGTCCTCACTCCTGGGGGCAGGCTTCATCCTGCTACATTCATCATAAATAAACTGGAAATAAACTTCATGTTTACTAGCGAACTGTTGCGATATACAAACTTGTTCATTGACGGGGCTATGCTGGAAAAATATAAACACCCCCCTCTAGTGGTAAAATTAATTATGACAGCTGATGAATGAGCCAAATATGAACGGAATAGAAAAACATAAACTAAAATAGCATGAAACTTGAATTTTTTTTTTATCATATCACATAGTCATATTATTCACATGGTAATTTTCTTCATGATACTTTTCCTTTGCTGTTCAAAGTCAAATCTACTGGATTTTTACCAAGACAAACACACCATGTTTCTGGTGTTAATGTTTCACTTGTATCTACATGTGTTCGTACACAACGAGATTAATTCAGACATGGACATATTCAATGCCAGGATTGGTTGGACATCTTTCATCACATGGTGAGTTTGGAGGATTTTAAAACAAAATGGTGACAAAATTAAACAGCTTTTAACATTATCATATGATATTGTAGCCCTGTAATTCTAAACGTCTCTAAGTATTAAACAATTACTTTGAATCTTTTATTCTACTTTAAATGATTTATGACTCTGCAGAAGGCATACTGTGTTATGGCAAATAGTTGATTTATTGTCATAGATGTACATAAAATGTGTCTTCTGTGGTTTAGTTGATTCGGTCACTGTTTGCTCTTTTCTGTTTGAATCGACTTTGGACCAGAGGCTCAGATCATCAAAGTCTGACAAACAGATCGAACTCTTGTTTGTCTCCAGGTTTCTACATGTGTTGGTGTGTGAGTGTGTCCCACTGCCAGACTCAGGGCAGATCCATTCCCCCCAGTGTCCTCAGCTCTATCCCGTCAACCTGCAGAAGCAGTGGGAGATCAGCGTGCCGGACGGCTTCCAGATCAACCTGACCTTCACACATGTGGACATCAACTCCTCAATTACAGTCAGAGCAATATTAAACTAAGAGATGTAGGGCAGATGAATTGTGATGAATCAATTATTGAAATAACCTACCACTCAAATGGGAGCTTCAGCATCATCCAGTTCAAATTCTGCACAAAAAAGTCTCCTATTAAGCACCATTAACTATTAAATTATTAATTGGTTAATAGAAAAAAATATGTCCACAGATACATTGTATGATGTGTCAAGCAGAAAGGGCTGAGCTTTTCACATGTTGGTTTTTAAAGTATTTAGATGCAGATGCATCCCTTAGTACTAATGATCAAGCGTACATTAAAGGAATTCTGGTATTGCATTTTAATCAATAAAATGTTCAGTTTCTTATTTTAAACATAAATTGAATTACGTTTGTTTCCATTTGTTAATGTATTTTTAATATTGTATTAAAAAGGCTTACGTTATTCATTGAAAAATCTGCAATTTTCAATTAACTTGTTTATTAAAAGTTGTATGTTTAGTGTTTCTTCGTTATTTTGTACATTTTATCTTTGCAGGTCCTCTACGATGAAAAGGTGCTTGGAAAGTTTTGTGGCAATGAGAACTCTGCTGATGGACATCACCCCGGCTACCAGCCCATTTTGTCTCCAGGCAGCAGACTCACCCTGATATTCCAGTCCGATGACAACAACCCGGACCGAAACCAGAATGTGGTATTTTCTGCTCAGTACCAAGCAATAGGTATGTCTTGGAATTTTTTCACATGTGACAAATAAAATATCTTTAATTTGGAATATGTAACTACAATATGCATAATTTCATTTCACCAGACAAAGATGAATGCTCAGCACCAGAACCTGAGGATGGATCAGGTCCACTCTGCTCTCAGATCTGCCTCAACACACTTGGGTCATACCTCTGTGCTTGTCACCATGGCTACGAGCTGCGCTCAGACCAGCGCACCTGCATGCGTAAGTTTGGTGAACAGAGAGAGAGAGATTTTCAGGTGTATTTAAAATCAGTTTCTCAACATCTTGATGAATCTTGATTTAGAAGAAACAGTTTGGTGGAGATAAATACATAATTAATTCATGTTAAATCTGTTTCTCAGAGCAACGGCAACATTTAAACTATCTCCTTTCTGACTTAAAACTGTGAGCCACCAGTAGGCAGCAACACTAAAAAGGATAACTTAATCTACCTTTCCACAAAAATACATTAATTAACATCTTTGTCTTAAATGATTTTGAAGAATATAGGCTGACTGGTTCAGTCAGAGTGGTGTTTTTATGTCTGTAATTTTTTCGCATTTTGTGTAATGTGATAGATCAACACAATAAAAAAAAATTAGGAATCCTTTTCAAAGCGCTTTATAAATTAAAACTTTGCAGAATCATCTTTCGTTGATATTATTACAACCATTCCTGTTTGCAAAATGGCTCAAGATCAGAGAGGTTATATGAGGAACATCTTAACATCAGTTTTTTTTTTTTAAGTTTTATGGAGGATTCGTAATTGGACTTTCAGTGAGTTTGTATTTTGACTTAACCCATGTAACTCAATAATATGCTTTAAGCTAAACCTCAAGTTTGCTGTGTGTTTGTGTGAGATTTTTACCTAAACAGATAATATCTGGTATTGAATTTCTGAATATCTATTTATTTTTCAACTGAAAGATGGATAAGTGTCACAGCATGATCACACGACACAGTTTAACAAAACTCTGACACAGAGGAAGTCCTACCTGCAGATCGCCGCATTGGGGGGCCCGTGTGAATCCTTTTCCTCGCTGACTGAGAAAAGGACTGCATCTTCGAAGAAACCAACTGATACTGACAAAATATTGAATCTATTTTTTTTTCTCTACCACAGTAATTGATTGTGGAGAACCTGAGCCTCTGCTGAATGGAGGAGTAACGTTGCTGTCTGACTTCCAGTATCCTGTTGTTCAGTATCATTGCAATGAACCATTTTATTCACCATATGGTGGCATTAATGGTAAGAGTTTACTATACAATAATAAAGTCTATTCTATTCTATTCTATTCTATTCTATTCTATTCTATTCTATTCTATTCTATTCTATTCTATTCAAATGCTTTCTACAGAAGCTTCAATTGATGCTCTAAGCTTTAAGATTCTGATGAACTCTGTTTTCATCAATATATACTCAAGACGTTCCACAGTTTTTATAAGTTTTAATGTGGTATTTCGTTATTGTATTTTGAGATTTCATATAAAATCTGAGTCAGAAGGAAGCATCACAATATCATCTCCTGATGCTGATTCACTTTGTTTACATTTTATGTCAGACATTTTGCCTGCATGTAGAGCAACGTCCAGCCATACCAAGACAATCCAGACATAATGTGTAACTTAGAAGACATGCATGAAGAGAAAACTATATTTCTCTTGGCTATGGGTGACTTTTGTCACCTCTATAGCATATACAGGGGCTGAGGAAGGAACTATAACAGGGAGATTTTAAAGAACGAGTGCCCAACGTGTAACAGATCTTGTAATAGAAGCCAAAAGGTCTTTTTAATTTTATTACATAAATTAATGGACTGTAACTGCAGTAGGACTGCAGTTACAGTCCAATAACTGTAATAATTCTGACATTGTTACAACTTAGTAAAGTTATAAAAAAGGCAAAACTTTAAAACATTTTCTCAAGCTTCTTGTTCACAGCTGCATTAGCTGTACTAGTGGATGAGAAAAGGACAAGTAAAACCTGACGAAAAAATATGTCCAAGATGGATCCATCAACTGGACTTGATTAGCGCGTTTACATCTGGATGTATTTAGTAAAACTTACTTGTAGATCCAGCACAGGAATCTGTTAAATGGCCAAAGCAGAGCAGTTGCAGAGATTGGAGATCACCTTGCTTTGTGAATTTCCTTCAGAGTGAACAAAATAAAGGTGTTAGGCATGCTTTTCTCTAAGGTTAAAGACATTAAATGATGTACAAAATTAGTAACGTTTTGGTGAATATTTTGTGAACAGTAACTGATAATACTTTGGTATTTGATTTTAACACCTAAGATGAAAATAGCACTTTTGTAAATAATCATTTTTGTCTATTCTTAGTTTCTCTCACCTGTGAAGGGGATAGACGGTGGAGATCCAACCATGATGTTATTTTAAGACCAGCATGCCTACCAGGTATCACTTTTGGTCTCTTAAAACATCAGAGTCCATCTTGACATCTCTATGTCTTCTCTCTAACTATAAATTTATATCCTATGCAGTTTGTGGTCGACCAACAAAACAAAATGAAAATCACTTTCAGAGGATTATTGGAGGAAACGATGCTGGAGAGCATACCATCCCATGGCAAGCTCTCATAAATGTAGGTGACAGCAGGGGAGGAGGCATGATCATAGCAGATCGCTGGATTTTAACTGCAGCTCACGTGGTTGTGATGAATGGACAAGTACAAACTCCTGACGCTTTTTCTGTAAGTAACACTCTGTAATCTTCTGGGATTGTCCACTGTTGCGTTTTTAAAAAAAAACAAACTTTTTTTCTTTTGTGTTTTTTATAGATTCATCTTGGACGTACAGATGTTCACCAAATTTTAGAAACTCCTTCCCTGAATGCAACTGCAGTCCATGTCCACCCTCAGTACAATAATCCAAACGGTTTAAACTATGACCACGACATTGCATTGATAAAACTTAAAGACCCGGTCACATTCGAAGCAGCAATAATGCCACTGTGTTTGCCATCAGAGGATGACACATATGACTCTGGAATGATTGGGTAAAGAAACAGTAGGCCTTCAAAATAATTTCAATATTAAATATCTTTTACATAGCTGATCCTTTGTTCTGTGAACCTTTTGCTTTTTTCAGGCTGGTGTCTGGCTTTGGCATTGCAGACAAGGGCAATCGGCAGCGTTTTCTAACAAATAAGCTGAAGTATGTGCATATTCCAGTGGTGGAACAGGAAAGATGCAGTGATTCTTTGAAGCTAATACCTGGAAGCCGGAAACCAATACTGACAGACAACATGTTCTGTGCTGGAACTCCTGAAGGCAGGAAGGACTCTTGCCAGGGTGATGGTGGGAATGGCTTCACTCTGCAATCTGAAGATGGACGATTCTGGGCTGCTGGGATTGTCAGCTGGGGGATTAAATGTGGACAGAAAGGATCATATGGATTTTATACCAAAGTGGCAAACTATGTAGACTGGATTAACAAGATCATGCGAGAAAATTGAAAGCATTAAAGATTAAACACAGTAACAACTTAAGTTATGAGGCAAAAACACCATCACTAAAAACAAATTAAACATAATAACTTGTAAATACAAAATTGCTCAAAGCCAGTTAAAAATGTGCTCTTACTGTATAATAAATCATAATTAGAAAGGTAACTTCAGCTACTTAATTTTCCAGGTGTTTGTAGGTCCAGCTGTACTTTATTTTGTTCAAAACCTTGTTCATTCAATTTGAATAAAGTGGTTTAAGCGTCTTTATGTGTCTTTTTATACAATGCTAAAAATGTCCTCATCCTATTAAACAAGGTTTTGCATGATTTATGGGCGCGACTTCCACCGCAAAATGGAAGCACCATTTATTTACAGGTTAGCAACTCGTTAACCGACTTTCCATAGAGGTTTTAGGCTATAAAATATGTGGCAATATTGTTTTACCGCTACCTACAGCTATTGAGGAGAGGGATGGTGACTTGGAGAAACGCCCGCAAATAACCCGCACTAGCATATTTAGCTACTTCACTATCTCAGCTGCTTCGGATGCGGGTGTTCTTCTGTTGCTTTTTGTCCACACAATGAAATGAGTACACATAAAGTCATTTGGGTTCGCTCTTCAAGTTTAGAATTTTTAACCAAATTCTTTTTATTTCCTTATCTGTTGGTAAGCGATGGAAACTACCGCTTTTGTTTTGGGAGCACGTTCAAAGCACACTTGCTGCAGCCACAAATTAAATTGGTCTGATTATTAGAGTACAACCACGAACAGCACAATATGAGAGGCCCCATAGGCCAAAACCTACAAACTCTTACACGTACTATCAATAAACAACCTGTTGAGACCCAGAAGCCAAACTAAGATTCAAATGTCGCTTAGATATTAGTTTGGTTCAGCAGAGATTGGATCTTGGTCACAGATCTAATCTCTGCTACACCTTTACAAAAATTTAAGGCTTTAATAAGCAACTCCACGTAATAAAATCCCTCATAAATATGGAGTTATTGCAGTGGTTCTCAATACAAATTATGTGTTACTTACATTATAACTTAAGTTGCTTTAACCCTTTTACGCGGGGACGTACATCCAAATTTGCAGTACCGTAACTCTTTCTAAAAGGGGAGATGTTGCTCTTTCCAGCAAGTATCGGGTTAATACAGCAACTTCACAGCTGCAGCTGCAGAGAGTGTAATTAATCCGGGGGGCACTCGTTTAATAGACGGTATATTTCGAAAATAACTTGCTGGATATTGAAAGTTCCAGTTGTTATCGATACATGGGTAAGTATATAATCTCACAGGACATTTAAAGAACTACTTACAATTAAAATAAGGAAGGTTTATTTAGGCAGACCCTTGAAACTCCGGCGTAAAAGGGTTAAACTTTTATTTATTTTGTGTTTTTCCCATGTCCTGGATGGCTGAGAACCAATAAATATGTAGAAATTGAATATTTGGTTAGTATCATAGCTTAAACTAAACGAGTCAGCACTACAATTTTCTAGAAAAGTATTCAGATTTTACTTTGTGGTTTGAAGATGGTAAAAAATAAAGACGTACTTTATTTTGTTTTACTGTCAGCTGCAATGTCTGAAGAACACCATCTGGAGAGCAGCAGCTGCGTTCATTTCTCAGTTGATTTACAGTAACACTGAGCAATGGAAAACCTCGAGGTTCTGCTTGTGGACTAAATAAACCCGGATATTTTATTTAGTCTTATAAAAATGTATTACTGGCCCAAACATAATGATAAAACACACTTGTTGCAGCCACTTAATGAACTTTATTTTTTAAATTCAAACGAAAGATAAAATTCACATCACACCAAGTGAATATTATGTAGTTCTGTTGTTGTCGGTGCAAAACGGCAGCTCAGAACTCTGACCAGCTCTGCTGCTTTTCTCTTCTTCAGAGAAACGAGCTGCTAGCACAGCTGCTAATTAAGTGTCATCCCATTACAAAACTTAACGAACTTGTTCCTGTCGCTCCTCGAGATTAAACTCAGTCACAATTATGGTCCTCTGTACTGAGCATCTCTCAAATAGCAGACGGCGTGTCCGTAAACAAGTTTAACTAATTATTGTACAATAACCGAAAAGAGATGCAACTTCTATCATGAAAATAGACTAGCAAAAAACCTTACAAATTGCAGTGAAATACTGCTACTTCCGGAAGTAAGGGCCATAATCGTTTCCACTGTAAGTCTCTCAGGAATAAGAGTGACGCTGGAAAAATATCCATACCTCCCTCTGGTGGTGGAATTATTTATGACAGCTGATGAATGAGCCAAAGATGCATAAATTACAGTGAAAGAATAGCAAAACATAATCTAAAATAGCATAAATGATCAAATATGTCAATGCCTTATCCAATTCTAATCACAATTTTTACAAAATACTATCTTCACTCCCTTGCTATTCAAAAACAAACAGATTTGATTTTTGCCAAGACAAACACAGCGTATTCCTGGCATTAACGCAATGGGTTGCTTAATACTTGAAACAGGAGCCATTATAACATTAATGTTTCACTTGTATCTCAGACTTGTGCTGGTACACAGCTAGAAAAATTCAGGCATGGATATATTCAATCTCCAGATTAGTTGGACATCTTTCATCATATGGTGAGTTTAAAGGATTTTTATTTTTTATGAAAAATCAATTATGATTGAATTAAACCGTTTTTGTCAGAATTTTTTGTCTTGATTCTAAACATTTCTAAATATTAATGCAAAAACCTGATTGTTTTACTCTACTTCAAAGTATATATGACTCATTTTAGAGAGCCTTTTCTTAACAGGTAAGTGTTTGATTGATTGTCATAGATATTCTCAGCTATAAAATGTATCTTGTGGTTTAGTTGATTCTGACCTTCTGTTTGCTCTTTTCTGTTTGAATCGACTTTGGACCAGTGACACAGATCATCAAAGTCTGATAAACAGATGGACCTCTTGTTTGTGCACGTCTCCAGGTTTCTGCATGTGTTGGTGTGTGAGTGTGTTCCACTGCCAGACTCAGACCCTCCGATGTACGGGGAGATCCATTCCCCCGAGTATCCTCTGCCCTATCCCCCCAACCTGCAGAAGCAGTGGGAGATCAACGTGCCGGAGGGCTTCCAGATCAGCCTGACCTTCACACATCTGGACATTGAGGCCTCTGCAGGCTGCTACTACGATTCCATCACAGTCAGAGCAATATAATACTTTCAGATGTACCCATTGCATAATTGCTCACAGCTTGTAAAATATCTAACATTATAAGGAACACAAAGGTTTGGGCCTAACAGTCTTTTTTCTTGTAAGAGATTAGTTTTATTATGTATGGCAAAGTCAGGGTTATCAAACTATTTTCTGAGTTGGGAGTCCAATGTGATCGTAGAAATATAATTTCTGATTTGCAGACTCTTTATTATTTATCTTTAAGTTAGCAAACAGGATTTCAGCTCCTCAATATGACAACACCACATCAGAACGGCCATATTACCAAGCAAACATCAAGATATCAAACAAACTTTAGTAATATGACAGAAGCAGAAAGTCAAAGAAAGAAAAGCATCATAATAATGACAAAGAAATCATAACAATCTAGAGCAGCATTAGCATTATGCTAACCAGCAACTTCAACTGATTATCAGCAAAGAATAAATGACGGCAGTTGATGAACAAAACAACAAAAGAGCAGAGCAATATAGCTAAAACTAATAAAACACACAGAGAAGCAGAAGTTGTAGCTTACCGCCCATCTGGAAAAAACCCTCCATATTGGCAGTCCTGGTGTATAATTCGCTGCCATCGTCGCCATAACCAACTTTATCACCATGGCGACCAAGAACTTTATGGAATCTGCTATGACAAGGCAACATTCCGAGCGGCCTAAAGACATTAAATTCAGCGAGCCTGAAGAGAACATGGAGAAAATTAATTGTTTAATGAGAATCGGTGGAAATGTTGCATAAATAATTAAGATTATATAAACATTAAGGGAAAATAGACTAATACAATTAATAAATTTTCAGAATGGTTCATACCACCACTGGTGTGAGCCATTTTGTTTTACTTCTGGAAACAAATATGAAATCAACGAACAATTGCTTCTATGTACTTTTACAAGTCCCCACTTAAATAAAATTTTATGGGTAGTATTTCTTCATCATATTTAAGATTTTATCTTTGCAGGTCCTATACGATGAAAAGGTCCTTGGAAAGTTTTGTGGCAATGAGAACTCTGCTGATGGACATCACCCCGGCTACCAGCCCATTTTGTCTCCAGGCAGCAGACTCACTCTGATATTCCAGTCCGATGACTACAACCCGGACCGAAACCAGAATGTGGGATTTTCTGCTCAGTACCAAGCAATAGGTATGTCTTGGAATTTTTTCACATGTGACAAATAAAATATCTTTAATTTGGAATATGTAACTACAATATGCATAATTTCATTTCACCAGACATAGATGAATGCTCAGCACCACAACCTGAGGATGGATCAGGTCCACTCTGCTCTCAGATCTGCCTCAACACACTTGGGTCATACCTCTGTGCTTGTCACCATGGCTACGAGCTGCGCTCAGACCAGCGCACCTGCATGCGTAAGTTTGGTTAATGGAGAGAACGGAGTATTTGCTCATGAAGGGTAAATCTAAAATCAGTTTTTCAATACTCTGATGTCTCTTGTATTGAAATAAAAAGTTTGCAAGAGACAAATGCATAATCAACTAATGTATCAGTTTCTGATACATTAGTTGGAAAATTTTTTACTTTTCGCCTTTTGAATTTGTGCTATGAGCCAATGATAGAGAGTAACATTTGAAAGGATAATTTAATATATCTTTCCACACAAATTTTACATATAAAAAAAAAAAAGTGAGGCATGCATATATGCATTCAGCCACCCTATAGAGTCAATTTATTTTTTCCCAAGGATTGTACTTAATTCCATATCTTATTCTTCATTAATTGCTGAAGAAAAGCATCCCACTTCATAATGCTGCTCCCTGTATGTTTCGTTGTGAGGATGGTGTGTCGAATGTGTTAACTTTCCATCACGCTGCAGTTTTCTTGTGGGCCACAACGTTCACATGTTTCCATGTGTTGTGTAGGTGTCTTATGCCAAACTACGAAATCAAATTTGAATCTCATGTAACATTTTCCGGTAACACTTTATTTGAAGGGGGGTGAATAAGACTGACATAACACTGTCATAAACATGACATAACACTGTCATAAACACCTGTCATGAACATGAATAAGCCTTCATGAATATTTATGGCTGTTGTCATAAAGCGTCATTCGGTAAATTATGACACTTTTAATACAAAGTTGACATTATTCAAAATGTCTTTGTTATGACAACTTGACATTAACCAATAAATCATTATTGTTTAAACTTGACCTTTAATAACATAAAGTTACCTAATTTTTAAGGTGCAATCAGTAATACTTTTATAACAAATTTATATCAGGTGTCATGTCAGTCTTATTCAACCCCCTTCAAATAAAGTGTTACCCATTTTCCTTCCACATTGTGGTTATGCGCTTCCTTATTTCGGTCTTTCACATAAAAACACAATTAAATACATTGAAATATGAGGTTTTAATGTGAAAAAATATGAAAAAATGTATGAAATAGTCTTGCAAGGAATTGTTTGTTTAAACCCTTTTGTGACTTTTCCTGTGTCTAGTATCCTGTGGCAGTGGCGTATTTGATGAGCTGGAAGGACACTTGATGAGTCCTGGTTATCCGAATCCCTCGTCAGATGCTTTGTCCTGTCAGTATATCATTTCTGTGGAGTCTGGCTTCACTCTCTCCCTTAACTTCTCTGACAAATTTCACATTGAGAGTGTGGACACAGAGGAAGGCTTAAACTGTCCCCATCACTGGTTGGAGGTAACATGAATCAGCTTTAGCCAGCTGTAGTAAGATTAATAGAAGTAAAACTACAAAATGTAAATATTTGCTCAGTTAACCTTTGAGCATTTCTATCTGTAAGGTGATCATCCCAGGTAGAAATCCCATGAAGCTGTGTGGGGGAACAAGTCCAGGATTAATAAATACAAACTCAAACATTGTCAAGCTGGACTACAACATTGATAATCAGGGACAAAGCAATGGATGGAGCCTGGACTACAGCACACACAGTGAGGGGGTGAAACGACATTAGAAAATTAAGAGCATCTGAAGGTGGAACAAGCAGCTGATCACACATTTATGTTCCTCATGTGTTTAGGAGTGACGTGTCCAGTTCCTGGACAAGTCGCTAAAGGAAAGGTCACCCCTTCCTTAACTGAATACTTCTACAGAGATTATATTTTTGTGCGCTGTGATGAAGGATACAAACTAATGATGGCAAGTTTAAGCACTTTTAAAATAAAATTTTAAACACCACAATGTTTCAATGTAATGTGTGTCACTTTCTTCTTGGTCAGGATGGTGTGGAGTTAATGGGTTTCTCTACCATGTGCCAAAGCAACGGAGAGTGGCACCTCCCACTGCCTGAATGCCACAGTACGTTATGAACGTGCGAATAATCAGGACAAATGTTTTGCTGACAAATGTTGAATCTTTTTTTCTTTCTCTGCCATAGTAATTGATTGTGGAGAACCTGAACCTCTGCTGAATGGAGGAGTTAACTTCCTGTCTGGCTTCCAGAATCAATATCTTTCTGTTGTTCAGTATCATTGCAATGAACCATTTTATTCACCATATGGTGGCAATAATGGTAAGATTTTACTATACAGTTGTAACTTACTGATATAGATGCTTCCAATAAGCTTCCAGTGCTGGTAAAATGGTAAATAGCCTGTGCTTGTATAGCCCTTTGTGAACCCTGTGTGAAAGCACTTCACACAATATTCAGTAATTCACGCACCATGTGGTGGTAAGCTACATTGCTGACCCAACAGACAGAAGAAAGGCTGCCATGCATCAACAACAACAGGCCCTCTGAAAGACATTTTGCCTGCATTTAGGTCAAAGTCAACCTGTATTTATAAATATTAATGTAAATTACAGCCAGAATCTTTCAGGATTTTGAAAGACCGGAGCTATATTTGCAGGTTGGAAGAGGAAAAAATGCCACATGCATTGGTTAAAAAAAAAAAACAACTTAAAATGTCTGTCACAAAGTAATGGGTGACAGACATTAGAAACTTTCAGGCACAAACAGTAACCAATAATTCTCAGTCTTTTTAACACCAAAGATGGATATAACACATAACATTCTATTCTTTGTAGTTTCTCTCACCTGTGAAGCGGATAGACGGTGGAGATCCAACCATGATGTTATTTTAAGACCAGCATGCCTACCAGGTATCACTTTTGGTCTCTTAAAACATCAGAGTCCATCTTGACATCTCTATGTCTTCTCTCTAACTATAAATTTATATCCTATGCAGTTTGTGGTCGACCAACAAAACAAAATGAAAATCACTTTCAGAGGATTATTGGAGGAAATGATGCTGGAGAGCATACCATCCCATGGCAAGCTTTCATAAATGTAGGTGACAGCAGGGGAGGAGGCATGATCATAGCAGATCGCTGGATTTTAACTGCAGCTCACGTGGTTGTGATGAATGGACAAGTACAAACTCCTGAGGCTTTTTCTGTAAGTAACACTCTGTAATCTTCTGGGATTGTCCACTGACGTGTTTTTAAAAAAAACTTTTTTTCTTTTGTGTTTTTTATAGATTCATTTTGGACGTACAGATGTTCACCAAATTTTAGAAACTCCTTCCCTGAATGCAACTGCAGTCCATGTCCACCCTCAGTACAATAATCCAAACGGTTTAAACTATGACCACGACATTGCATTGATAAAACTTAAAGACCCGGTCACATTCGAAGCAGCAATAATGCCACTGTGTTTGCCATCAGAGGATGACAGATATGACTCTGGAATGATTGGGTAAAGAAACAGTAGGTCTTCAAAATAATTTCAGTAATATCAAATCTCTTCTACATAGCTGATCCTTTGTTCTGTGAACCTTTTGCTTTTTTCAGGCTGGTATCTGGTTTTGGCATTACAGACAAGGGGAATCAGCAGCGTTTTCTAACAAATAAGCTGAAGTATGTGCATATTCCAGTGGTGGAACAGGAAAGATGCAGTAATTCTTTGAAGCTAATACCTAGAAGCCAGAAACCAATACTGACAGACAACATGTTCTGTGCTGGAACTCCTGAAGGCAAGAAGGACTCTTGCCAAGGTGACAGTGGGAGTGGCTTCACTCTGCAATCTGAAGATGGACGATTCTGGGCTGCTGGGATTGTCAGCTGGGGGATTAAATGTGGACAGAAAGGAACATATGGATTTTATACCAAAGTGGCAAACTATGTAGACTGGATTAACAAGATCATGCGGGAAAATTGAAAGCATTCAAACATTGAAGCTTCATAGAAGCATTTAAGCACAACAACAACTTAAGCTGTATACACAGAGAAAAAATAACGTGAAATAAATTTAACATAAATGAATCTGTGAACTCAACAGTAAAAAATCAAATTAGTATCTTTACACAAATATATGTAGTATTGAAGACAAAAATATTTGTTTTCAGGTAAAATTGTTTTCAGAAAATAAATTTCTGAAGTACTAGGAGCCTTTCTCTTTAAATTCATCACACAACAATAAACAATCTTGTTATCTTTACTGTGTTCAAAACATCAAATACTACCCATCAGGCATCAGAGTTTGCAAGCACCAAAAGACCAGAGGTGATTTGAGGTACACTGATAAAAATATTCTGCTCTGTCTACTTAAAAAATGAAGTTATGAAGTTAATGTTCAGGACATCCCCAGATGTTACTCTAGTGAAGCAAACCTGTAAACCAAATATAAAGTTTTGAACATTTGTACAACTGATTTCTGTGTTGAAAAATAAAATATGGACTGATGACCATGCTTTTTTTTATGGATGTAGGTTAATAAAAAAAAATGTTGGTGGTGATGCAGGCAGAAAAAGTAAATTTGATGAGAATAACATTTCAGCAAAACAATATTGTTTACCATGGCAAAGTCTACACCAAATACCTTATTTGCATATAACTTATAATGTCAAGATGTGTTCGCTATTTAGTTTAAGTACAACTAAACAAAATTTATCACGTTGTAGGTTTGGAATACTTAAATTGCACTCTTTTGTTTTTGCATGGCTTTAGCTCTTTATCCTACAGATAGCAAATAACTGTAGCTCTCAGAAGAAGAGCTACAGAAGAGCGGACAAGATGAAATATAAGCAACAGTGCTGCAGCTTCTGCACAATAAAAGTTAAAAAACTATATTGAAAATCAATAAACTGAAGAAGCTGACAAGTAACCAATGTTTTCAGTTTTAAAAAGTTAAGAATGTGTAAAGTTTAAAAACTCACACCGCAGTGAATCATTTGCACTTTTTAGTTTTGATTAAATGTTACTGATTTATTTAATAAACTGAACTTGGAGATTGACAATCAGGTCATACAATGGTTTGTACAGATACATTATTAGATATTACCAGATTCACATTAGTCTTTCAATTCAGGGGAGGGAAGGGCAATGGGGAGTTGTGAAAAAAAAAATGAAATAATTGAGAAACATTGCTCTAAGTTAAGGTATGTATGTAAATAAACTAAATATAAAATATACACACACACTCATACACGTTTCCCCTCTGGCTCCACCTTTGGGGGCGCCACTGAGTTCATGTAAAAATCGTTTGGTCTTCATAGGTTTAGTCCTTTTAACTGAAGGACGACCCATAACCACTGTTACCATAGTAACCCATGACTCGAATTCTGCTAGTTTCTGATTGGTCGAGCCTCTGAGTCTACTTTCACATTTAGTGACATGTTTTCGCATTCTGCGCATGCTCAAGGTAGAACATCTAAACGCACATACGTTCCTACCGAAAGACTTTATTTCTATTTTTTATTACCGGTAATAATATCTCGTTAATGAATATCACAGATGGGGCGAAGAGGGAGTCACAAAGCTCTCTCGTATTCAAAGAAGGGACCATCGTTATGACGCGTGTGTAGCTTTTTGAAATCAAAAGTGAAAGTGCTGTTGTGCATTATTCTTTTATTTCATTTTTAATAAAACAAGGATCTTCTGCTCCTTGAAGATGATTGAAGTAATATTTATCGGATGGTTTTTGACGTTCGTTAATGGTAAGACATATTCGTATTTTAACAAATGATTGTAAATAGCAATAAGCAAACTTTTTCTTGAATCTGCTCACAGGGTTTTTTCCTCGTCATTAGCATTTTATTGGGCATCCCTAACTTTAAAACGATGTTATTTTTGTTTAAATGCGTTATAAGAAACTAATTTCAGCAAAGAGATCGATCATATCAAAAAGTGTGTTAAAAGAATTAGAATCCAAAATATTCTGTGCATACTGTATAGAACAATTTGTTGACACACTGATCAGGGAGTAAGACAGGCGAATATCTTCTTGGCACATGTTAGTGGGTGGAATATATTTGACATCAAATGAAGATTTTATCCTCCGGGTTGATGTATTGAAAGCAGAAAAAATGTTCAAACAGAAGGATTTTGATGAGGATCAGGTTGTCTTTAAATTAGAGTCAAGCAAACTGCAGCTCTTGTTGGGTTGTTTCCAGTCTGCAAATGTTAAAAGAGTGGATAAATATATAAATATGGAGCACAAAAGTGGTCCAAAACTTGTATTTGGACCACAATACGAGGGTATTGTCTAAAGTATTGACGAAGTCAATACTTTAGACAGATGGTCTGAGTGCTTGTTCGTCACTTTCCAGGGGAACATTTTGCACCAGGACACATTATGGGAAGAATGTGGGTGGCTGAGGCAGTGAGATGTTCTGGAGAATCTGATGGAAAACTTTGGGTCCTGTTATCCACTTTGACATGTACAATCTGACTAAGCAGAGTTGCAAACTATTTATCTTTTAATGGACCAGTTGCAAGGTGACATGCTGTGTCCCAAAGCTAACCTGGGTTAGAAACATTTCTAAGGGAACAAAAAACGTTTGAGATGATGGTGAGACGACCCAAAATTTCAATACAGTGAAACATCTTAAGTAAATCCTGCGTTGAGCCCCATCCTTGCAGCTTACATAACCTAAAGACGCCATAGGACTCCAGTAGAGGTCATATTGTGATGGTTTTGTAGTGGCTTTGCAAAACATTTATTTTCTTTAAGCTGCAGTATGTAACTTTTACAGAATTATGTTTTTTAAAACTGACACCATCTTCTGACAGTAAAATATGAGACATGTAATCTGGGAAAACATCAAGTTCCATGTGCTACTATTGGCTTTTGAATAAATGCACCACTCCCAGTTAAAAACAACCAGTCAGAGCCAGTAGGAGGGGCTTTACGCTGTCAATCAATCTCATGTATTTGCTACTAAATGTACTAATGGCGAAAAAACAAATGAAACCATTTTTCCACCGTGCTACCCGCCATGCTAACTAGCCTTAGCATTCGTTGCAGGCTATGCTGAGGTAAATCAGCTGCGGCGTAGCAAAGAACAAGGGGAAATGGGTGTGCATGAGAGATGAGAGTGATTGACAGCCCTAAAATCGCCCTCCTGGCTCTGATTGGTTGTTTCTGACTGAATGGTGTATTTCTGCAGTTAAAACTGGGAGTACTGGGAGAGGGCAGAGGAACTCGATATTTTCATAAATTATCTGTCACGACATGGTGATAATTTCAACAAATATGTGAAGTTACACTAAACAATACGCTACATGAAAACTGAAAAACGTATGAGCTTCAAAGTTGTTTTTTATGTTTGTCTGCAGCTGATGGGGTTGCAGACGTCGTTCTTTCCTGCTCTCTGGTGGAGGAGGGAGTCGGAATGGGTGGAATGGGAGGCGGCTCTCTCTTCAGCCGAACTCCAGCCACGCTCGTCCTTCGAGACGTCCCGGTGGGACCCGATGAATCCCTTGACACACTGACTCCATTTGTCCCGCCCTCAGTCCCTGATCCAGACCTCATCCTGTTTGAGAACAAAGGTGTCCTTTTATTATCGACACATCTCAACCTCAGTCTCTGTAAAATCTGCTCAGTTTGTGTTCAAAGTTTCTTGTTCCTTCCTTCCAGTGTCATCGCCTGACATCCCCAACGCAGGCATGTTGCTCCATGCAGACTGCAATGAGCAGGAGGTGATGTGTGAAATAAGTCGCTACACTCCTCGAGGACTTCAGGAAAGCTCTGATCCAGCATATTTCATGGTTTCCCTCAGCGTGGAGGGACTCGACTTCAGCACATCGCTCATTCTTCAAACATTACCAGTTGACAAAGATCAGACCACCTTGACACAAAGCAAACTCAGTTTACCTCTCAGCCAGTCAGGAACTCTGCTGACTAAAGGTAAAATACAAAGTTCAGGGGCTGCATCTAATAAGAAAAAAAAAAATCTTCTTCATGACATCTTCCCTGCTTTCTTTGCCTCTTTGTGCCACAGTGATATTCCTGGTGTTTTCCGACATAAATTCTGTATCTGCTCCTCTGAGAGGAGATGTTCTCCTCAACTGCGGCTTCAAGCAGGAGGAGACGCCGTTAGCACCAGAAGTGGGCCTGGAATGGCGCCTGCAGCACAGAGGGAGAGGCAGGAAAGTTCTCGAAACGAAGACAAAGCTGGACGACACAGAAGAGGCCACTGTAGGTGAGTACTAACAAGAATAAACAACAGAGTAAACGGGCCGCATAAGGGATTTGTTTATAAAAACTTTATCATAAAGGGTGTCAATAACAAAACTAGTGAGATGAAGATGAGCTAATCTAGTGAAATATGGAGGATTCTATATTTATGAGGTTTTTTTAATGTACTTTATTGAAACAATAATATCTGTGTTTAATACTTCTTTTGTTTTTATGCAAATGCTTTTTAAAGGTTTTATTAGATATTATATATAGGAGCACAGATTGTATAGATGTAACTCGCTGACAACTCACTGTGTCACATTAACATGAGGTTTTACTCAACAGATTTTACAGTGAGTGTTGTAGAAATGACTTTATATCAAGAAGGCGTAATTTACTGCATGTTGCCTTGCCGGTCTGTGCTCTGAAATCAGTCCACTGCTTCTAGAAACATATGAGCATTCATAAATCTTAAAAGTTTTCTGATATGCATGCAGTTTTTAATGTGGTGAAGCAGCATATTGCATCTACATGAATGTTTATTACTAAAACCTCACACAACTTTTCACAAAGGCAAAAAATGTGAAGACTTCTAGAAACTTACTTAGACTCACAGGATAATATTGAACTAATCTTAAAGCTTTTACTTTCAATAGAAATGCAAAATAACGCCAATAAATGAATAAATGAATATTGTATAAAGGTATAACAAATAAATTCTGTAAAATTGTCATTATGAAAAAAAAAACGTTCATAATTACACAGAAAAGGAAGGATCTGGGAGTTTTGAGGACAAAAACGTTATTCAGATTTACAATAAGACATTTATTTCCACCTAAATCTCCAGGTCCGAGTTTGTCCCCTTAACGTTGATATGATAACTTTGGACAAAGTTGTCATTTCTGTCTGATTTTCTGTGCTCAGTTCATGGCGAGAGGAACGGCTCCAGTGTGGACGCTGCTCTGCTCCTCAGTGAGGGAAACGTCTCCATGAGTCTGACTCGGCTGAAGGTCGTCGATGAAGGAACCTACATCTGCACCGTCAACCTGGGACATTTCCACGCCCAGCAGGTCATCCAGCTCCATATCATTCGTAAGTTTTTCCTCTATTCTGATCTTGCTGTTATTTCAAGCATACATTAAAGTCGATCTTTTGGTTATTTTTTTAAATAACTTTTCCCTCTTTTTGATTTTCTTCCCAGAACTGCCGCAGGTTTCTCTGTCAGAGGAGAAGCTGGTTCTGAATAAAAATTCTCCACAAACACTGAGCTGCCATTGTGCTAAATACTATCCATTAGATGTACAGGTCAGTAACTCTGTTTCTAGATGTAATTATTTAATTTGGTTAATTCGGACTCTTTGAAATAACCCGCAAAAAAACCCTAGAGTTTCCTTTTATCAGAGAGATAATAATTAAATGTATTAGAATGAAGTAATAAAAGCTCAATTTTAATTTTATTTTTGCTGTTGAAAGGTTTATTTCATTTGGGATTATAAACCAAAGCTGCTATTTTTCCCAAGCTCAAAACACAGAAAAATCTCACAAATAAATTTCTAATTATTGGACAAAACTCCTACACAGAGATGAAGCTACAACTTAATTTAACCTTTCACTGACTGCACCAGCGTCAGGCAAAACAAACAATGTTTCACATTGAAATCTGTGGACAAATTATTTTAAGTGTGCAGTATTTTTACGTTAGGGAAAATAGAAGTTCTGAATATATTACTTGCATTTTTAAAAAACTAACAAATATTTTTTAATGTGGGATTTCTTTAATCCAGAGAATAAATGTAAACATTTTAAAGGTCAGATTTTTTTATTTTAATTTTTTAGTGAGAGTTGCTGCAATAAAAATGCATTCATTTAAAAGCTTGTTGCTAATTAGTTGATAATAATTAGTTGTGTTTTGATCTCAATTAGAGACTTGGATGGAAGTATGGCGCCCCCTTGTGTTCCTCATCATGAATTTACCCAAAAAATATTTTTTGTGGATAAAAAAAAAAACAAATCCTCATACTTTCAATGAAACCAATCTTTTTTTGCTTCCACTTCAAAATAAACATTTAAGTATTTTGTCCTAAAAAATTGCTTCCTTAAAAAGTTTGTCATATAAACTGACTTGGCAGCGATAAGATGATGGTTTTTGTTAGCAGATATTGAAGAATAAAAACACTTCATTATCTTCCAAAAGACCTTCTTTGAAATACATTGATTTTTCTTTACCACAAGCAGTTTTATGTTTTATAGATCAAGAAAAAAAAAACACTTTAGTTTCAAATGCACAACTACTAAAAATGCAGAATCCTCTTCATTCAGTAGTTTGTTGCATTTTGTTCTTCAAAGATCGGTTGCCTGATTACAGGTCATAATTTTCTGCTCTTTATTCCTTGCTTTTCAGATGGAGTGGTTTTTCCTTCCTCCAACGGAAACGGAGCCAAAACTCTTTCCGAACCAGGGCTCTCTGAGCAGTCATCGGCAGCACGGGGACGGGACGTTTACCCTGTCCTCTCATGTAACCATTGACTCGAGTTTTTCTCCAGGAACCAAGATCACCTGCAGGGTGACCCACCCAGCTCTGGACGATCCGCTCCACATCAGTATAGTACTCGAAAGCCCCCAACCAGGTATGTTTCTTTGTCAAATAAACATTTGAACAAAATGTTTTCATTAACTTGTTAATCTAAGGAACTTGTTAATCTAAGGATGAAAAAAATGAAATAAATTAAGTAAAAACAGAAGCATAAAACAATTGTCAGATTTCTCCGACAGGCTGTTCGGATTGTTTTAGTGCAAGAAAAAACTAACAAACCTTCCCTCCAAGATAAAAACTTGACTTTTTTGATCATATTTCCAAAGAATCAAACTTTATATCTCAGTAAATTTCCACCTAATTCAATAACATTGATTAGAGCTTTTGTATTTTTGCACATTTGTCTCCTGTCATTAAAACAATCCTTACTGATGTGTGTTTTCTCTCTCCACAGATTCCTACTGGTGGGTTCTCGGGTTCCTCGTTGTCACTGTTCTCTTCTTCTATCAGGTCATGAAATAAGTGACTCTCTGGTCATCTTAACTTGAAGCTGAGCCTTGAATGATTTATTTTATTTTTTTCTGTAAAGGTAAACATTTTTAGGTCTCATAGCTGTTGTCTGCTGAATTTGAAGTTTTTTATTTGTGGGAAACATTCATTTATTATGATTTGCATCCAGTTGCTGTATGGTTTCTATTGTTTTCTTATTTGCACTAAGCAACCTTGGATCTTGAATTCCTTTTGCTGTGATAAATGGATAATCTCAGCAGGAAAAACACATTTTCTCAGAGATGAACCACTGAAGTTTCATTATCTCTGTCTGACCAGAAGACCAATCTGAATCTCAAAAATAGTTTTCCAATCAGCACAAATAATCGGACCTTTCACGTCTCTCCTAAACTTCATATCTGCATAAATTCAACAAAAACAGCAGGCTACAGTAAGTCTCTTTAAAATGAAGTGGTTTTAACAGCAACCTGTAAAATCCTGTATGTCTTTGAGGTTTCTTTTGGTTTTGGTTTTAAGCCCCATTGTGGCATTGCTCTATAAATTATTCATACTTTTGACCGAAATAGATTTAAAGTAATTTTCATTCAACCAAGAAGCTTATTTATTTGTATGAGGCTGTGAATCGGTAGCTTTATTTAAAGTCAGTGAGTAAACATTTACTTATGAACCACAAAATGCTAAAAGTATCAGGATTGACGCCACTTCATTTGAGTTTCAAACACTGTGGGAACAAAATACGTTAATTACAAGCAGAAGGAAGATGCGGTACAAACCGAGGAAATACTGGATTTTTTTATTTACAACTTTTCTTTGCACTTCAGGAGGAATTAATGGAGGAATTGCGGTTCTTCCACTATGATGGTGTGGTTTCAAATGCTGCAGCTGTTTATTCTTTTTCTGTCTTTTTGTTTGTCCAACACTGACTTTTCACTTTATTTTGTCTTTTAAAATAAAGCTTTTATGACTCAACGTTGATGAGGGTGTTTGTCCCTATCAAGAGTTTTTTTTTTTTTTTTTAGTTTGTTTTACAACTTGAATTCAAAGTTGTGGTTGAGCATGAAAGTAGATTAAAATAATTTACCGAGAGACAAAAACACTTCACTTGCTAATTTACTCATTTTGGAAAAAATATTTGTAGTTATCGGTCGACTACTAATTACTACTTCAGGTACTATTAGCAGCTGCTCTTGAGCACTGCAAACATTAATACTGAACATAATCACTGTGTCCAAGCTTTATGGATTTATATTAGGCTGGAACTCGCTGATCAGTTTTCAGCTTTTTCTCACTGACTTCACATGTGAATCCTGATCAGTGATTTTTTAGCCTTTCCTGTGTTTAGAAGAATCATGAGGAGAGTCAGAAAACAGTTTGATGGAGTTCAGTTCATGATTTATTTATTGGCATCAGCAAAAGTGGTAAACATGCATTTGATTTTTTTTTTGTTGTTGCAAAATTCAGTTGCATCTCTCACCCTATGTTCAATTCACAAAACATAATCTCTTCTCTATTCACCTGTTAATATTGTTGCACAATATCAGCAGATAATTAGAGCTTAGTGCTACAGTTATGCATTACTCCATTGTTCTCATGAATCTCTTTGTATTATTTACTCTTTTCACAACTTTCAAAATCAGTTCAGAGAAAGGAAAATGAGTTCCATGGACAACCAACAATCTCCTAAAACCTAAAGGAATCGATATAAACACATTTTCAGGAGCTTAAACGTGTATGTATGTACAGTGGCTCTCCTATATTATCTCTACGTGATTCCTAAAATGATTTACTACAGTAGCGGTTGGTTGCAGTCCTTGAGGATTTTTTTTTTTTTTTTTCTGTTCAAAGCAAGTGACACATTTTGGCAAACTCATGAGCATTGTTGCACATTGCATAAGCAGTAAGTATCTGATCAGAAAGACATTATACACAGGTCCTTGAAACCACTAAGGAAAGAAAATATACAATCGGCAGTAAGATTAAGAAATGGCAGATACACAGGTCACACGAATATGGATACTGTTTGCCATGCAGGTTAGAAACGAATGCCTCTAATTGGCTGTTATCGTACTGCAGGTGACAGATGAGTCTGGTTTTATGTGAGTGAAGGGGGGGGGAGGCAGCCTGGCGGCTCTGGGGGATCCTCATCCTGTCCTCTCTCATTCTCCTGCGCTCTGAAAACAACAAACGCTCCAACAGAAGGTTGCTCAAAATGCGACGCTACACATTCATCTGTCTGTGGCTGCGACTCTGTCCATTCAGAGAGGAGAGGCCTTCCTCGGGTCCTTCAGGCGTGCAGATTGTCTGTCAGTAGCTGCTTCATGTGCCTTTCTGTGTACATGACTCTATTACCATCACCTAAGATAGAAAAATCCCAAAACTGACTCATCGCTTTCTGCCTGGAGGTTATGACTCAGGTTGCATGTATTTATGCAGGAAAATATGCTGCTAAACTCCTACTTCTTTTTCCTGAATCACCTCTTTTTGGCTTAACGTTTCACACAGACTTTTTTCCCCCTTTTTTGCATTTCTCCTTTCTTATCATCCCTGCAGAAGTTTGAGACTTGAGTGAGAGAAAGTTGAACAGGAAATGGAATAAATTACTGGTGAAATCCTATTGGGTAAAAGCTGCAGAGTGGCGGGTCACAATTGCACACGTGGAAAAACAACAGAAATGATTCGACTCCTAAGCTAACGTGTTAGTAATAAGCGTTATGATGAAGGGAGGGCATTAGTTTGGCATGTTGGTATCAATGTCCAAATGTAGGTCTCTTTAAAACAAAAAAATTTCATGGTCAAGCGATGGCTGGAGTAGAAAGACTGCAAACTGTTGTTCAATCTCCACTTATATTTCTCTGAGCTCTGTTTGCTTTCTCCCGTCTTCTTTCTTTTGCTCCTCCCTGTTTCCGTCCGCCCGCTGCAGCCTTCTATAATACATGAGGTGCAGAGACTGGAGAGAGTGAGTGAGGCCTCATGGAGGAAGACTGAGAGAAAGCAGCAAGAAAGAAGGTGGGGAAAGGGGCACGGAGAGAGCAGAAACACATACGCAGGAACACGACAGTTGGGGTGCAGGGTGGTTCAATGGAAGTTTGTGTGAAGAGGAGGAAGGCTGATAGAAGGGAGGAGTGGCGCTTCGTTTTTTCCTCTCCCCTGTAACGGTATCCTTAGGTTTGAGTTCATCTGTGATGATGGGAGGCGCTCAGTAGAAGAAGTACACTGCGAATGAAGGATAAAGAGGCAGCCATTAGTCTAGTGGATAATAAATCAGGGAAGCAAAATAAGGTGAAGAAGAAGCGTTAATTAAAATAATTTATCTCCAAAAGTTCAGTCACATCAGCTCCAGTACAGTAATTTATATTATCTGTTGTCACACACTGCAGTAATCTGGATTTCATGTGAGAGACCAGCGCAGAGTGAACGTCCGTCCGTCCGTCCGCCCGCCCGCCCGTCCGTCCGTCCGTCCGTCCGTCCATCCATCCATCCATCCATCCATCCATCCATCCATCCATCCATCCATCCATCCTAAGCTCAGATGGGGGTGTGTGTATGTGTAAAATGGGTTTTGCGAGTCTGAATTAATACTTCTATAACCATCTTTTGCTGAAGCTACAAATATTTGAGGGTATTTCTGATTTTTTTTTTTTTAATCTCAGTTTGATTGCACGGAGAGCTTCTCTGAGCTCCATTTTTTTAAAATCTTGCAGCAGCTCGGTTGGATTTAGCTCTGGACTTTGACTGGGCTCTTCTAATGCATGAATATACTTTGATCAAAACATTTCCATTGTAACTCCGGTTGAATGTTTAGGGTTTTTATTCTGCAGGAAACTGGACCTTTGCACGAGTCTCCAGTCTTTTGTAGCTTTCAGCAGGTTGTGATCCAGGATTTGCAAGTGTTTGTCTCCATCCACCTTCTCATCAACTCCGACCAGCTTCTCTGTCCTCACAGCGTGATGCTGCCACTGCTGTGGTCTGTTTAGTTAAATGAGCTGAGTCGGTTTTCCGCCTGACGTGTTTTGCATGTGGATAAAAAGGTTCATGTTTGCTGTGACCCCAACATGGAAATTGCAAACAGAACTTCACATGGCTTTCTTCTTTTCCATAGAGAGAGGATTTGTGGAATGTGTTGCTCATAGTTGCTCTGTCAACAGTTTTTCTCTTAGTTGCCTCCAAGACACAGTCAGTCATTAATGGTGTGACATATTTGTATTTTATCCATTTTCATTTGTGTGTATCAGTCAGTCACATTTACTTATAAAGTACATTACAGGTAAAAAAAAAGGCAGTTCAAAGTGCTTTACATCAGAAAAACACAAAAATAAAAAGTCATGAAAACATCATTTAGTCACAAACTGAGAAATCAGCAACAAACATAACATTTTGTCGAGTGCCGTCATCAAAATAATCAATATACATAAAGTACGTTGATCAATGTTCCAGTGATTATTGATCAAAATTAACTCCAGTCAGGTGGGGATTTATAAACTCAATGTTTCAGTTTTATATCCACTTGACTAGTTAAATACTTTGGTTTCATGGCTTGTTTTGTTTTGTTCTCTAATGAAAATGTGCTTCATGTTGGTATCCATTACCTATAATTCGTAATCAAGCACTACTTTGTGTTGGTCTGTCACACAAAATCCCAATAAAAATTCATTGAAATGTGTGACCGTAACGTGAAATTGTAAAAAAAGTTCAGAACTTTAGGAAGATACAGTATGTTATTTAAAAGAAAAAGGGAAGATTTCACTTGTCCCATAAACCTAAATGACTAAAACAAAACAACATTGTACTTACAGAATATTATTCCAACCACAATGACTCCAATGATGCCCATCATGATCATCATCTGTTAAAAAGGGGAAATAAGACAAAAATACTTTAGTTATTTGCTTGAAAACAGATCAAAACACCACCTGAGCAACTCAATAAAACAAAAACAATACACTATTTGTATTTTGTTATGGTTTACTTATGTAAACAGTTTCCAGTTTCCAGTTTAAAACTCTTCGGTAGCAGACGTCTGTCTTCCATTTTTCCCTGAGGCGTCACTGCAGTCCTCAACAGCAGCTCATTAACAGATTACAATGTCTTCCTCCAAACAGAACGCTGAATGCCTGCAGGCATTAGCTTGACTCAGACATTAGTAGTTACTCTGTGATGAGACACTTAAATGCGCCCACCTTGCAATTCTTCCACCAGTACTTGTTTTTTAGCTTGGCTGCGCAGCTTTCGAATTGGGAGGCTCCGGCCTGCAGAGCATCTGCTCTGTCATCCAACTCTGAAAGCTTCTGGTCCCTTTCCAAAACCTTGTCCACGTTCACCCGCATGATATCCACCACCTAGAGCCGGCAATGAGGCAGCATTTGGCAGAAACAGAAAGGATTAAACGGTTGATGGAGGAAGGGAAATCGGTTCCTCTGAGCCAATAAATCACAAAGAATAGAGATGGAGTGCTGTTTTAAAATTTCTTTTAACATTTCAGTTGAATTAAAAAGAGAAAGCAGCACTGCGCAGGTTTGGGATCTTAGTTCATCTCACCTCCTCGACTTGGGCCTGTGTCTGCTGAAGCCTGCGATTGCTGCTGGTGTTGGGTGGGCCGGGTGGCGCTCCACCTGGGGCTCCATCTGGACCCGGGGCGCCAGGAGCGCCTGGAGGTCCAGCAGCTGGAGGGGCAGCAGCATCTGGGGCAGACCTGGAAACAAAAGAAAGACTGCATTAAAAATAAACACTTGAATCGTTCAGTTCTGATGTGATGTGGGTGCCACATAATGAATCTAAAGGTATAAAAATTAAGACCAGTTCTTCAAAATGTGTGCATTGTTTCAGGTTTCGCTATTCATTAGTGTCTGTTTGAGAAAGAGGAGCATTTATTATTTATTTTGTGAACATATAAATATATGAAAATATATTTTCCACTACAAATAGCATATAAAAAACAAATTCATCTTGATTTTTAAGCAACATATTTCTCATGTTTGAACTTAGAATGAGCTTGAAAAAGCAATATTTACTGATTTTCAATCACAGCCTTCATTCATCTTCACTAGGCCTTCCATGTTGCTGCTGGGTTCAAATATTATTAACCTGATTATTACCTCTTCAATTAGATTAATGATGTGTGGTTTACGTAAGAGAAAGTTTTGGGAAAACCACTAAAGTACGTAGACCCAGTTGCAGAATAAATCTGAGTTTTAAAATAGGCCACAACGCCGTCAGCAGCTCAGTTCATGGAACAGTGAACAACAAAAGAGACTGAGCTCTATAACGCATTCAGCCACAATCATCACCACAGTACCAGAACTGCAAAGCAGTAGATGGATGAATGTTACATTTTATGAGTTAAAACTCTGGCTGCCTGTGATATTATTGGTCAATTTAAGCGGTTTTAACTCTCCGTAAAATGAATTAGCTAGAAGAACTTGAGCTTTGGGCTTTTCTGCAATAAATGCGGCATATTGCACTAAATGTCACATTTTCCTAAATGTGTAGTAAATGTCATGTTTTTCATGTTTAAAGTCCTAGATTGAAGAAAAGTGGTAAAGTGCATAACAAAAATAACTCAAAAAGTGGACCAGAAAAGACGAGAGAGTGATTTTAAAAAAAGGAGCAGAGTCTTATGAAATGCATTGTAAAAAAAAAATGTATGAATTTTTAGCTGGAAAAAAAAAACTTGAGGATTTTGTTTAGTTGAGAAACAAAAGAGAAAATGTAATTTCTAGTAGTAAAATTTGATACACTGTCTTAATAAAAAGAGATAGTACAAGAAGAGGGAAAGCAGAAAAAAAACAAGGCAAGGAAAAACAGGAGCAAGATTAAAAACCGATTAAACAAACTCCACAGAGAGAGGGAGCTGCTGGGAATAAAAGTCACAGCTCAGCAGGGGCGACTCCAGAAAGTTTTTATAGGGCAGGCTAGATGGGGGCCACTGATACTGTTGGGGGTGACATCAAAACCAAAAAGTCACATTTTGACAGAGTTTCAGGAATTTTATTTAGCTGTTGTCATTTATCATTTACGAGTACAGAGAAGTGTGTGGGAGAGCAGAACCAAAAAATAGTCATATATATTTAAAGGTGGCAGAAGGACACAAAAAATAAATAAATAGATAGATACTTCAGTTCAATGAAATGTGTTTTCTCCAATTTTATTGTAATATTAATGAGTAATACTATATCTGTAGAGCCAGTGGGGATGGTCAGCAATTTAACAAGGTTGGCCGTTGCCTTCCCGGGGATCCGCCCCCCTCAGGAGCGCCTCTGCTTCACAGGGAATAAAAAAAATAAATAAATAAAATCTTTGAAAATTTCCAAATGGTCCCAGGAAGAAGATAAATGTCATTATTATTATTATTATTCTACAATGTTTCCAATAACTCCACTTCTGAGCCGAGCAAACGAAAAATAATGACATTTTAAATAGTTTAACAAGAACTGAAAGGATTTTTGGGATGCAACATCCTAAAACCAACTCGGTTTAAATCCACTGAAGGATTAGCTGTGGCAGTAATCCAACTCTATACATAATTTAAGAGATGTGACGACAATTTTCACATGCGTCAGCAAAAAACACAGCAAAGTGCAATAAAACAACACAGTTTTTGATTCTATGCTGATTTAAAAACACATGCAAATGATTAAGAACTGAATAAAGATTTATCTGGATCAGCTTTTACGGTCTTTTGCATTGTTGTAAAAAAAAAAGACGCAAAAGAGAATCCGCATTAATACTCACATCTTCTATGCAGCTGTTTGAACTGACTCAGCGGTGGAAGTGAGGGAGGAGAGGGAGGACACTAAAGTAATAATAATAATAATAAAATCTCCGAAAAGAAGTGAAGGCACTTATCCAGGAAAAACAATCTGAGGTTTTAATTAGTAAAGAGGTTTAAGAAGCTTCAGAAATGGGCGGGGAGTCTTCTTGGCGCAGTGGAGATCTTCTAGCGATGCATTTATACTGCAAGCCGTCAGCAAAAGTACCGCAATACCGAGCCACGTATACAGGTCGGGCAATAACTCACAGTGTGGCTGGGGGTGAAAGATGGGGAGCAACGAGAGTTCAAGAAGAGAGCAGCGCTTCTAAATTATAATCCAGCCGAGAGATGAATCCATGGGTGTTCGGGTCCCAGCGGGGCTTTTCTGCGTCCGGCTCTGCCAAGTGATGCTGAGCGTTTGGAGCTGCTCCTGGATGCTGATCGAGGACGCAGCGCTGATTGGCTGCCAGGTTGGGTAGTTTCCTCTTCTGAGAGCCACAAAACAAATTTCAAGATCGGGAGAGAGAAAAGTGCAGTGATGAGAAACCAGCTGTTTCTCGTTGACTCCCGTCTCCTCCTCCTCCTCTTCGTCTTGGGGGGGAAGTGCGGTACTTTGGATCGTGCAAAGTGTTTCAGCTGCAATAATGCGTCTCCTCACTTGGACTCCCAACGACAGTGCGGCACCCCTCCCCTCCCCTTCGCTCCCCTCCCGTTCCCTCCTCTCAGGCTTTGCAGTGCTGCAGCTCTCCGTGTTGGATGGGGCGGCGGGACCAGACTGCGGTATAGTGGACAACCGGAGTGTTGACTCGACTGTTTTCCTCTCCCTGGCCCGGGATTCTCCCAATTACCCACCGGCTACTGTATCACATCCTCTGTTTGACTCGAGTCCAGCCTGTTTAAATCCGCACCGTGTGCACTTTGACAGACCCACTTATTCAACAACAGTAACAATTAAATGAGCCGCGGAAAACTGAGGTCATAAAGCCAATGCTGGATTGACAGAATGAAGGGTCAATGCAGTTTGGAAGCATGAACTTTATATGAAAGGATAATTCAAACATTTGTTGACGTTTCTTTAATAAAACCATTTCTATTATGTTAAGAAATGAATGATTTTAACATGGATTTTAATTCATTCACCCAGGTTTGCTCCACTGAAGTCAGATTTCTTCTGCAAGGGAGAACTACCTTACACCAGCTGCAAAGATCATAAAACAGATCAATCAAGCTTGTCTTCTTCTTATGTGCATGCATGCATGTAAATGTGCCTTTTTTATTTTGTGCCAAATTTCTGTATTTGTATTTTAATGTCTGAACATCAAGTGCAAACAGTCAGGGATATAAACTTTTGCTCATGAATCAAGATTTTGGCTGAAAACCCTATATGGTTTTTGAAGCTTATTGTGATTTCTTTGTTCCCATGTAGAAGTGAAAACACTGTGAATTAATTTTAACAAGAATTTCTTTAAATATATGCAGACCAAGCAATGATGGGAGCGTAGGGATGTCCTGCTTGCATCAGAGCAGACAGAATCTCAGTGATGTGACATGAAACCAGATATTTAGACAAAATTTTTTCTCTGCCTGAATTTAAATCAGAAAAACTTTTCTTGCTTTGGCTTAGAATTACCAAAACTATTTCTATTAGAAACAGGTCATGTTTCCAGGCTGATCAAAGAAGGTCAACATCTATCAAACATGGATCGACAAATTATAAATTATTATTTTCTCTCTCCTATTCTCTGGAGACAACATGCAACCAAAGAATACACTGTGAAGCATGGCTGCAGATGCATCATGCTATGGGATGTTTGTCAGATTATTGAGTCAATCCACCAATATGAGGGATTAAAGATCAGTGAGAACATCCAGACACTTGAAGATAAGTTTCCTCACAACAAATGAAATAGTTTCAACAAGTGAATGACTCCAAATCACCTGTAAAGGAGCAGCTTCTTGACTTCAGACCAACAGGAATTATGAACTATTAGTTCAAGTATTTAATATTCTACACATTTAATGTGTCCGTTTAAGAAAAATGCTGATTGACAGTCTTTGAGCAGCCTAATGTTATCACTTTCTATAAAGTCAGAACAAATGTGACCATTTTTCTTCATGCTTTGATTTGGAGCAGAATGGGCAGTATTCCCCATGAAGTCACAAATGGAAACAAACACAGTTAGAGGAATACAAACCCAGTGATGTTATTTTTAACACAGCTACATACAATTTTACCTTTAATTGCAATTGATTATCTTTAAAACTGACCTCATTATTTACAACCTTAATAAGCGATTTAAGAGTGAGTATATAGTTTCAGAATGACATTCACATGTGTCTTTTTGTCCGATGGTGTATGTCCATCTGGGCCGCTCAGCCTTTGGTCTACTCCCACCTGCCTAAGCAGGAAAAACATAAATAAATCAGGTTTCAAATGAATGCAAGTGTAAAAACACATTTTAATTATCATGTTATGATGTATTTTCGGTGTACTTCCAGGCTTTCAAACAATCTTCATTAGGTCCAAAAACTAAACGTACACAATGGCTGCAAGTTATTTTCTAATTCGATCAGCATAACACAGTGATGTGATGAATTCACTGACAGTCCTTGCTGTATGAGGCTCGTTGCGGCGTTAGCGGTGCTTTCCGGTGCGGTTGAAGCGTCTGTAGAGGAATCTGATTCTCTTCTCCAAGTTGTGTCTGTCCAGAGTCGTCATCCTGTCTCCCACCATCTTCTTTTTCCGAATCAATCGCTGCAGCTCATTACCTCTGAAACCTTTCAGCCAGCAGGGGGCCGTAATGAGGTCTTTAGGATGGGCTTTGAAGTCCCCTGGCCACAAAAAGCAAAATGAGATTACTGCACTGATTACATATAAGACAGAGGAATAACACTGGAAATATATCCTGTTCACACCACCAGATAATTATTTATTTTATTGTCTGTTTACATTTTCTCTAACAGTGATGTTTGGGTAACACGTTATTTGAAGGGGTGTGCATAAGACTGACATAACACTGTCATGAACATGGAGAAGTCTTCATGAATGTTTATGACTGTTGTCATGAAGTGTCTTTCGGTAAAAAAAAAAAGAGTTACTTTTATTGAAAAGCTGCATTAAAAGTCCACTTAAAGTGTCAACTTTGCAATATTTGGTAAATATTGAGACTTTTAGTGTAAGGTTACATTAAAACTTGCATAAAAAGTCAACTTAAAGTATCAACTTTGTATTAAAAGTGTCATTATTTACAGAATAACACTTCATGACAACAGTCAGACATTCATGAAGACTCCTTCATGTTCATGTCAGATGTCATGTTTATTACAGTGTCATGTCAGTCTTATGCACATCCCTTCAAATAAAGTGTTACTGATGTTTTTCATTGAAAAAAAAAATCATCTTCTGAGATTCAGATTTTATTTTGATGGAGATGATCTTGCTCACATACAAGCTAAGTAAAACAATCCATCTATGGTGAAAATAAAATCTATATTTAGATTATACTAATCCCTTACCTAAGATACCGATGTTGTCATAGACTCCAAACATGCTCCTCTTCTCGTTCCACCTGTCCACTTGTTTAGGCTGAGGGATAGCATGCATCCTGATCTGGCAGCAAGACCCTGAAGAACAGATTACTGCATTCAGCACCGAGTTTCCCATAAGCATTACGTTTACAGCAGCAAAAACTGGTAGAACAACAGATTTCTATTGCATTTATATCCTTAATGTCTCCAAGGTTAATTATACAAGCATAAATAATGCAAGTTTATAAAGTTTGTTAAATAAAAATGTTACATTAAACATGTTTATTTAACAAACAAAGATAATAAAACACAAGATAGTGCTACTGAAAAACTAATGGTTAGTCATGATTGTACCTTCACATTCTAATCTTAAGATTTAGTTTATGACCGAATGCATTTAATGCATTTGTAGGCAGCGGCACAGGCTCTAAAATAAAACTGGTAATGGACACAGTGGGTTTACTGGAGCCGTCCTGACCTGTAGAGATGGTCCTGATTGGGAGCAGCAGATTTCCCGCAGAGTGAAAGAAGGTCGATCCAACTCTCAACAAACCTCCGAGCGCAAACATCTTCCGTCTTCTGACAAAGACAAATCATACGGTTAGATTAAAACTTAATCAGAGGATAAACCTAGCGACGGTCTGTCGTCACATTGAGCTTTCTTAGCCTCTGCGTTTGTCTACATTGACCCTTAGCTTTAGCATTAGCTTCAGCTAACACGTTGCGTAAAGGTCGACGTTGAGACTTGTACCTGTTTCCGTACTCAACAGCAGTCCTGCATCAGATGATTATCACGATGCAACAGCAGGAAGTACTTATTGTCGAAGATATAATGACAAAACTATATGTTATCGTCGCTTCGACATGCTCTCTACGCCCGCATCCATCTTTACTGTATGTCCCACAATGCAACGCAGCTCTACCGTACTGTCGTGTAAACGGCGCAATACAATACAAAAAAAAAAATCCATGCGCATTTTTAAAAAAATTTAGTTTACTGCCAGTAGAGGGAGCTATTTGAAATGGGTGATAGATTTGATAACCAAAACAAGGTCAGTAAGTTGCCTGCCTGGTTAAAACAAGGTGAATAAAAATGCAAGTTTAATCCAGATATATTTTGTTTTCTTTTTATGGGCAAAACGTTAACATAATAAATAAAGTAAAGCATCAAAGAAAGAAATCTGACAAATTCAAACAAACTCCAACTTAGTAAACTACTAAATTCTATTTGTATGTTGTGCATTAAGGACAAGTTGTGACATAAGTACTCATGATAATCAATCTATCATTAGGGGTCTGCAGAAACCTTCACATAATGGTTAAAAAGAAAACAAAGGAGCCAAATGGAACAAATGTTTCAAAGATAATGCCTCACTAACATATTCACCATGGTCTGCTCAACTGAACCACCCACATTAAAACACAATGTAAACATATGGTCTGTAGTTCAAACCGCATCAGCCCACTCTTTGTAAGACTGCAAAAGAAAGGATACCGAAATTTCCACCTGTGGGTTTGTGTTCTACATAATTCAGATAAATAAAGGGTCTTGTGTTTTCTTTTGGTTGACGCTTAGTGTTCCCCTCTTTCACTGCAAACTTTTTTTCTCTCAAGTTCATCATATTTTCCTATTTTTCCTATTTACATGTGAGCAAAACAGACTGCAATATTATTTAAAGACTGTAATATGTAGATAGTAACTGACAACTAATGTACTTTACCAATATAGTGGCCAAACCCTAAATATTAAACCTAAAATTTGGTGAAGTATTATGATGATTGTGACTTGGCAAAGCACCCATACGATCTGTTTTACTATCTCAGCTATGCATATTTCCTCCATTTGACCAGGGGTTAGTTACTACTTGCTTCCATGTAGTAACTTCTTCTGTTGGAGGAGCAACTTCTTACAGATCTGTCATTTTACCAAAAAGTCCATTGTCCACTGTAAAGTTTACTAATGCCATGTTATTTCTTGCTGATTGAATTTACTTTAGAAATTTTGCAATTTATTTTATTTTTTTTAATATAATTTTCCATTACTCTATTGTGTTTTTCTTGTCAGTTCACATTTGTTAGTTGAATAAATATCAGACTAGGAGTCCTACTAATTCATTTTTTATATTTTAATTACATAGTTTGGTAGCAACTAGTTGCATTTACTCATTTACTAGAATAACTTCTTGGAAAAAAAAAACAAACTTTTAGGAGTAGTTTTACTAAGCTGTACTTTTTATTTTTACTTGAGTAATTTTATTGTGAATTATCACTACTCTTACTTGAGCAAAATTTCTGAATACTCTGTGAGAAACACAAATTCACCACACAGACCTGCAGCTTCAGTTACATTTTCATAAATTTTATATTGAAATAAATATATTTGTGAAAAATGTTTCATTTGCCAGATTTTGCTGTTTTGCAATTTTTCAAAATAAATAATTTTTATTTTGTGCCAAAATGTCCACATAACCTTATATGTTGGTACATTTGATGGTGTGATATTTAAATTTTAAGTGATTAATGTTCAGATCAGTTACTCAGAACTTGCATCGCCTTCAAATACTCTTTACTCTTGAGTAATTTCTTGGATGGCTACTTTTACTTGAACAACAATATACTGAAGTAGTGCTACTCTTACTTGAGTAAAATTTTTGCCTACTCTACCCACCACCGTCGCACTAAAAGACATTCAACTAAGCACAGCAGCATAGGATTTCCAAGATAAATCACCAAGTTAAGAACATAAACAATCAGCTTTCTTGAAGAGGTTCTTTGGAGATCATAATCAAAATGTTGGCTGCTTGAGAACTTCGGCTGCAGCTGCAAGTCTTGGGGGGCGGGGGGAGGAGGGGGTTCTCTAGCAGTTTTGCACGTCTTAAAACTGAAACTTTGCCCATTTGCGTCTTTGCCAAACAGCAAAGCACATATCACTCTTTGAATGCATGTTTATGTTTTAGCATATATTTTAGACTTTCTCTTTTGTGCTAAAATTGGTGTCTTTCTTTTTATTGGTATTTATTTAGGTTAAACATATCAGAAGATGTAATTTAGAATAGATTTCCATCATATTTAGGACTTCCTGCTTCTGTTTGCAGAAAATCATATAACAGCAAAAAAATGTTGGCTCAAATTACAACCATGATATGTATAATTCAACATCAAGGATGCTGTTTCTTTCATGTGTAGATGATTTACAGTTCTTTAAAAGTTTTGTCTACATTAGGTGAAGGCTTATTTCCATTTACATGGAAAATTAATAAACTAACACCTATTATTTAGGAGGTGTACTGGAAAAAAATTGACTAATATTATGAACTTCATTGGCTGCTGAATGTATTTGATTAGAGGCAGGCTAAACCAGAGCTCGGCTAACTCAGGCTGATAAAGAAATGGAAAAATTTAAATTTCAAGGTGTAAGAACCTGGTCAGTGTGCAAAAGGCCACATCGGAAACCCCAGGCCAGAAAACAGCAAGTTTCTTAGAGTGCCAGTCACAGTTCCAGGAAGCCTCTGAAATTGTCTGCACTATGCAGACGATTTCCTTTTATGATAAACGATCTAATTTCAAAAAGGTTAAAGTAATAACTTCACTAAAAGTTCAAATTATTAATCTTTTCATCGTCACCTTTAACAAGAAGAATGAAAGAAAACAAAAAACAAGAAGACAAGAATAAAGATCTTAGTCACACCTCTGTCTCTTGAGGGTTTTTGTTTGTTAGTATTAAAATTTAAGGCTGAATTAATCACGGAGGTTTGTACATTTCTTCAGAATTTGATCACAGATATAACATCTTGGAAACACCCACCCAACAAACGTCAAATTACAATCTTCTAATTGGTTCGTTTTCTTTAGTTTACTAAGCAACCGCTATTAAGGAACCTGCAGCACATTTTTGCCTTTTATGAGTTACAGACCTCAGAAAATAAAATTAAAATCAGTTGGTCAGACCTGAAAGAAAACTGGACATTGGTTTTGACCAGGAAGATCCTGAATTTGGATCTCTATTCTTAGATATACATTTTAGCAGAGATCCATAGCTGTGTTGGTAGGACAATGATTAGTCAGGCACTCAGCAGTTCTATTATTTATGGAAAAGTGGCAAAAATGTCATTTATAAGCAAAAGAAGGTGTTCTGCTCAGACGAGACCAAAATTTATCATTTTATCTCATGGACAAAACGCCACATGGTGGAGGAAAACTAACACTGCACGTCTCCCTGGACCAAGCATGCCCATGTGAAACACGGTTATGGCAGCATCATGCTGTGGGCACATTCTCTGTCCAATGTGATTAAGCTTGAGCTACTTTACGATAAAGAGAGGGCAAAGATTTCAGTTTCAAGACTTGCAAAGGTGGTAAAGACATACCCCAAAGATCTGCAGCTGCAACTGCAGCAAACGGTGGTTCAACAAGGCGGTGGGGGTGGCGGTGTACCGAAACGCAGTTTTACAAGTTTGTTGCTGTGGCATGACAAAATGGGGGGGGGGGGAAATCAAATACTTTTCAAGGTACTATAGTAGGCAGCACTCTGCATGCATAAACCATCCTCTATTTCTGCAGGTCTCTGATATTACAAGTGCCTTTTCATGCTTCTGACTAATGCAGGATGCAGGTGTACGAGATGTGTGAGTGTATTAGCAAACCAATCTACCCAGTCTGAAAATAGTTTTGCTGCTGCTTGTTTGTTGATACAATTATTTTAAAAACAAAAATGACTTTAAGCACTTACTTTTTCATCTTGCGACGTCGCTTTTGGGGACTGAATGCGGTGCAACAATCTTTCTCTGCGTGCAACAAGGGTCGAGAGTCTGAATACTTTACATGCAAATTTCTGTTTGGTGCTTATCAGATCTTCACATCAAAAAATTAAATTGGAAGCGGAAATGTTTTCACCAGATGCAAAGATTTTTTTTTTTGTTTTGGTCAAGAATTAATTTCTCTGCTCTATAAAGCTGGATTTGCATGAGTTTTGACCAGTATTTTTATCCATACATTTTGTCATAAGTATTTTTATTCCAGCTTGTGAGTGGATTCATTCATGTTTGCAGTGAGCACCACGCTTTGCTTCCTGTGGGTTTTTAACGGTTTGTGATCATTAACAAAGATATTTTTCCAGCTAATGTGAGCTTTGCTTGCGTGTGATGGTGTAAATGTGATTTGAATCCATTTACTTAGTTTATAATTTCCAAAAAATCTTGCATTTCCCAAATGATATGAAAGTCCATCACTGGTGGCACATGTACTTGTCAAAGTCTGAAGCTTTGACAGACGTCTTCTTCTACTCACAGGGCTTCTGTTCCTCTATGAGGAAAATACTGGATATATGTTATAGAGGAAGTTTAGAGTTCTAAGTCCAAAATGAGATACATGTTTGTCTCACAGGATCAGGGATACACCTTTTTTTTGTGTGTTAAAATCAGGCTTTTTCAGTGTGTGAGTGTGCTGGTTTGCATTTTCTGAAACTGTTAACTAGAAAATTGCTCAACAGTCTTTGCACTACGCTCTGGGTGCTTTTGAGCAGGAAAATAACAGATGGCCGGCATTCATGAGCAAATGTATGGAGCTAAAAACGGGGCAATCAGGAAGAAAACCTTGTTAGAAGCTGAAAGAGACCTAAAACATCTTAGTGGTTTAGATCACAGCATATCCACATGTTGGAGTGGCCCAGTCAAAGTCCAGACCTAAATCCAGTTGATAGTTTGTGGCAAGACCTATAAGTTACTGTCTGTATACTTTAAGCTATTTTGCAAAAAAAGACTGGGGAAACACTCAGCAGGTTAAACACAAATGCAGCTCACACTTTTCCAACTTTAATTGTAAAATAATACGAATCTTTAACTTCAAAATATGCACAGTTCTGTGCTGGTGCTTTACAAGAAAAGCTATTAATTTGGATTTTATTACCTGACAAATTGTGAACATTTAAAGTGGTTAAATATTTTTTGCAAGCTGCTGTAGATGAAATTGTTTTCTACAAACATCAGGCTTATTGGGAAGCCTACTACAAACTTTTAATGCTAAACTCCTCAACATTTTTTAAATATCGCTTCTGCGGATAAAAGGGTTAAAGTAATTTCTAAAGTTTAATTACAATTTGTTTTTCTGACCTTGTAAAGTAAAACCATGGACTAAAACACTCTTTGTGGTTTAGAGCTTAATTTCTTGTGTTCTTAATAATATTCTATCTATCACACTATCACTGTGTTAAGGTTTAGTTGGGTTTCCTGTTTCGCAGCGAGTTGGACTCAAACCATAAGAACCTCCCTTCATTCACACTGTTTCTCTTCAAGGCTCTGTGTACATACACACAGACACGCTGACACATGTAGGCACTTTCAGTCTTACTACTGCAGAGAGACAAATGGAATATTTTGTCATTTTCAAAAAAAACAAGCGCAGCAAAGTCGATCTTTGTCAGTATTTCATTTTTGCTAACACATCTGCCAGTGCATGGAAATAAGCTTGAACGAAACATTATCGAACATTATACGTTTCCATTCACATCTTGCGCTCTGTAGCCTGTGCAGAGAAGGCTGGCCTTTTTACTGTAAGTGTGCAGGATGTGCGCACATATACCTCAGTGTTGACTTTTTATTTTTTATTTTTTTTAAGAAGCACAAAGCCCTGTTTGCATGTAAAGTACATGCAGGCTACAAGAAAAAGAAAAAAAAAATCCCCTTTTGTGAGATTGATAAAACATTATGCAGGATTATATCTCAGCAAAGAGCAAGAAGATCATTTGCTTATGTTGCAATAATCTTCACCGCCAAGCAAAGCAAAGCTAAGCAAAGCAAAGCAAAGTGCTGACAAGAAAAAAAAAGGTTCATTCTCTCAGCAGAGCAGAAATAATATCAGCCTCCTCTGCCAGTAAACTCAGTGGAACATCACTTAGCATCACCTACATATGCAAAATGCTGTCACTCATTCACATTGTTGAAGCCACAGCCAGGCCTGCATTCCTCCTGGTTGTAACCATCTACTCTCCATATGGTTAAAACGGAGTTCACTGCAGCAGATAAGGCTGGTTTGGGGCAAAAAGAGTCAGAATATATTGAGAACGTGACACAGGAACAAACTACTCATCCTCTGATCTTCTAAAGAACGTCATTTGACTATTTTCCAAGCTCACGACTATTAACATAATCATCACCATCTAAAAGCTCGTAGTGAGATTTTTTTCCATCTGAGGGGCATTTTCCCTCAGAATACACTCACCCTCGCATTCAGATACAGTGGAAGTGATAAAACATCAGCTGTGCAGTAGGAAAGACCACTTCACAGCGAGTGACGCACACAGGCCCCCAACGCAGCAGAGATTCTCACAGACCTCAAACACAAAGAACATCTTTTAACTTGAAGCCTAAGGGCAAAGTTCATGGTTTATTTGATGAAAAGACGTTAAAAGTTTCATTTTAACGTCTTATATATGTCACATGGCGTTTTACCAAGGAAACAGTTCCAACTAGAGGAAGTAAACAGCTTTGAGGTTTCACCCACACACACTCAGGTGTTCTGGTTCATATGTGTGACTTTAGCGTCTCTCTATCCTCCTCTGTGCAGCTACAGCATTTATCTATCTGACAATCTATCTTTCTTTTTCAAAAATCTCTGGATAAGATCTTCCTTCATCTCTGACTTCCCTCGCTAAGAAATATATGAATTACACTTTGTTCTGTCTTAGCTGTTTTTATTTGTTAAGTTTTATGTCTAAAACTTAAGATTGGTTCCACCTGTGGATTGAATATAGAAGTAAAAGCATATAGAAAAACTTTTAAAACCATAAAGGATTTGTCCACTGATGAGGAAAAACCCTGGCTCGATTATTCACCTGCAGAGCGAATGTGTGTCAGAAAGGAAAACAGAAAAAAATAACAGATTTAAGGAAATGATGCTCTGCAGTTCACCACAAGACCAGGACAAAAGTTCCCCTCAAATTTAGCAAGATTTAAAAACAAATAAATTCAGGTGCAAGTCAAACAAGGATGTAATATAACTTAAATCACAGGAATAACTAACACATAGGTGTTCATTTTGCAGTAAAAAAAAGAAAGAGAGAAAGAAAAAATAACTGTGCTAGTGATGAGAGTCACTAGCACGGCAACCCACATTCATCAAACAAAATTTATCATCCGGTAGCTTCACTTGAAAATAAAAGAATGTTTTAAATCACAAAATATATGGAAGTTGAACTAAACAATACCCTGAGGCTTGAATTTCCGACAATAAGTCCACAATTAAAACATATTTGCATGAAATAAATAATGAAACAAAAAGGCATTGCAACTTTTGTTGATATGAAATAATAGGAAAGCAACAATGTCAACATCATCACAGTGTTTGAACTGCAGGTGAAGCTTTTTAAATGCATAGCAGTGTATTTAATGTTGTGTACAGGTGCATGACCTTTGACCCTTCTGGCTTAATGCCCACCTCTTATTCTCCACAGCTGGGATAAAACTCTATAAACAAACACAGGGCTCTTCAACCTTTTTTCTGTTGTCATTATTGGCCACTCTCGCATTAATTTGGTGTGGAGTGCTTTAGATGCTGCAGACTGCATTCTATATCTTCTGATTTTCTCTTAATAAATGAATTTATCTGTGCATTAGATGCAAACAGAAATTTGAAACTACAGTTTTCTTTGCATGGATGGACAAATTGTGACACTATCTCCACTGCTACTGCAGTTCAGCTAACATGAGGCATGGAAAATATATAAGTACTGTACATTCTTCATCTGACTGCATACATTAGGTGGTGTTGACGGAAAACACAGCTCAGATGGATTTATTGTATCAGGTTGAGTTCAAAAGTGATTTCTTTTTTCCAGCTGGTACACTGAACAACCACAGAGACCACCACAGCCCCCAGCACTACTCACCTCTAGAAAGACCTGATTTGCTCTGATTGACTGGGATGTGGTGGAGGTTATCTAGGTGTTATTAGGAGAAAGGCGTCAATTTCATTACTTGAAGACACATTTTTTAAGCAACATCTACAATGAATCCCTCTATTGCCTCTGAAACCTCCTCCAGGTTTGATGTGCAAAACAGATTGTTAAACCTGTTCAGATGCTTAAACTATAGTGATAGTACAAAATCAAGATGCTCTATGCACTTAGATAACCACCAAGTACGACTGACTGCTGAAAATAAACTAAACTGCCCTGAAGAAAGTATTTGCTTAAGGTTGCTCGCACCTATGCAACCTGGTTATTGCACCTATTTTATCTCTTGTTTTATTTTTCTGATTTGCACTTAAATTGACAATTAAATTATGTCACAGAATGTGTAAAAAACATACACACAGACTGTAAAACAATTGAACTGCGTTTAGTTGTGCAAGTTTTAGATTTTGAACCTAAATGTGAGTTTGTGAACGATAAACTTACAGCAGTAAGTTGTGTTAACTTTTTATTAATGTTGTCAAACCTCCAAGAGTTGCATAAAGTGGAGTTTTTAGGTAAAAAAAAAAAACTGAAATAAGAAAAAGACAGGAGTGGGGACTATTTCCCAGAATGCTTAGCGGCTTGTTTTTGTAGCCTGAGATGGAAGTGCATTACATTGATCTGACTCTTGTGTGTTATTAAGGAAACTGTTTATATTAATGCAACTGACTGTCCTGTTCACACTGCATGTTTTTGAGCAGAATTCATAGTGATGTTTAATAAAATTTATTAGCAGATCAAAATATTTCTTCATGCAATTTGAAACAAGAATTTAAATTGTTCTAAAGTAAAATAAGCAGTTATTTTAACGTGATGTTGTGAGTAAAAATAACACATACATGTGCTTTTTAACTAGGTGAGGGCAGTGAAATAGTTATTTGGTTTAAATTGCAACATTAAGTTAAAACTCACATTTCAAGATTGACTAACTTAAAAAACAATGTTTAGACAACTCGTCTCCTGTTGTTAAATCAACTTTATGAACTTTAATTTCTGAGTTAAAACTGATACGGTTTTCTTGTTGACTTAAGATGCATTTTAAAGGCAGCAGGCGAGCCACCTTCAAATGTTTTACAGTGCAGAATAATAAAAGTTTGGTCCATCCTAAGAGCCCATCTTCCTTAGTAGAATCTGTTCTGTTTTAATTTAAAGCTAGAAGAGTTAATAAACATCCCGAGGAAGGTTTTCAACCTTAAATAAATATTTTCTTTGAGGCCACAGGAAGATATTTTTCACCACTTGAATGAAAAATTGGTTCCAATAATACCAGGAGTGACGAACACTGACCTACGAGAAACATTAAACTGCGTCATCTTTTAAACATCATATGTGATCGCCAGGCGTTCCAGATGTTTACGTCTGCATTCTCAAAACTCAATGTGTTTACAGTTAATCAGATTCCTTCTGGCTGCGGCTGAATGAAAAATGGTAAAACTGTGATGTGAAACAGTCCTTTGCCTCACAGTGTGGGCCCGTATTCTCCTGCCGTTGCAATTGTCAAAGATCTGACGAAAAGGAAAGTAAAGAAATGAGAATGGAGGGGATGATTCACTGTCATGAATATCCACCAGGGTCAGATTGTCATTCGTTAAGCCCTGCTCTCATGCTCAGGCGGCTGGTGGAGAACTGATTTGGTAACGTCGATGGTTTGGTAACCATTGGGCGTGAACGTAAATGACTGGAAGTGACGCCGTGCTGACGGGTGCGTTTGGCGTTGCAGTTTCAAAAAAACAACCAGGGCTTCCATGAATGAAACCAACATTATTTGTAAACAAAAAAGCATCCACTGTGCTTCACAGAGAAAACTAAAACAAATTATAACAAAAACTTAGCCTTGTAAAAGTTCATCAACTTACCTACGTGTCTTTATTTATCAACCACATACCTCTAAAATGTATTTAGAGTGCTTAGATGGTTTCTTTCTTATCGGATTTGGGTCAAAACTTTTCTTGTGACCTCCTTACTTGTTGAGCTTCCAGACTGCATATTTTCGCATATTGTTGGAGAGGATTTCTCACTTAGAAGAATCAGAAACTGGAAGGAGATAGAGAGAATCCGTGGGAGGAAGTGGGACTCCCTGTTTACTTCTCTGTCTTACAGTTTCCAGGCTGACAAAGCCAGACCGCATCAAAGTCTCCCTGAAGTCACGTGATCTGCAGAGAAACTACCCATCTCTGCCTCCGCTCGCACCCACGGGCCCATATATAAACCCCAACAAGCCGAACGAGAAAAAAGCACATGAGAGAAAGAGACGGCTGAGGAGAAAAGACCGATCAGATTTGAAGGATTTATTTTAACTGGGTGTGAATTTAAAACATCAGAACGATGCTGGTGGAGAGTCTCATCTTTGGGATGATGTTTCTTCTCACAAAAGGTAAGTTTTTTTAAAACAAATGATCAGATATTTAAAGTCTTTTTCCTGAGTTTTCAGTTTGTAAAGTGTTTATCTTCCGTTGTATTTCTAGGAGTGAGAAGTGAGATGACAGAGGTGGTTGGTGAAGAGGGTTCCCAGGTCGTGTTGCCCTGCGTGTGTGAAGCTGCACAGTGTGATCCTGCTGCCATCACCTGGAGCAAACAGAGCAAAGGGTAAGAAACCTCTGCTATTATTATTATTATTATTATTATTATTATTATTATTATTATTATTATTTCTGCTTAAAACCGAACTAATCCTAAATATCATAGCTGTAGCAAGAACTTAAAGTGTTGCAATAAAAAGCTCAAGTATTTTGTAAAATTAATATTCATATGTCTGGTATAATCAAAATTAAATGCATAAGCAAATAAAAAAAAAGTGTAATTAGTTAATTAAATTAAATAGTTGATTCCAGAATCAAAATTTAAATCTCTATGTTTTGTATTATGATTACATAAAAAAGATAATAGTTTCAGTGTTTATTTGTATATTTCATATTTGCTGTGTTGCAGTCCGTCATGAAACAATAACAATTTTAAGCCTTATTTATTAAATAAACTCTAAAATCTGAGTAGTTAATCAGACCAATCAGTGTTTGACTTCCTCTTCCATTTAGTAACGGACCATCCATCACTACGTGTATTTATTGCATGAATTTCCAGAGTTATTTAGATAATCACAGACACAATTACTTATATATCAACTTACTGATGTATAGACGGTTCATGTGCTTGACCTCTGACCTTGGATGCTTCTTTTGAATTGCAGCACGGTGTGGAAAAAGGAGAGCAGCGGTCTGCAGTACTGGGGCTCTAACTGGTTTAACAGGGAGAACTCCCGGGTCCAATGCCCGCACTCGAAGTTTGGAAAAGGCGACTACAGCCTAGAGATTAACCGTCTGACCAAAGACGACGCAGGACTTTACACATGCAAGGTGGAAATCAAAGGCCACTTGACTAACAAACAGATCATGCTTCGAGTCATTGAAGGTAAGAAGCTTTTGGTTTGGGTTTGGGTTTTTCTGACACTTGTTACGGTCTTAGGAGGATGCAGGTTATTCTTGAGGTTGACTTCTAAAGTGCAGAAATTCTGCTAATATTGAGAACTGATTATTCACATGACCATCATTAAGCATTTTTATTTCCTTCTTCCCTCACAGCGTCCGTCTCTCCATCGACTCCAATGTGGGGGGACAATGTGTCCCTCCGATGTTCTGTGACGCCGTGGCCTGAAAATGCTGTAGTTTCCTGGATGCTGAACAGGCAGCCATTTACGCCAAAGACTGGAAGAGTTGTAGTGGTACAGGCCTCGGATAAGCTGGCAGGAACCTGGACTTGTTCTGTCCACAAGTCCAGCAACATATGGAGAGCCTCAGTGGAGCTGTCTGTGGCAGGTGAGAGTCTGACAGCTGAAGCAGTTTAGGAGGAAGTAGTGATTTAAATCACTCCTATAACTTCTCCCTTTTTCTTTTTCAGGAATAATCCAGCCTGCAAAACAAGACACCAAGCTGTATGCGGCGTTGGGGTCTTCGTTCAAGATGCCCTGCGTCTTCTCCCCCAGCCTTTCCCCCAAAGCGGCACTGGTGGAGAAGCTGGACAGCGGGTTTCAAATTTTCAACAACTTTTCAGCTTCTTCGTCCTCCTGGGACAAATCCATCGTAATCCAGGAGGTCGTGCCTGAAAATGAGGGCAGGTACAGATGTGGAGGGACCGTAGAACGACGAAGACTGAGCCAGACGATGCAGCTCGTCGTCGCTAAAAGTGAGTATCTTCAACATCAGCTCTTCATTTCCTCACCATCGTCTATTTATTCTAACTTTTTATTCTTCTTTCCTCAGTTGTCAAGTCAAAGAAGAAAGGCACCACGATGTTGAGCTGCCAGCTGTCCGATGCAAGCGAAGTCACCAGCTATGAGTGGGTCCATGTGAGCTACGACATCAACGGCACCGAGTTAGTCGGACCGGTCCAGTACGGACAGACGGTTCCTGTGAAGGAGGACTTTGGTGAATGGACGTGTCGCTACTCTGGGACAAACGGTCTTCTGGGGAATGTGACCATCCAAGTTCACCTTATGGGTAAGATCCACAATAAATATGAACTTCACATGTCTACTGGGATTTATCTGTACTGGGATTTATCTCTACTGGGATTTATCTCTACTGGGAAATCTCACAGTTTGTTTTTCTTCTTCTTTAGCTGGTCTGAGTGGAGAAAAATCATCAGGAGTCTCCAGTAACACAGGCACCGTGATCGGGCTCAGCTTTCTCCTCGTCATTTTGCTGTTGATTCTTGCTCAGATGTACAAGAATCACCGAAGGGTAAAAAAAATCTTCAGTTTATTTAGAAATATCTTGAAAATGTGGGCTTTTTTCTTCAGAAATTTTAAACTGTCATGTGAAATAACCGAATGTTGTCTCTTCTCCACAGAGGAGAAGGATCCTGCAGTATCCTGCGCTGGAGACCATCGTTCACACCATCTCCAACGAGCGCGAAGAAAGAGAAAAAGATCGAGTGAAAAAGTGATTTTCACTCGACCAGAGATCTTTGCAGGAAGACGTTCCCAGTACTACTTAACAGTGAAATGTCTTTTCCATGCAAAGAAAAAACAAACTGAACAGGCTTTCTTTTGCACAGATTTTGTAAATAAGCTCATAGCAGACTTTGTAGCAGGAACTATAAAGGAATTCAAACTGTAATTATACTTTATTTCAGATGTAAATATTGTTGGTTTTGTGTGGATTTTTTTTGCCCATTGTGAAAGTGTCTGAAGTGTTTGAAAAATAAAGTGCACTTAACAGAAATAAAGTTGGTTTTAATTGTTATGTACATAATTCTCCTTCTGAATGAGAAGACATTAACGCATCTGATAAATAACACATACTCTTAAAATCTAAATTTAAAAAATGGTAACATATACAGTACATTTTTGATTCTGACTATGTTACAGTACTTTACACATCAACTCTCACTCATATAACTAGAAACTGAGAAAACATAATCTGCATCTTCTTGTGCGACGACACGAATCTTCATTCCTGCTTTTTTGCGTTTGCTTCCCCTAAAGATGTTGTGCTCGGTGTCAGTTCTCCATCTGACTAAATGAACAGGACTGGCCAGATTACAGATCTACACTTGACTGTATTCTCCGTCGTCTTGACCCGGAAACATCTCTGGCCGGCCCATGTCGGCCAGAGACCGGCTGATTCCCTCCATCAGTCCTTCCCCTCTGGGGCTCAGGTGATCCATCACCTCGTCGTCATCTAAGCACCAGCCTCGCCAGTCCACCACTTCGCCATCCATTATGGCGTTGCTGAAACAAAGCAGACATGGCAGCAGATTGTTATATTGCCATTTATAGAGCAGCTGATTTCCGTTCACTCATATTTTCAATGAGCACAATTGGCAAAAAGGCCTGCTGTAGGAAAATTACAGCGGAAAGATAACCACATCCCTCACAACAGCAAAAGTCGCTATGTTGAGATTATGTAAAAAAAAAAAAAACACACAAAAAACACACAACTGTAAAATGAACGAATATATAAAAAAAACACTTTTAAATAAAATCCAGTGCAACCTTTGGCTAATTCATAAAGAGAGTCCAGAAGATAAACCAGCAGCATCATAATGAACCTGCAGCTGTAAATACTGTAGATGGTTCTGGAAAATACTGACTCAGGAGAGTTTAACAGTAAAGCATGCCACACTTTTCAGGTTTTTATTTTTATTAAAAGTTTGACCATTTTCTTTCAACTCAACTTTGTGTTGAATAAAATATATTCAAGTCTGTGGTTGAATAATTTAAGGGGTATGAATATTTCCTTGACAATTGAATGTGCAACAATGTGAAAACACAAGCCCTACATTTACTAATGAATAAAATACATTTAATTATGATTTAGGTTCTCCAAAGTGAGATTTTAGGAAGACAAATTAGGCCTAAATGCACCTTTAAGTAAGTCTTTTTACAGCACCGTTTAGTGTTTTCTTGGGTAGATTTGACTTAATTCATCTCTCTGTAGCTTGTGATTACATTTTTAATGCAACTAAATGTTGCCCTGCAGTAAAATAAGGTAAAAACACCAAATGCATTTTTCTTGATTATTCTTCAAAAACCTCTAAATCTCTAAAAAAATTAGCCTTTATTCTAACTTTTTATTCTTGTTAGAATAAAAACTTAAGTTCAACTCAAGTGAATATATGAATAAATACATTTTAAAACATTCTTTATGAAAATGCAAAAATAACAAAAAGTTAAATGTGATAACAGTGTTTGGGCAAATGTTTTAATAATAAATATATATAAATGAAGCCTAAAGAGGTGTGAAAGTCTTTGAGGGCCAGTTTCTTTTAGACGTCTCTGTTGCAGCAGATCTGAATCAAATAACTGGGTCACCAACAGAACCTCAATACTGTAAAAAGACAGTAGAGATCCAACTTTTAACAAATGAGTTATCGTGTTACAAGTAATCAAATTAAGTTTATCCAAGTAAATATATTAAGTTTATTACGCTGTCTAGTTAAACAAATATAAATGAAGTAAGTCTGACAAACTTAATCTGATTATATTTAACAATTTGACTTTTTTTTTATAAGTTGGAGCTCCATTCTTAATGACTTAATATTTTTATGTTTTTATTTTTTTTCTTAAATCATTGTTGGTTAAAATAAACCAAAATTAAGACATTAAAATTGTCATTTGTACTGGGATGAATTGCAACTAATACATCGGTCCAGTTTTTTAACGGCTAAAAACTTTTGATTTTCTTAGAAATTATTCATGATGAACAACTAACGATGGCAATCAGGCAACAAGTTTCATCAGGCAAACAGGAAAAGTGCTTAAAATACAAAACATCGGCCAATTTCTGAATCAAATAAATTGTTTTACCTAAATGTCTCTGGAAAAAGCTAAACCAAATCAGCCTGCTAATGAGGACTTCAGGATGCGAACCGAGTGGTGTGGTTAGAAACATGAGCAAGGCAGCAATTGTTAATGTTCCATTCTCACATGTCAGATTACCGGCCCACTCCTCCTCAAAAACTCATCTCAGTACGAGACGGAGCGACAGATTGAGAAATAAATTTTACAAAATGTTCCAGCAGCGTTTTATATTAAAGCTCAGCAGTCAAATAGATACAAGTTGACAGTGCATAAATAAAATGTTGGTAACAAGTCATTTCCAAAGCAGGACTGAGAACGCCAGACTAATGTGGTCAGAGTGAACTTTAAGCTGCAGATTATTAAGAGGTCAAATAGTCATTAAAGTATCTGCTAATAGCAACACTTTAGGGACTGTTGTGTCTTTTTGAGGAAACTACAACACGACATAAACATGCAAAATGAAACTGAAATCATCAAAAAAATACAAAATCACATTTTCCAAAGTGCAACAAAATTGTAGTTGGATGAAATGTAGCTCGCACATTGTGAAATAACTGGATGAAAAAGTTGTAAAAAAAAAAGGAAGCTTCAAGTTTCAATCACTCCAGTTGTTAAAACAAATGAAAAGAGTCAGAATTTCTAAAAAATATAGCGACAGAAATGTTAACGCAATCATGCAAACATTTAACGTCTTATCACCTTGAACTGCGCAGGTATGCTGTAGCTGTTTTCATATGATGTTTACATAAAACCAAGCATTGTGGGAAGGAGAAGAAACTTGTGGTGGTTTTTGTTTCACAGTCCCAGACCCTGAATGTTTAAGACAGCTTCCTGTTTTAACACTTCTGGCTAAAAACGCCTTAATGTCATAATCAGTTCTACAGAATTCTGATGCATTCACAGAAATTGAGTGATTTAAAGGAGGAAAACACCTGAAACATGCAATACAGTGGGTCATAATCTCTGGAGTTTACATCATTGTTCAATGTGAAATCACTGTCATGAATATGTTGCGCAAATATACAATACTATTTAGTATTTGGTCATATATGCTGTTGCCCAGGGCAGCATCAGAAAGTGGGGATGAATGAGAACCATTTAAAAAAATATATCTGTATTATTTGTCTATTCTGGAATCTGAACTAGCTTTTTCTGGCTTTGTGCGGTCGTTGACACCTCAATGCGTTGAGTAGGCGTCCCCTGGTTGCTGCTGAGCAGAAAGATCAGGACGTTTTAACTCCAGCCATTACTGTACTGCTAATTACGCAGACGCATGCAGTAAGTTACACCACGGAGTTTAAACTCACATCGAGTCCAAAGTTATGAGAGAAAGCTAACTGTGGCAGAGCTAGCATGTTGTGCATGCATTAGTGCAGTGTGCATCAGATAATCAGCAGCTATGCAAATTTTTCAGGCCATGAAGCTCAAACATCACCGCAGAGTGTCTGTAAACACTGAGGCCAATGGAAACGTTGATGCTCTAGATTATATTTATTCTGTGGCTTTCAGTGTTGAACTGTCAGTTCGTACTGACAAACAATGCAGATGAAGAATAAAGATTAATAAAGTATTGCCATGAAACTGATTGTAATGCAACTTATAATTAATGCTGTGGCTCTTGAAGCTCTTTGATGCATTCAGGTAGGAGATAAAGTTGAGATGGAGAAGGTAAAGTGCAAAGATCCACTTTATATAAAAACATGGGATAAATGAAAACTGATACATATCTGTACTTTTCTTACTTTTGATGCAGAGAGTTTAACTATAGTAAGCACAAATTTCACATTCTGTCCACTAAGATTGGCATTCCTTTTCACTGAATAAAAGTCTTAATGGCTTCATGAAAACACCCCAAAACAATCAATCAAGTTTAATCATGTCTTATTTTTCCCATTCTTTTACATCAGCTTGAAAAACCCTATGATGTACAGAGCTTGGGATTTTTATCTAATCATATTTAAACTTCTCTACAGCTTCATCATAATCTGTCCGCCGATTCTGAGCTACTTTAAGGTCTCTTGTCACTTTGAAACCAAATAAGCTGCTTCTGGCCCCCCAACTCAACTCACACATGAAAATGGCTGCAAACAGATGTACAATTATGTAACTATACATCTTTGAAAAGCAGAAGTAGAGCCTCCTGGACAACCAGAATGCAGGAAGTGATTTCTTGAGGGTAAGTTAACGACAAAACACTTCCAGCAGCCATTGTACAGCACATATAGCGGTAAAACCAGCTGACCAAACATGCTGGAGCTCAGCATGTTTTTCAAGGTAACGGCGCAACATCCGTTCTGACTTAATAATCTGGAGTTTTTTGAAACGGCTCATTTTCCAGACACCAAAAAACATTAAAGGTGACCTACTATGCTTCCTTGAAAAAGCTAGGATAGGAGTGTGGGCTATGAAAACATGTTCATTACATCTAATGCTCAAAATTATTCTCTGATATTGAAATTTCACCCGATCTGTTCTGTTCTGAGCTCCTTTACCAGAAAACGGCTGGGTGTTTTTCCTTTTAGGAGCTTGTGTTTATTTTAGAAGTGTTTGAAGCCAAAATGGAAGTATGAAAACATACGAGGTTCCCTTTAAAGTTTGTTAAAATTTCACAAATGTTTGGTTGAAGTACAATGTGATTGTAGATGTACGTCAAACAGGGACGTGTGTCCTACTAACCCGCTGCTCTTGTCGTCCTCGTCGCCGTCCACCAGCTGCTCCTTCCATCCTGTGCTCACCGTGAGGGTTCTGGGTCTGATCAGCGCCACCTCCTCCAGGTCCGTCTCATTGCCGCCCTCGCTGGGCGTTGGCGACGGGGCGTTGTTAAAGGGGGAGGAAGGACGCAGGTACTGCAGGTTTGTTTGCAGCGGTTTGTCTCTTTTCATTCCAGCTTTGTCTTTTGCCCTTTCCTTGGCTCTTTCCAAGACTCCCTCCACTCGTGAGGTGCGTTCTTTCAGGGTGTATCCTGTTTTGGGAGTTTCCTCTGCAGAGTACGAGCTGTCCGAGGGTCTGCGAGGCCGCTGCCCTCCTCTGTTGAGCACATTGGGACTGGAAGAACTCCTCAAGTCTTTAAATTTAAACTTTTTATTGTGGAATTTGGGTCCTGACCCTTCAGATTCAGAAAAGGCTTCGGCGTCGGAGTAGTACTTTGGGTACGGGTTTGGAGCTTGCTTGCTTTTGGTCGGCTTCTGGTTGACCCCCAGATGGACGTCTAAATCAAACTTAGTAGGAAGGGAGCTTCTCTTTACCTGCATGCTGCACTCGGAGTTTGAACTGTCGGGAGCCGTCAGAGTTAGTGTCGGCTCATTGAGGAAGCTGGATGTCGGAGTCGGTGGGCCCTGGCTGGTGCTGCCTGGCCTCCTTTTCCGTAACCCAGGGGACTTTAAGTTTTGGGGGAAGCCTGTAGCATCAGGAGGAGTTCCCGGATCCCCAAACTGGCTGGAGGAAGAGGTTCTACCGGCGTCCTGCGGCACAAACTGAATATCTGAGTTGCTTCTTATTAATCGTTTCTCTACAGGTGGTTTTCCAAACTGCGGCCTGGACATGATTTTTGGTTCGTGAGGAACTTGAAAAGTGACCTCCTCATCTGTCGGGTAGTCAACAGCTGGGAGTTCATCTATTAGACGGATGGGTTGTCTCTTTGGGTTGTACATTCCTAGACCTTCATTTTGACCAAAAAGGTAGGGTTTGGAAAGCTCACCGCGTGTCCTCAAAGTACTTTGTGTATTCATCATCGAAGTCTCAGCAGTTTTCTCATTTTCCTCCAGATGTTTTCTCCTTATTCCCATCTCTATCCACTCTTGCTCTTTGCGTGCTGGCTGTCGAGTCGGGATGTTCTTGCGTATTGGCTTGTAGGGGACTTTAGGAGGTAATCCAGAGCTTAAAGGGGACATCTGATCCTGATCTGCTTCCTCAGATCCATTGACAGTTGGAGTTTTATTTATCACATCAGTAAGCTCATTCATTAGCCTTAACGTTATGGGAGGTTGTTCTTCTACCTCCATGTCATCATCCTTGACGTCTACAGCAGGTTTGGTGTCCTGCTGAAGTGACCTGACGTTGTCCAGTCTGTCGTCCTCTTGCTTTCTCATCTCCAACAGATCTTCCTGATAAAGTAACAGTGAACAAAGAAGCATTTAACACCGAGTTAGTGTAGTTTCAACTACTTATCAACAGGTTTAGCACTCTATTTGGACAGAAATGTGATTGAAATGATCAAAATTCAAATATTCATCCTTTCTTTCTGTTACGGGTTGAAACACTTCCAGGTCTTTGTTATAGACCCACAGCTAAAACATTCCACCACCTCCTGCAATTTAGGGTTTGTAGACAAAATGAAAAATTTTCTGGGTGTTTGCAGGAATAAATTAGCTGAAAGCATTAATGCTAAAACTACAAGGTTTTTATTCAAATTCAGCACAAATTCCAGCTTTTTCAGACCGCTACTGTCTCAAAATGATCCATTTCCTAGAGTAAATTTTTCATAGCAGAATTAGGAGGTGTCTTGCAACCAATCAGGATACAACATTTAGCGTTTGAACAATAAATACTATTAAAATACAGGTTACAATCATTTTATCTATTGAACAGCATGGTGTCTTAATGTAGCAGCAAGAAACACAAAAACTAACCTTAAACTTACTTGTTTTTAATTTTGGATAAACACAAAAGCTTCACTTTTCTAAATTAGACTGTTGAAAATGCTCATTAGACTGACCAAAAATAATCTTTCAATTGCAAAGAATATGCTTTTGAGAAAATCCAAAATGCAGCAATTATGAAGTTTTTCTGATAAATGTCTCAAACATTTTGTAAAATATGTACAATCTTTACAGTTTGGATCTTTTTCTCTGGAGATGAAACTCTTTTCCTTTTCCTCTTGTTGGAAAGCATTCGCCACAGATGTTAGCAGCATAAACAATCCTCTCTCAAGCCCTTTTTCATACTAGCATAGACCTTCAGTGCAGAGCTGTCAGTGTAGCAAACAGAGCCACGTCAAATGTCAGACCAATCACACAATATTAAATATTTTGAACTGAATTTGTGTCAAGAACAAGCTGCCTGAACGATCAAACAAGCAATGCAGAGACATAAAGATGTCATTTTGCTATCGCAGCTCTGGGAGAGAGAACAGATTCTTCTTGTTCTTGTGAAGTATGTATTGAATGAATGAGTGCTAAACCCTGAAGGGCTCCATACCTGAACTCAGAGGTATTTCCACTAACTAGTAACCCAGAAGAACAAGAAAAGTACATACAACAGCTACAGTGTGAGGTAAAAAAGATCTGGGGATTCTGTTCTGCAGAGCAAACCGTCCAGAGTTTTCAGCATTAAATCTGGAGGAGGGAGAATTAAACATATCCTAAAAACAACTGCAGGCCCACAGTGAAGCACGGCGGTGGCTCGGTGATGCTCTGAGGCTTTACTTCCTTTAAAACTGGAAAAATAAATTAGTCAACTAAGAATAAATCCTGAACAACTTCATTAAAAGCTCTTGCTTGGGTGTGTATTATATCCCCCCGATCTCTGAAGGTGTTTTTACATTTTCAGAGAATGTTTGGATTTTCTGTCTTTAAATCAACTTTAACCCCACCTATTCAAAGTTGCTTTGTACGGAGCTCCCTAGGGGACATGGGAATTTTTTTAATTTTTCTTTTATTTGCAATAAGCAAATATTGTTTACTGTGATCATAGAAATGGAACTGCACATGAAAACGGCCCTTTATTAACCAAAAACCTTTCTTGTTCACATCTTAGAAGGGATGGAAAGAGATGGAAAGCTCATGTTTAACCTGTTTTGATTTTGCATTTTGCACATAGGTTTTGTTGTATTTCTACCCTCAAGAAAAAGATATAAAACTTCTGATATCTCACAAACAAACTACACATACATGGAAAACCTTACGAAAACCTTATATTGTAGCAGAAAGCACAATGGCCACCGTAAGAAAGACTTTCAGTACTAAATTATCCTGCATGGACTGATTAGTACATTATTGCGATAAAACGTAAAACCTACTGAGAGGAAACACAAACATTTTGCGAGGTAACGGAAAAGAAAAATTTTCCCCATGTCCCTTTGGGGCCTCCGTACTTTTGAACAGTAGTAAATAGATGAATGATGTTAACAGTGTCACTTAAAATCTAATGTCTGTTATTGGTTTTCACAACTGTTGACAATGTGATGTGTTTGTGAATTTTTAAACTGTTTCCACAATGTGAAACGCCACAAACTGCTGTGTTGATGAAATCTGATAAATAAACTTGATTAATTGATTGATTACAATTAAGAATGTTTCTCCTGCACAAGCCAGACAATTTTCTTAGTGCTAATGTTTTGTTCTTTAATATCTACAGATATAATAATTTCTAAAGTAACAATGTGAAAGCCAGATGAGACCAAAGGATTTGATTACCTTTGCTGTCTTGATGGCCTTGACCCAAGTGGAGCATTTCTCTGGGTTGCTGGTCACCAGGATGGTGACGTTCATCATGCACTGAAGCTCACCGACCTCCACCAGGACTAAGGAGTCTGAGGGAAACGGGAAACAAAAGCCTCATGGTTTCGGGACGGACTTGAGCAGAACTTTCGGATATAATCGTCCCGTTGAGAGTGTTACCCACTGCCATCTTTTAGAGGAACACAGTTCATTCTGTCGAGAGCCAGAGGAGGTCGAAACACTTTCAGTCGCTCCACTTTTTTCTGCACTTTAGTCAGAAGGAGAACGTCTGAAAACAGAAGAGCCACCACTTCCGTCTGCAGTACATTGTGGGTAAAAAGATAAACATTTCTGTCAAATATTTACTGGAATTAATGATTTAAAACGACAGGAGCTGCCAGGATAAGCTGCGCTCACCTTGCTGCCTCGTATCTTCAGGTTGTCCTCCAGCAGCAGCTTGCGTACGACCTTGGGGCCCACTCCTCTGATGGGGTACGTCAGGTCAAAGCGGCAGGCGTCCCGGACAATCTGTCAACCACAACAGCCTTTAGCTTCCAGATTACTTGTTTATTATGTCCTATTTTTACCATAAACCCTAGAAGTTGAAAAAGATTTGAACATCTCTGTTATATTCAGTTCTCTATGTTTTTTTAAGGTTGCCCGTGCAGTAGAGGTTTAAGTGCATTTTATTGCACACTAAGTTGTTTCCAGATGTACAAAACTAACAAAAAAATCTCACAGCTTTTTCTGCATTCTTGTTAGAGCTGCAGTGTTAATGTTATCGTGTTGTTATGTTTCTAAAGATAATAAGTAATAAACATCTTAAAAATAAAATGTTCTTTGCTGAAGCTTGTTGCCATGTCCTCCAGCAACCACAAGGGGGCTTAACTGAAATTGATAAAGACAGAAAGGGACAAAGCAGCAATAAAGTGGATATTACTGAAAATAAAAAAAGAACTACAATTTAAACAAAACCAATGAGAATAATAAAAAAAATCATTGTAAATGATCACAAATACCATCAAACAAACAACAAAAGAACGACACAAAACGACGACGAGACTCAAAAGCAGATCTGTACTAATTAACGCAAAAATATTTATCAAATTATTTACAGAAATCCTGAAAGTGAAGCCGTTTTACCTTGTCGATTTCTTCATTTATTCCCTCCACCTCATATCCTTCAATCTTCTGTGCAGAGGTGTAAAGAGCGAGCTGCTCATCTTTATACTTCATGAAGTCATTGATACTTTCTAAGAAGCTGTTCACAGTAGTTAGCTGGGGAGAAGCAGGAGCAGAGACATGATGTGTGAGGTAAATCTGCAGCTGTAGGGAGAGAAGAGCCGGCGCTGGACCAGGCCTCACCATGGCTCTGAGGGCCTGCTGCACGTGAGGCTCCTGGGTTTCTTTGAGCACAGCTTTGAGCAGCAGGGGATACTTTGTGATCCTCTGATGTGGTTTGGCCTGCATGTCTCCCAGCCGCATCCGCTCCCCCTGAGGATGATTCTCCACCCACTGGACACGTCGAAAAACACAAAAATATCTGCTCAGTTGGATGGACAGTTTCTTATTGTGTGTTTCGTTTCTGCATCGTCTCTCAAATCAAAATCCAAAACAATGAGATTCATCGTTTGATATTTGAAAAAGCGTACTCTCAGCGCATGCAGACGCACCTGAGTTGAAATTATTTAAGTGTCTAAAGGCAACATTTGTGGTGAGTTGGTGCTATGCTGCATTAATGAAGTGAAAATGAATTGAGTCAGTGCTTCAGGAGCCACCACACACGGGCGTTTCCCGGATATGAGCCACAACCGTCACATTCCTCGAATGAAGCCAAAAACAACACCAGAAACCTTTTAAAGTTTAACAGAGGGAAAAATAACTGGACTGTTGCTTAATCCTCTTTTCAGATGAAAATAACATTTACAATTAACTTGGAAGTAAACGTCTGAGTCCGGATGAAGAGGGTAGAGGCACAGAATTGCTTCAAGTTCAGAGTGAAGTTTCCACAGAGAATTACGATTTGTTGAGTCGCGTCATCTGCTGGTGTTGGGCCACTAAGCTTTAACGGGTCAGAAATCTTCACAGCCGTTTGCTAGGAAACGGTAAAGCAGTTTTTTTTTTTTTTTTGTCTCCCTCTGAAGACAAGCTTCACGGAAACTACAACTTAACTTTCCAGCAGGACTTGGCACCTGCCCACACAACCAAAAGTAGCAACACCTGCTTTAATGACTGTGCTTGATTGGCCAGCAAACTGGTCTGACCTGAAATCCTCACTACGGAGAAAAATGAAAGACAGCAAATTCAATAATGCAGAGGAGCTGAATGACGCTATCAAAACAAAAAATGACGTTTTAGCATCTCAGCAGACTGGTTTCCTCCATGACACACTGCAGTAATGCAGTAATTCATGCAAGACATTATGCATACCAGGTACTGACGACAGTACATGGAAAAATATAGATTTTATTTGTCTTTTGTAGCATCAAAAGGTAACACTTTATTTGACTGTCATAACCATGACGTAACTCATGTCATGAACATGAAGGAGTCTTTATGCATGTGACACTTTTAATGCAAAACTGATACTTTTAATGGACTTTTAATGCAGGTGTGCATTAAAAGTGCCATTATTTACTGAATGACGCTTCGTGACAACAGTCGTAAACATTCATGAAGACTCATTCGTGTTCATGGAAGGTGTTAAGTCATGTTTATGACAGTGTAAAGCGTTAGCTGTTCCTGTTCTGTGTCACTTGGACCACCTTTTAGCACGTCTCAGTGACTATTTCCTGCTGAAGTGAAGGTTTGCCTGGAAACAAAAGGTGTGAGAAGTGAAGCTGAGAAGAGTGACAGCGTGTCGTATTCTGGTCCTGAAGTCCCCTTTTCCAGCTGAATGTTCAGGACCCATTGCTGGAGATCTAGCAATCTGAATCATTTGGAGAAGATGTTGGCGTGAAAAGTGGTTTGGTTGACATAAAGCTCCCATGTTTGGCCTCCTACTAGGTTACAAGAACGTCAGTAACCACAGCGCCACAATTACCTGATCTGAAAACGGATCTCACCAAAGTAAAAGTTGCTAAGTGTGGGAGTTTTTCTCTCAGTGTTGGTGTGACTGTTTGTCTTCTCTGTAGATACTGCTGCTGCTTTACCTGCACAAAAGCAAGGAAATGAGGGTTGCTCTCCATTTGCTTTCGTGTGAACTCCAGGTTGTTTTCCTCCTCCCAGCAGTAATGGTGGTAGGCCGTGAAGCGCTCGTGGAACTGGTGCAAAAGCAGAAGACAACTCATATCTGGATTTAAATGCTGGCATTGCCTCTCTACTTCATTATAATTCTCCATACACAGCAAAACTGGGCCTAACCGGCACCAGGTTCCAGTAAGGCCTTGCTCAAGAAGCATGCGTGGGTTTGTTTCATCCATTAATTTAGAAGGAAGAGATTATAATCTTAGTTTCAAATGTGTGTTTGATGCATGCATATTTACGTCGCATACAAATCTAATTTGATATGCGGCTTGCGCAAATGCATCACAAACCCTGTTGTTGTACCATGTATTCAGATTGTTGTTAAATTGGTGAAAATATGCCTACATGGTTGAATATTTGTGGATTTTTCTGTGTAACGTAACTTCAAAGTATTCGTCAAACTCTCCCATTGGAAAATTATACAGCATGTCATCTTCTTCCTAGAATAATGGCCTAAGTAATTTCTTGACAAAAGTGTTTTTTTTTTTTTTTTGCTTAAACTAAATAATCTTTTGGCAAAAAGTGACTTTAAAATTTACTTTAAAATCATTTTTGACAAAAAAAAATTACTTATGCCAGTATTTTAGGAAGGTAAAAATTTCTAAAATGCCTCTAAGAAATATGAAATGCAGCTTGGGAAGCTAAAAAATCTAGTTGCAATTGTAGCTGATAAGCTATTAGTTGTTTGCAAAAGAGCTAATCAAGGAGAGCCTTTTACTTTCCTTGATGTTGACTGGCTGTTCCCAAAGAGTGGAAATAAGGAAGACTGTGAATATTAGCTTCTCCACTGGTATCGAGACGGTTTACACTGTGTATATTAATGTATATTAATGTATATTTGGTGTTTTATCTAATAAAATGTGCAGCTAAAAACATGTTTAAAGGGGATCTGAAGTCTGAGCGCTTCTCTACTGCAGGTAAGATACTGACCGCCATAAAGAGCCCCACGAAAACAAACTTAACACAATTTAAACCACATGTGTCAAATCCAAGGCTCAGGGGCCAAATCTGGCCTGCTGTAGCTTTTTATGTGGCCCAATAGACTCCAAATTGCATCAATAGGTCCCTCCAGTTTTTCACAAATCCTTTAAATTCACACAAAATCAACAGATCCCCACATATTTTTCTGATTTCACAGCAGTTTCTTTTTTCAAAATTGGTAAAAAACGGGTTTAATTGATTCAGTCTTACTTGATGTCAAGGCTTTAGACTGTGATCGATACGGGGTGAGTAATAACAAGAGTCATATTTAACATCATGCATAAGCAAAAGTATAAAAATTCCTTACAAATATTTCTAAATTAGCATCGCAAAATATGTAATTTTGATTACAAAATGCCACAAAAACAATTACAAAATCCTGGAGGGACTGCTATTTATTAATATTGTAGCAGTTGAATTAATTTTATCAGTATATTCTGGCAGAACTGGCCCTTTAAGAACATTCAGATTTTTTATATGGTCCAAAATGAAACTGAGTTTGACAGCCTTGATTTAAACCAACCTTTTGGATAGATCACTTCTGCACTGCACATCACTGAATAAGTCAACTTTATCAGATGAATTCAAACTTATGTGGAACAATCAAACCCATGTCTGCACCATGAGCAAATAGCCTACTCATAAACCATTAGTGGAAAAATGAAGGTGTGGGAATAAGTCATTTATTTAACTGCTGGGCAGGAACATCATTTACTGTGTGTCACTGTAGATCTGCAGACAATGAGTCCATACCTGCAGGCAACCGGCCTCCAGCCTCATGGGGTCAAAAGGTTTCCCCGTTCTTCTGACTTCCTGTAACATGGGATAAACCACCTCCTGCCAGAACAACTGGTGAGCTTGCAGGATGGAGGACAGGTTGGAGAAAAGCTGGTTGGGTTTCACCTGGAGGAAGGAGAATCAAAACACCAGCGTTCAATTTTTAACTCTCTGGCCTTTGCGATAGTTTCCGTCTTCTCAGTGGAAATATTGTGGGGACCAACGTTCCGGCTGCTGATGTTGTTGTGTTTTCTTTCAGCTCACGCTGTGTATTTTGCTGCTAAGCAGAACAGAGCAGTGGAAACTAGGCCTGCATATTTTATATATGCGTGATATTCCAGTTGCATGCTTTGCAGACTAACCTCCTGGAGAACGTCATACTGGTGCAGGTGGACCAGAGCGGCAATAACCAACTGTGAAAGCCAGACACACACTTGTTAAACATCCTGTAGCTCTGACACGCATTGTGATAAAACCAGGAGGAGAGCGACGCCCTACGTCTTTGATGATCTTCAGCTTGTTGATGTAGATCAGCTCAGTCTGTACAAGCTCCCACAGCGCCGCCTGCTGGTGTCTCTGCTTCTTTGCCATTGTCTGAATCAGATAAAACAAAGTGGTAGCTAAGTGTATTTGTGGAATGCGTGCGGCGTGCAGACGGAGCGGAGAAGGCAATGAGGATATACGGGAAACAAAATACTCCTACTTCCTTTTAAAAGCAAACTTCAGCAGGACTGAATTTAGCAAACATTTTATTCAGATAATATTCTGCAGAACGTCCGAGTTGTGTACGTGTCAAAAGATATAAAACTGTTTCTTACTGTGTGAGACTTCACCAGCTCTGTCCAGCTGCTCTCCAGTGCCGTTCCCTGAACTTCCTCCTTCCAGATCCAGCTCAGGTTGGCAGGAACAGCAAACGCCTCCAGATGTTTGGTTAATAAATCCTACCATGTTGTTTATGAAAGAGGACAGCACACAGGAGCAGAAAGCATTAATGCTACCCAGCACCAGCAGTTCCCGTGAAAGTAAAGGATGTTATGAATTTTTGTGGTCACATAAAAAGAAAACTAGAGAAGCAGAGCAAGTAGCGCTGCACTGTTTTAAGTGTTCGTGTGGGTGGACAGGACTGGAGCAGGTCTGCATCTGTCCCACGGTGTGTGAGAAACGTAGCTTGATGAATAAGAGACCAAACAATACCTCAGACACTCCCTGGCTGCCAAACACCTGCTTCAGCGGCGTTCTGGATTTACTTCCTGACGAATTTACTTTACTCAGAGTTGCAAAGTCAGTCACGGCTTTCATCTTGCTTCTCCTCTAGAAAAATAAAAATAATAATTAGTGAGTTATAAGCCGTGGAATTAAAAAAAAAACAATTGTAGAAATATTCTTTGAGATTGTGTGAACAAAAATAGAAAATGAGACACAGGTTGCCTTCGCCTCGTCACGTTGCGACTATAAGCTTCATTGTTCATTGTTACCGGAGAATCAACTTGAACATTAGCGGAAGGCAACATGAAATTAGAATTTTATCACGATATTTAGTGATATTATTGTGATTAAAACTATTGATTACTTATTTTTTTCGATAACTCTATGACTGTGATTGCATAACACAGGATTCAAAGCAGGAAAACAGGAATGCCACTTACTTAAAGAAGTGTGATTTATACCACTAAGCTGCTCACAGCGACAGCATTTAGTCATATTTTTAAATGTACTGATATTTATTGACGTTCTCATGCAACAAACAGTAGGAAAAAAATCGCAAAAACAGGATTTCTGATCATACTATCAGCTTTGTCTTTTATCTACCATCAATAACTGAAGTTTATCATGGAAACAACAAGACATTTTTCACGATAAATGATAAACGATGCGATAAATGTCCATCCCTGCAGAGCGTAACTTATGTATTTGCAAAACACAAGTTGTATAAATAAAATTCAGTGGGATGCATTTCAATAGGAGGCAGAACCACGTTGGACTGCAGCTGCAGGTCTTTTGGGATTCGTTCGTCTCTATCAGCATTAAACATCGAGACACTGGAATATCTGCCCATTCCTGTTTTCTGAATAGCTCAAACTCACCACAGATTCACAATTGATTTTGAGTCCAGACTTTGACTAGACCATTCTAACACATGAATGCGCTTTTCATGCCTCCAACTGTATTTTTGGAGTCATTGTTAACCTGGAAGGTGAGCAGCATGATGCTGCCACCACCATATTTTACTGCGGTGTGTTCAGTGAGATCTGATGTGTTACATGCATAGTATATAGTATGTACAGTATTCTGCTCTTCCACTCTTCCATAATAGCCAGATTTGTTCTCCTACATGAACTGTGGATCTCTGCAGCTCCTCCAGAGCAACCACGGGCCTTTTGGCTGCTTCTCTGATTTATAGTCGTGGCTCGTTTTGTCTGGTCAGGTGGATTTTCATGTCTTGGAAGGACTGCAGATGTAGCATTCTCTTTCTTTTTACAGGAATCCATCAGATGTTCAAGCTTGAGATGTTAAACCTTTTTAACTTTCTCTCTGATTCTGCTGTTTTTGCTCTAATGTTCTCTAAAAAACCTCTGAGGCCTTCAAAGAACAGCTGCGTGTCTATGCAGGACAATTTAGACATAAATTGATCCTTCATTCATTCCTGATGTACTAAATTATTTTATTATTTTGCTTAAGAGGGTTAGATTTTAATCAGAGATGTCAAAGTATATAAAAAAATTCAACAATGTTTTCCTTTTACATACAAATATCCAGAATTTTATGCTTGCAATGTAACAAAATGTTTTTGAATTCTTGTGCAAGGCAATGTTAGTGCATCACTAAAAGTATTAAATGGTTCTTATGTTTCTTAAAAACCTACACTTTCAATTCTGCTATGGAAGTTTTCTTCAAGGATTTCATACTTTACACTTCAATGTTGCAACAATATCTATAATGTGAAAAAGTGATCCGATCAAAGTATTAAATCAAAACGTACCACACAAGTATCACAAACGAAATATTGTTTGAAAATTAAAGAGCTGCAAGACGCATCAAAGTTTAAATAATGCGATTTAAAGAACGAAAGAGCATTTCAATATGTGGATTTCACTATTTGTTTTAGAGTAATTTAAAAACAGGCTAATGAAATAAGTACAGGAATACTTTTAGAATAAAACAATTACATAATTGGTTTTCATATAAGTCAGACAATATATTAAATGCTGAGAAGAGGATCAAAAGTAGCAGACATGGAAGGGAAAATCTCCATCAAAAGTTACAGAAAAATTACATATATTCAAGTAAAAATCAGGTATTAATATTTTCTACTTGCCTGGTGGCCAAACGTGCTGAACTTGTTTTTATCTGCAGACCCCCTGCGGTGCGCTACGTCCGTTGGCAGCCCATCCATAACATCCGTCTCTCTGGTTTCTGCGTCTTTCTGCTTCTCCCCATTCAGGCTGTCTTGTCTCTGCACCATCTCCTTCATTACTGACTCAAACTCCCCGTTGTTTACATACGGCATTTTTGTGGACAGGCTGAAGAAAGGCGCACAGCGTTACTTATTGACAGACTGTGGTGCTTAAAGGCTGCAGATATTTCATTAACTCATGAAAGAATGGTAGTGGGTCGCCGTGTGGTTTGCTGCAGTTCTGGTATGTCTGCTTGTACATACCAAATTTCAGAGTAAATGAAAACAGATGGTAGCATTAAAACTGGTACTAAAAGATAAATTATTTATTTTAACATTTTAAAGTGATCCCGATCTACTTTTCTTCAGCCCAGCGCTTGAGTCTGAACAGGACCAGGTCATTTGTTTTGTTTTGTAGTCATAAAATGAGGAAAGTGAACAAAATGGAGGACAAAAGAAGAAGTATCTAATAAAAGTAAATATCTACACACTTTTGATGGTGCTTGTTTGATTACTTGTTGATCAGTTCACAAAAATGCCTGAAACTATAAGGTTTTAACCTGTACATCGCTTGAGTAGATAGGTTTACTATTTCAATATTTAAAACAAAAATGATAGATTAAGTTACTTTTTTTTTTAAATCTATTTACAGCAAATACAGTATATGAGAAAATGACTTTTAGCTGAGAAATACATATTTTTAGATTGATCATCTTTTTGATTCCAAATTTTGTCCTCATAGCTGCTTTGGAATCACTTTATTGGCAAAAGATATTGTTTTAAACTGTGTTATCTTTATATTTTTAATAGATTCAACCAAAGAAGAAGCTGCTGGAATCAAAATGGGTCCTGTGCCAAGTCGTCTGTCACGTGTAAAAACACTTTTAGTTCCTCCTTTGGGGTTAGAAGCTTTGTGCGCCTAATTAAAAATACACAGTTAAAAATACATTTTACATAATGTTGAATATACTAAAGCCGCATCTCTGCTCTGATGTTTTGGCTTCACTTTGTGCCTGTTGTGTTTCCTCTTGAGGAACATCATCAGATATTTGATTTTGTTGCTGCTTTGTGCACCATCCACTCAGACATTATACTGAGTGCACCCAGAGGTAACTGTTTATAACTTTCCCTAATAAAGCCATATGTGATCGTCACGTCTCAGGACGACATATTAAAAAACACAACTGTTCTGTTTTATTTACAGTGCCACCGTCTATCGCCTCGGCTCATCTGCAGTTCCCACGCCGGGGAAAATTAACGCAGATTCAACGATTCGTATCAGACTCGACTTGACAAGGCGTAAAATTATTCAGCTAGTTTAGTCTAAATGCATTCAGATGGCACTTCAAGGCTTGGGCAAATTGGAAATGTGACTCAGCCAGACAACCTACAAGAAGTCTGCAACATGTGCAGGAGTTTTTAATTAACCAATAAAATTGCTGATTCGCCAAACGCTGAGTCATTCATCATGAATTCAGACAGATCCTACAGGGTTTCTCTTTAAAACTTTATGGTTATTCAGCTACAGTTTCCAAGAAAACCCCTGTGAGTGCAGCTGTGACTATATGTTTATGTCTGGTGAACGTCAGCTTGTGATTTTTTGGGGGGCAAGTTGCTCACTAATCTGAACGTTAGTGTATAAATATGAGTGAATTTTGGTGAATAAGCCTCTTATATGAGTTCAAATAATGTACCACTCAATGTAAACAATTTAAAAGATACATATTGTATCCTGTAAGTTTCTAGACACCTGAGAAAATAATAGGATGAAAGTTTTAAAAGTACTGTTTTACTGTCTGACAGGAGAAATACATGTAAAATAAAGCAGATAACGCTGGAACAGGAAAACAGAAGTAGGGCACAGAGATAACAATCTGTCCTGGAAAGAGAGGAAATAACTCGCACACTGTTTTGCATCTCCAACCAAGTAAGACTTTTTAAAATCACATTCAATCTGTTATGAAAGATGTCCAGACTGTGAGGCATTTTCTTTAGCAAACTATTTCTGCAAAATAGATACTTTCATAACAAGGAAACTCAAAACAGCAAATCACAACTAAGACAACTAACACTTTTGAAACTCCGTGCTCAGGTCGTATTTATGCTGATTTTTGTACAGCGTGAGAAGTAAAGAGACTTACAAGAAGACATAATGGAGACAAATACACCACACTAATCAGCTGCTGCTATGCTGTCAAACTTAAAGGGATTGACGTAAATGCCTTCATCACAGTGTAATACCTGTGAACAGGTGCAGCAACCCAGCGACTGTCAAAGTCTCCAAAAACATCTGGTATATGTCGCTACTGTAGATTTGTAGCTTTAAGTCATTAATGAAGCTTCATGAATGCAGGTTTGTTGAGCTTTTTAAAGTCTCTGTAAACGTTTCACCAAATCCAGAAGACGAGTTGATGTTTCTAGACTAGATCACCAACAGGACTGTGGTTTAATATAAAGAAAATAACTGTACGAGGAGCCTTTTTACCATCGTTTTCTCCTAATAAACAAAGAAATCTCAGCTTTTTACCTGGGCTTGGTTGGATCCATTTTGCTTCACGCAGTCATCTTTGGTTTCTGTTGGTTCTCTCCTCCTCTCATGCCTCTCTGGCCCGATCAGTCCCTCCCTTTCTTCCTTTCACCTGCGCGCCGGCTGTCAGCAACTGGCCCGACGGGAACAACTGGATTTCTGCAGCTAACAAATCAGTGCTCAGGCCTGATTAATGTGTCGCAGGTTCAGAGTGCTTACGTGGGGGCTAATTTGCGTGGCGATGATCAATTGCTATTTCATGTCAATGAGAATTTCTTCTCACTCAAATCATTAAAAAGAAAAAAAAACTGAAGAGGATGTTTACCATGTTTAAAACAAGAGGAATTTAACTGGAAGAATGTAGAAACAGGAAGAGGAAAAAAAAAAAAAATCACAATCTGTCACGAAGGACAAAAATCTCTCAGTTATATCTGTTATGGTTAAATATGTGACCAAGTGTTAAAGTTCTCTTGCTGGAATGCAAATTGGCAGAGAGCCTGCAGTTAGATACACATCCTCAAATATTTTCTTCCCCTTTTCCTCCCCCCCGACGCCGCACGCACCCTCAGATGAGTCTCAGACATGCAAAAAATTCACATCACCTTTATTCAAAACCCAAACATATAATACAGTGTCAAGCAACAAAGAAAAGTGCTCTTAGAGTTACGCTTCTTCCGTCCCAAGCTCGTCTCCAAGGATGGCATGAGTATAAAAACTGAAGTAGACTTGAGACAAGGCGTGTCACGGATAATGCTTGCATGATTGGGGCTTAGAAGAATGCTACTGAGGCGGTGAAAAGCCTGCGATGCACAGCAGAGTTGTTCTTCGCTCAGGAGGAACAAAGCACTTCCCCGGCTTCATTGTTTCCAACAAAGCAGATCTGACTTTTCTTTTTTTGTTTTTTCTACTCCAGCGCAACAGGGAACTGCTATGAAAATATGACAAGCTTTAATCTAACCAGACAACATTTTATCTGCATGTTTAAGTTCGTTCACGACAGTGAAAATGTGTAATAGTTATAAAAAATGTAGCTTAACAGACCTCAGTGAAATGACACAGCAATTACAATCTATTAAACTCTTAACAAAAATAATAAAGCTTTGTAAAATAAATGCTTTATATATTTCAGAGATATAAAACTTCTCTACTGTGAAACTCTTGAATAAAAAGACCAACAATATAATCACAATTAAACAAGTGCAGACTTACTTGAGTCCCTTTTTTGTAAAATTAGTTTAAAATAAAAGCCGTTTAGCTTCTGAAGAAGCACCAACCAAAAGGTTTGATAATAAAGTAAGAGATGCACCAATCAATAGCTTAGGATCAAAATTCAAAATATTTCTCTGATCGGTTCTAATCAAACATTTCCTATTCATCAAATGCATCATGACGAAAAACTCCAACACTTTTCAGTCTTTAAATGCATCATTAACTTTGAAGCATAAATGAAGATAATCGAGTAATGTGATTACTTTATCTTGGTTTGAAAACTAAACAGTTCAAGAAAGCATCTTCTGCAGATCTTTTTGTCTTGTATGAGTCTTAATTTTTTAGAAAAAAAGGATCTGAATTAGATTGTGAACCAGAAAAAGCCTGATTGGTGCATCTCTAAATAAAATCTAAACGTACAAGTTTTGTTCGCTAACTCAAAGAGACTTTGCTAAAAAATATTTTGTGTGTTTCCTGTTTCTAGTTCAGGTTAGTCGGCTGAATCGACCAACTGCACAATGTGTACAGGAACAATATTCTTTCAAAAAGTAGCTAGAAAAGTGCAAAACTAATATAAACTCAGAATTGAACCCATTTAAATCTTCACATCAGCAAAAACGGGTCACTTTAAATGAAATCTCAAACATATCACTCTACCACCAAAGTGTTGATTATCAGACTTCTCTGTCAATTCTCTCCTCCATTAACACAATAAAACCTGGTAAACTTTTAGATTTCTAAGGTAACTCAGAAATTATTGTGGAATTTTTTTCAGTTCAAAACGAAACTTAATGGAATCGTTTTGCTTCCATTAAAAAAAACAAAAAACAAAATAAAACACTTTAGCTTAAAATATTAAATGAAATTAATATTTCTTGATTTTGTTCTAAATGGCAAAAGTAAGTCAGTAGATGAGAAGATAACCACAGTTTTCAAGCCCCATAAAATCTTATCGCAAGCCAAGAAAACCACAAATCTGTTTTTTTCTGCTTCATTTAAAGTCAGATGTTTTACTTTTTTATTTACTTGAACCTCTGTTGGTCCAACTTTTCTTCAAGTTGAATGCATAAAATGCTCAGAAACAAATTATCTTGAACTTGCTGCCAGATTCTGGATTATCAGGGCATAAAATCTGAAATTTAACCTCAGATATAAATGGAGGATCATGTTAAGTTTTTGTCAACTTTTTGTTACAGTAAGTACATCCAATCTTCACAACTGATGAAGGGAATCTGTGCTGCACTTCTCATCTACATCTCAGTAAATGTAAAAACATTTATATTGAAAACAGTTCTCGATAAAGCTGCATTTGTTTGGTCCGTTTGCTTGAGTCCCGTTTGATTCTTTGCTGGCACAGTGGAGGATCCGAGGGAAAGCTCTCCGTCCTGCTGGTGAAATAAAACTGTTCCTTTGGTTTTAGCACCGTGTCCACTTTAATCCACCCTCTGCAGGGTCTCTAGGTGAACAATACTTGGTTCTGTAAGCTTTTCTTTTTTTAAGTCCAGGCTGCCGGGGATTGCATCACTGAATGGCATACTTTGTCTCCAGTTCCTCGGCTGCTCGGCTCAGGTGAAGCTGTCTCAGTTTGCTTAAGAGCTCCTCCAAAACCTGCCGGTTTACAGTTTCAGCCTTTCCCCCTCCGACTGTCTGCGGCGCCCTCTGGGCCCAGACCCGCAGCATCTGGTAGTGAGCCTCCCGGCAGTACCTGTTGTCCATCTCTGCTTGCTCGATCTCTGTGTCCGTGACGCCGAGAGCGCGAACCAGCTGCTTCATCTGCTGCAAGGGAACCAAATCCAGCACTGAGTAGATGAGGTCGGGGACTGCAGAACAGGGGGCGGGGGCGGGGAGGGGGGAAACATAAAGAGTCAGCACAGTTGTTTTTTTTCTTCTGTTTTTTATGAGTTGAAGTCAGCGGATGCAGTAATAGACTTACTCATCGGGACACAGTCAGGCAGCTTGGATAACTCCTGCTCAACAAGAGAGGTTTCGGCAGCCTCCTCCAGACTGGTTTCCACTGAAGTCTCATTAATACTCACCAGGAAATCCTAGCAGACAAGAAAACAAGCATTACGAACCATACACGCACACGAAACTGAACAAAGCAGCCACACACAGGACAGTCAGGATACCTTGCTCTGCTCCTTTTGCTGGACAGATGATCTGGAGGACAGACTCAGCATCTTCTTATTGAACGAGCGTTTTGTGACTATGAAGGTAATTAAAATCCCCAAAACCAGCAAAACCACCAGAACTGAAAATCCGATGATCACATTCATAAATTG